>NC_080783.1:125219733-125522763 GCF_028018385.1 Neofelis nebulosa
GAGAGGGAGACACGGAAACCCGAAGCAGGCTCCAGGCTCTGAGCTGTCAGCACAGAGACTGATGCAGGGCTCGGACTGGAGGACCACGGGATCATGACCTGAGCTGAAGTCAGACACTTAACTGACTGAGCCACCCAGGGCCCCTGAGCTGTGGTGAGCTTTTAATATTGTTTGCATAGACGTTCTCTAATCACCACCAGTGCCAGTGATAGAGAAAAAGTAGTATCTTAGGAGGTGAAAAGTTTGCAAACTGCAGGTAAATAAGACAAATTATACCTATTCCCATTTACTATTTTGGGGGGATGATAAAATATTTCACTTGATCTTAGCCAAAAGGCCGAGAAGCGATAAAATATTTCTATATTGTTTACTTATAGTAAGAAGTTCCTTAATACTGATAAAGGGATAGAATGCTAACAAGAATTTCAACAGCAGACTAACTGCCATAGTTAGGCAACTTTTTATGCTTTCAATGAGTAAGAAATGATCTTAAGAGATTATCTATTGGCCTTTCAAAGATCCATTTCCAATCACTACTTTTTTTAATGTTTACTTTTGAGAGAGAGAGAGAGAGAGAGAGAGAGAGAGAGAGTATTGAGTGGAGGAGGGGCAGAGAGAGAGAGGGAGATACAGAATCTGAAGCAGGCCCCAGGCTCTGAACCACCAACTGTCAGATCATGACCTGAGCTGAAGTCAGACACTCAAGCAACAGAGCCACCCAGGTAGGTGCCCATCCAATCACTGTTTTTTTAAGATGACTTTTTAAAAGACAGGGTTTGTTTACTATGTGCAGTCCAGTTTGAACCTCTAAAACAAGGACATCAAATAAAATATTACCTAGAGACCAGGTTTCTGGAATACTTCCAACTCCAGAAATAGAAAAAACATAACACGCACATGTTCTGGGGGTACAGGGCAGCTCCCGACTATCTAGGTAAGGACAAACATACAAGAAAATAGATGAAGGCCACCCTAGGTTTCCACCTGACCCCCTGAGATCGGACAACCCACGTGGGGAAGTGAAGGCACGCTGCGATTGGCGGGCAGGATCTCTCCAAGGTCAGTTTTTTCTTTGGAAAGCAGAGACACATGGGAGAAGCAATCAGAGTACAGAGAAAACAAAACTGGAGAGATGAGCAGAGAGGGAGCAGCTGATCAAAGGCAGCCGAGGAGGCTGAGGCAGTGAGCAACAAGAGAAGCCAGAGAGACCACCTGTGCCCCAAGACTCTCTCTAGCCTTTGAGGCTTGGGGCATTTACACAGTAACATGCTACTCCGGGTACAAGTAACTCTACCAGTCTGTGCACGGTTTACACATGAAAAACGCCACAGAGTGAAATATATACATTTACAGTAGCCATCCCTCAGTGGAGATTTCAATCTTCTAATACGAAATGTACCTGGGGCAGGGATGTGGACCAAAAACTACAAGGTACAAGTGCTCCTCTCCGGAAATAACCACACATCACACTGCTCCTGCCCCTCTTGACCTTCTTTACCTCAATCTTCATCCCACAAAACCTGAACCCAAACTTTCAACACACGGTCTCCTCTTCATGAGAAAAGGCACATAATCATAAATAAATAAAATACCATAAAATTCCAAAGTGTTCTATTAAGGTTGATAACACAGAGGAATTCAAAATTTCACACAATTCCAAGAACAGGGAATAAAATAGGTAGGGCTGCACCTCCTGGAGGTTAGAGCCATAGGATGACTCCAGAATGATCCTGGACCTTGGGAAGTAGAGTTTGTGGTCCTTCCCTCCTGTGGTCTACTATGAACACCCCTCAGCCCCACAGCATGCATCATTTCTTCTGCTCACTCATACTTTCTTCTCCCATAACATTAGTTGGTACATGGTTTAGCATGGCCTTTCCAACCTTGACTCTCCCTCCCCATACTATTATATAGCATTTCCACCACTCAGAGATAATAAATGTAAAGAAACCCAAGAGCACAGATGGTAGTAAAATGTATTAGAATAAAATAGGGCGTGGAGTCAAGGGAGAAGAGGGGGGAGCAGAGCGGGGGAGAAGAAAAGGAAGGAAGAAAGAAAAAAGAAAAAGAAAAAGAAAAAAAGAAAAAGGAGTCAATCTTCTCATAGAAACAGTGGAGTGGTGGTTGCCAGGGGCTGGGATACAGGAAAAGGGGAGAGGTTGGCAAACAGTGCAAACTTTAGCTTCTCAGACCTTAGTCATGTTACAACCGAATGTATAACATGATGATTAAGTGGATAATTCTATACTGCATAAATGAAATTTACTAACTTAAGTGTTTTCATCAAAATAAAGACAGTAAATATGTGAAGGGCGGAAATGTTCATTCAATTGTGGGGGTCCTTTCACAACGTGTATATATATCAAATCCTCACATTGTATGCTTTAAATATATTACAATTTTGTCAATTATACTTCAATAAAGCTGAGAATAAGGAAATCCTTAGTTTTGAGTATTAAATACCTTTGTTTTTAACATAATTTGCTTAACTGTAAATTTATGCAACTTAATGTTGTTAAATAGCTGTCCTGGACAACTCACTCACACAATTCCTGAAAATTTAACCATCAGTCTTGCAAAAGAGTACGGTCAACTCCACTGCACCACTGCAAAACCCCTCAGCTGAAATCCCTACTCCTAACTGGAAATTCTTTCCTTTCTGTCTGAGTTCACATCCCCAGGAAAGATTCTCACTGGCTCCATTCATCTTTCTAGGCCACAGAAATCACAGGTTGCTGACCAGCCTATGAATCTGTTGCTTCATTTGAGGTGCTCTCCCTGCCCTGGATGCCTACGGCTTGTAGGGGAGGTGGAGATCAAGTGATATAAAACACAGATATCTCAGCAGCAGGGGCAGGAGGTGGGACAGACGTGAGCTAGTACAAAGACAGAGATGTTAAAATCCATCGGCCCTGTGATCATTCCAACGAAGGCCATTTCAAAAAGAGGAGCTCGCAGAAATGACAATGAGTTATCAGGAAAGGGTTAAAGTGTATTTAAATACGATCTTTAAAAAGATGTGTGGGGATCAGCTGGCATGCAGCATTCACGTGCTTATAGTATGCCTTCCTGAAATGCAGAGGCTGGAAAACGAAAAACTGTTATTTTCCAGGTTCCTTTACGACTAGTATTCGGAATGAAAATTTGGTTCCACCATGAAGACGTAGGACACAAAACACAGATGGCAGAAGCAAGGCAGAGCTCCACCAGCCTGTGGCTTTTAGCGGTCTTCAGCTAGCAAAGAAGGTCACAGGCATATCAGCGTCCAGGCTCCAGCTTCAAGGGTATTGGGGAGCCTCTAGTCAACAGCTCAGAGGCATCAAGAAGTTGCCACAGCACCAGCCAGACACCACATTCCAGACTTCAAGCAGCTATCATGGCAACAGCAGTGGCTGCTATGGTCCCCTTCGTCACAAAGGCAGTGGTTTCTCTTGCCTTAGTCACAGTGGCAGCCTCCTGATTGCCACTTTCCTGACAGTGGCAGACAGGACAGCTCCCAAGGCAGGTTGTTCCAAGGTGTCCTAGAAGTCGCTCCCAGATTCCTGGCCTGAGCCCAGCTCTCTAGCCCTTTCAAAGATTCCCTAAGCAACTAATTCCCTGTATTGCATCCCTTTCTGTTTCCTGCACTTTACCCCGGCCAATACTGCAAGAATATATGGTAGGTTGACAGCAGGTACCCATGCTATTCTTTCACAGACACACCAAGGGCCCAAGCAAGATGCCACCGTTCCCATAAGTCACACCTAATAAAGACAGTCTCCCCAGCGCTGCCACCCAGACGCCCTTCTTCAGTGTTGTCGCACCCAGGTGGGTATTTTCTCTGTTGGGCCAGGTCTCTGTGGGCCGAGACATCTACTTGTCCTGTACTCAGCAGGAGCATCTCAGTCACGTCAACCATCATCCCAGCCAGGCAAGCTCAAGGATCCTGAGCCAGAAGTGCCCCTGACGGTTCCTCTACCACATCCCTGAGCAGTCCCGAGCCTAAGAACTCATTTTCCTCCACTGCATCCCCTTGTCAGGCCGAGGGAAAAAAACAGAAGTGGAGCCAGCTCTAACTCGGACTTGTACTATCACCCCACCGAGAAGGGCAAGAAGAGAAACCCGAGTCTGCCATACAGGGCGCCCATTCAGAAGGACTCCAGTGAAAGCCTTGTGGAGGATCTTTCTGAGAGGAGAAATAATTTTTCAAAGCTAAAAACAACTAACAAGAACCAATACTCACACATACAGCTGTTACACCAGCCAACAATTGTCTGGCTATGTAGATCTTAACCACAGACTACTGCGTTACGTAAGGCTACAAATGCCCTGGAAAACTGTGACATGATATATAACGATTAAAATTCTTTCTTGTGCTCCAGCTCCTTCTGTACCACAACAACACTCGTTGCATGCTGATGGCATGACACACCGAGTCTGGCCTGTGACACTTAATTCCAAAATCAGGCAGATCTCATAAAGAGACAGAAGATGTTTAACAGGTTACTTCTTTTTTTCTCCCCCACCAACTTCGCTAAACTTTCCTACAGAAATGCTTCTGCCAGAAGCCAAAATAAACGCAACCCGAGTTCTAGTCCCTGCTCTGCCAGCTTTGCGCTACGACTCTTGAGCAGAGTTACGTGCCATTGCTAAGCCTCAATTTATTTACCTGTAGACTAAGGGTATTAGTTGGATTGCTATGGTTCCTTCCAGCTGAAGGGCTGACTTTGAGCCCAAATAGAAAACATAACAGCACAAACACTTAAAGAATAAGAGGTGCCAATACTTCACGACCTGCTTTCACTGCCTCTTCAATGGAACCACCTTAGCGTGTAGTTCCTGAAGCCTGGAAGCAGAGAGATCTACTTGAATACAATGAGTTATTCTTCTATCTAGCTTAGCTGAATTTTATTTAAAAGCAAAGTATGCTTTGAACCGAGTCTGCATGTTTATAAAAAAAATCCCGAGTTCCAAAATTTATTCAGGTGTACATTCATCAGAGCATTTTTTAGGCCACCTGGCTCAAGATGCGTGTGTTAACAAACACCTTCCTGGTGAGTGAATTACAGAGTGAGTGGACACGAAACATGAGAACAAGGTATTATTTGCAGCATCAGGTATACAATTTTCACAAGTATATTTATGCTAAGAGTATCCAGGCCTTTACATAGAACTGCTGAGAACAGTATCTTACAACAGTAGCAAGAATTAATGCTAACTTTCTGTCTGATTGGTAACTCTTGGGAATAACTACTTCATCACGCAGTTTGGCTATACGGATTAAACTGCACTGCCACAAACTTTGTTTAGAAACAGAAGCAACAAAGCTTTTATTTTAAGTACTTGCCCAATGTTTTACTGAATTTAACACCCACTCGAACAATTCAAAATCGTGGGGGTTTTTCCTTTTAATAGAGAAAAAGGAAGTACGGCAGATTCTCCAGACACAATGAAATAATTTTCTATCTGGAAAGTGAAGAGGGAAGACTCAAAGCTGCTTCAGGTCAGGGGCGCCTGGGTGGCTCAGTCGGTTAAGCGTCCGACTTCAACTCAGGTCATGATCTCACGGTTCGTGGGTTCAAGCCCCATGTCAGGTTCTGCGCTGACAGCTCGGAGCCTGGAGCCTGCTTCCGATTCTGTGTCTCCCTCTCTCTCTGCCCCTCCCCCACTCACTGTGTCTTTCTCAAAAATAAATGAACATTAAAAAAAGTTTTAAAAAAAAAATTACTTCAGTTGACAGTCCTCCTCGTGAGTCTGAGACCTTCAGTGTGTTCATCTTTCTGCACCTTAGTTTTCTCACATGTAAAAGAGAGAGGATAACACCTGACTCATAGAGAATGACAACACACAAAGTTCTTTCCAGGAATATACTATGCCAACACACACAACCTTATAAACCCGATGAGGTGGGTGTATAATGTACGGACATACAACTGTTACTCAGTACTCGGCAGCTAGCATTCTTGCAACAAGTCCCCAAGTCAGAATATTCCTATTAGACCCAGGGCAAGGTTGTCACCCTAGAGGTGCCACCAAAGGAAGGCTGATGGGTCATTTCATTCACCAGCATTTCACTATGAGATAGCTCTAGTTAGCAATTCTAACTCTATTAAAAGGAAACTAAATTTTTAAGGAGTATGGACATTCCAACTTAAAACACTGAAACTAGTGAAAAGTATCCGTAGCTAAAATTAATAATATTTTAACAAAATGTTCTTTTGCCCAAAGCTACAGAGATGGGTTAAGATACAGTTCTGTGAGCAGAAGTAAGGAAATTGTATTATTTTAACAGATTCCATGGCTTAATCAATCAATATATGGGATTAATACTGAACTCTGGTAATAGACTTCTGCAGTAGAAGCAGCGAATTTCCAAATATGGTCTAAAGACGTCCCAAGATGGACATAAACTAATCTGAAAATACAAAATCATGCTATGATTCTTGATAAATCACACCCAATTCCGTGAATGCTGGTTTTGATGTACAGAATATTTACCATTAATTTGGCAATGTTCAACATTCACTAAAGATACAAACTACCAGACCACAATGAGCCAAACTGCAAAACTCCTACTGCTCATGGCAACTGAAGGTTGATATTAACATTATTTTTATGGTACCAAGTTGAAGATATTTATATGGTAATCAAGAAGGTAAAAATAGCGTGCAAAGATATTCGGATTATCCACCCCTCTTCCAATTTTCAGCTTCCACTCCAAATACCCCCAGTGGAGGTTGGAAAAAAACAAAGGTAGTTTGATTTTATCCTACAATGTCTCCAAGTAACTTTTTAGGCGATTAAACAGATACCACAGTACACGCTTAAGTGTAAGAGTGTTTCAAAGAGTCAGTGAAGTAGTAGGCTCATTATGTTTGACTTCTTTGAAATCATGGTTGAAAGGTATTGTTAGGAAATGCTTAGAAATACAATAAAAATGCATCCTTAAATTTATATTTAAGAAGACCATTGTCTTAAAAGCAAAATATCCTGGAAAACAATTATTTTAGAATTTCATGTTCAAATGGTACAATAATCTTAAGTTTTAAAAATTCCATTAACTAGATTAGTAATCATTTTCTCGGGGTGCCTGGATGGCTTAGTCGGTTAAGTGTCCGACTTCAGCTCAGGTCACGATCTCGCGGTCTGTGAGTTCGAGCCCCGCGTCGGGCTCTGGGCTGATGGCTCAGAGCCTGGAGCCTGCTTCTGATTCTGTGTCACCCTCTCTCTCTGCCCCTCCTCTGTTCATGCTCTGTCTCTCTGTCTCAAAAATAAATAAACGTTAAAAAAAAATTTTTTTTAAAGATTATTAAAAAAATAATCATTTTCTCACTGCCAAAGATAATTAAATGATCCTCCAAAGTATCCCATCCACCTAAGAACAAGCAGCACTGTTCAAAGAATCTTGATGTTACACAGAAAAAAAAAAGAAAAAGAAAAAAGAAAAACAAAAAACTACAACCAGTACTTCTTAAAAAAATGAGACGTTGAGGCACTTGGGTGGTTCAGTCTGTTGAGCGTCCAACTTCGGCTCAGGTCATGATCCCATGGTTCGTGGGTTCGAGCCTGGTGTTGGGCTCTGTGCTGACAGCACAGAGCCTGGAGCCTGTTTCAGATTCTCTCCCTCTCTCTCTCTCTCTCTCAAAAATAAACTTAAAAAAAAATTTTTAAATTAGGATGTTGACCTCTTAAAGACCATTTAGATAAAAGCAACTTTTAAATCAAAAACTTCAAAAATTGTAATATTTAAATAAACTATTTGAGTAAAAGGAGTGCCTCAGTTTGGGTCTAGAGTCTATCTGGTTTTTAAAAAACGATAGCTTGATGACAACTGGGTACTGCTGTTGGTTTCAAAGTAGGAGAGATTAAATCTTTTAAAAGAGGCCAGCATCCCGTCTTTTGAGGAACTATCCATCCCTTATCTCCTGGGGTTCTAGAACAGCTATTAATCACACTGTGCTTTCTATTCCCAGCTGCAGCAGTAGACATCTCACACAGGCCTGACCAATCAGGGTACCATGCTGCCCTCTCTCCACAACTGGTCCAAGGGATGGGCACAAAGTCCCTGCATGAGATTTGTTACTGGATTCCAGAACAAAGATGAGAAGCTTTAAGGACTCTGTGTGACTTGGGGATTCAGAACCACCTCTCTTGCTACACGGAGATCTGAGTTGAAAAAGAAGCCAACGCAGAGGAAAAGAGCCAAGTAATAGTCCCAACGACCATCACTTGAGAGCATGAATTTAGCTGTTATAGCTAGCCGTAGGCGTGCATTTTCATGTATGTAAGCCAATAAATTTCTTAGCCTAAATTAACCTCAGTAGTTTCTGTCACTTGCTAAAGAATCCTTACAAACACAGAAATTGACATGTGAATTAGGATTTTTTTTTCCCTTCCTGATGAGATCTGACCTACCTATTACCGGATACCTGTTGCAAACTGGATAACCATATCCAAAGAGTAACAGATCTCCAAGGCTACTCCATTAAAGGGGATTTTTAAAAATTATTAGAGGAAAAAAATGCCAATTTCACTTAATTCTATTTGACTAAGGTCAGAAATAAAGCATTTACTAGTAAATGCTCCTTTTTTCCCTCCCTTTCAGAGTATTTTCATTCCATCAAACTATTTCTGTGAAATGTCCATCATGTGCAGTAAAATCCCACTTTTTCATAGTCACGTGTAATTCCTAATCAGAACAACAATGACAAACAGGGTACCCTCTCACAAACTTCCTGAAAGCAAGAAAAATAATTATGTGTTTAAAATTATCTCCACAATGAAAAAGCAAAGAGCCAAAGATGCTAGAAAGTTTTAATTAAGTAAGTCAGTTACTGTTCATAATGCATGCCCAAAACAAGAGGGACAGCCTCCAAATAGAATAGATGCTCATTTCAATAAATCTGAAGCAAAATTTCCTTCCAATTTGCATTCCATAATACTTTAAAAGCCCTGAACCGCAAATACATTATTACAAAAAAGTCTGGGGCACTCAGGTGGCTCCCCAGCAAAATGCAGTCCAAGCATCCCCACCATGGGATGACTGAAATTAGCGGGGAGGGAGGCAGAATTGCTCCTGGGTGGGGCGCCTGGGTGGCGCAGTCGGTTAAGCGTCCGACTTCAGCCAGGTCACGATCTCGCGGTCCGTGAGTTCGAGCCCCGCGTCAGGCTCTGGCCTGATGGCTCGGAGCCTGGAGCCTGTTTCCGATTCTGTGTCTCCCTCTCTCTCTGCCCCTCCCCCGTTCATGCTCTGTCTCTCTCTGTCCCAAAAATAAATATTTAAAAAAAAAAAAAAGAATTGCTCCTGGGAACCACTGCAATGCAGATGCATCAGAACACATTGGGGGGGGGGGGGGGGGGGGGGGATGGAGATATAATGGTATGACCCTCTTCTCTGGAAGTCAGTCAACTGTGACTGTAACAAAAGAAAAGGGGGAGTTAAGGTGGAAATCTATTTCCAGTTCCCTTTTTACTAGACTAGGAAATTGCATTTTCCTATAAAATCGGCTAGGCTTCCAAGGTAACACAAGAAAGCCTATTACCATAAAGCACAGTACTACTGGTAATATTTCAGCTACATTATGGGTTAAATAAAAATACTCATTACATTATGAGTTGAATAAGGCTGAAGGTAGAAATAGCATTAAGCACTTTACCAACATTATTCTACAAGAAAAACATTTCAAGCTCCAATTAAAAAAAAAAAAAAGCACCTTATAAGATTCATATTAGAACTACCTACATACTTAAACAATTAGTATGATTCTCCATTTTCCAATTATTCTATAATGCCGTTTTTGTGCATTTATACAAAGTAAGGTTTTATACACATACTCGCACACTATTGAGATAGACTATACTGTAGACCTATCTGTATTGAATATTCTTGCCCCATGTTTTTCTCTTCTGCTTCTTACATACTACTAAAAGGATACTAATTGCACTCAACGAAAATATATCCATCTTTCAAAGCCAGGGTAAGTTCAAAATTCTTTACAATTCTCTCCCCAGGTAGCAAAGGCAGAAAATAAGAGCAGGTGGCAAAGACCCTAACAAGCCACAAAAAGGATATGTTCTTTCACATTTAACATGTACACGTTTAACTCCTACAAATTCACTATGCACACCCAGATGGGGATAATTTCTTAAAATTAAGAAATAGGTGTTGTTATTTTTAATTTTTTTTTTACTGTTTATTTATTTTTGAAGGAGAGAGAGACAGAGACAGAGCATGAACAGGGGAGGGGCAGAGAGAGAGGGAGACACAGAATCGGAAGCAGGTTCCAGGCTCTGAGCCATCAGCCCAGAGCCTGACGCGGGGCTCGAACTCACAGACCGTGAGATCATGACCTGAGCTGAAGTCGGACGCTTAACTGACTGAGCCACCCAGGTGCCCCTGTTGTGTTGTGTTTCTTTAAATAAAACCTATTTCTGGCATGCCTGTCTTTTCTCTGTCTCAAAAATAAATAAACTTTAAAAAAAAAAAAAAAGAAACACAACACAACAAAACAACTCTTGAATGCGAGCAAACTATTTCATCTGGTGCTCAACCAAAACAAAGCAACTGGTTTCAGTGTAAGTGGAAACAAGACATATAGTACCTATCCTACAAATGGCACAATACAATGTATAAAATATGCTGTAAATAAAACATAGATACAGTATATTTTGGAAGCAATTTAACTAAGGGCTTTTCGAAAGATAATTGTGTCTATATTTTATTTCCCTCTTTTTGGAATGACTTGAGAGCCCAAATTCTAACATGTAAACCCGCACCACTTTTTAGAAGTGTGCTTGGCAACCCATTAGTGTAGCTTCCACCAAAATTCATACTCAAACTTACCTAAAGAGTTTTATTTAGGTACTAGGGGAAAAGTGGAAAAGGGAAAACCCTTACTACAGAGAGTCCTTACCAGTGAAATCTTAAGCTCCCATAAAAGTGTGAGCTTCTCGGAAGACAGAGGCCATTTCTGATTCACTTTTATATTTCATATTTTTATATCACCAGCCCTGGTTCACGTGGGGTAATGTCTGTTGAGGGAATGAATGTGTGCCAGTAATTGATCTTTTGTTTTCTCTTTATAAAGTAAAATAAGCACCTTTCCAGGGAAACATTCTGAATAGTATTTGTTCAAGGAAAAAAAGAGCAACTCTTCCCCACAAACACGTCTCTCCCAACACTAGCCGCCGAGCCACTGAAAACTTTACCCTCAGGAGCAGTTTTAAATAAAGGGCATTTTTTCCCCTCTATGCCAAAATGCAGTATTACAAGGAAATTATTGCTTGAAAGTTCAGAAGAGAACCAAAACTGACTAATTAATTAAAGGAGTCACCATTCTAGTCTTCCATACCAAAACACGTATCCTTTATCAAATTACAAACAACTGAAAATTGACGTGGAAACTGGCAGAGTTTGAAATTGGTACCAAATACTGAAGTGGCTCATAAAAATGAAATTCTCCTACAACATACTCCCCAAACCCCTAAGCGCTCACAAAATTTATAAAGCACTTAGGGGTTATATAGTAAAGATATTATATGAAACTATTCACCTGAGAAGGGTATGCACTGACTTTGTAAGTCAGATACTAGAGCAAATGCAGATTTATCATCAACTTACATAAATTAGAGACCAGGACACACACACACACACACACACACACACACACACACACACACTGAAATTTGTCTCTTATATTAAGAGGTTTTATAAAACACATCCCAGGATCTCAGAGGAAAAACAATTTCTATTCCCCAGGAACACAGTTCCGTTCTACAAAAATCAGTTTTAGCATTAAGCTGAATGAAATAAAAATGATCTGAAAACTGAAAGGGGCCAAATATTAAGTGTTTCTTCTGCGCCTATGGCAAAAGCCCATTATTCACATGAATCAAAGGTGTCAATGAAGAGTCCAGAACCTGAAGTTACTTCAATTACTTGTGACCAATTTTAGACCCAAAAAAATTGCTACCAAAATTTAAGAAAACAGGAAAGTTTCCAATTTAAGGTTTATCAAAATTTTAATGCTATGTTCCCTAGTTTCTGTTGTTAAAAAAAATTTTTTTTTGTATTGGAAACCTAGGAGGCTAGCAATTAAACTCTAACTTCTCTCACTCTCCCCTTCTTCAAATAGGACAACCACCCAAACAAAACTCACAAGCCCAAAATCCCCTCTAAACCAAAAAACCAAAAAGATCCAAAAGTGAAAAGAAAGGGAGGTAGGGTGATTGATGACTGGCATAGCACACACATCCTTACTTAAAAGCTTCTAGTAGTGTGTCCCCACCAATGGGGAATGTATTTCTAGGAATGTGCTCATTTTAACAAAATTCCCCTATAAATCAGACGCTCAAAGAGTCAATGGCAAAGACTTTTACCTGTGATTAACTGGCATTAAACAAGATGTTTCAAATTAGTGTTTGTTTAAACAATAACATTGATCCTCATGATTTTCTTCTCTAGATACAGTAACAGACATAAGGTAGTTGAAAGCAGAGTGTGCATAATAATGCAGTAGACAAGGATTTCATGTACTTATTACATCAATCCTTAATCTCTGAAATAAAAGCCACATAATCCGCAACCACTGAAATAGGTGTTTAAATGTATATGAAGAAGTGAATATTCCACAAAATCTGTACATTCACAGTCTGGAGAAATTGAGAACCAAATTAACTACTTCTATCGTTAATCAGAATAGAAATTGCTTAAAAATATGCTCTGAAATAAATTCAAAGAAACTAATCCTGCTTACAGGACTAGATCATGAAACAATTTCATCATAGGTCTAAAGTTCAACTTCCTTTACTACTGTGAAACTACAAAGTTCAAATTCAAGTGAAAACTTCTCTCTTTGCAGAGGAAAAAAAAAAAAAAAAAAAAGACAGGGCTGTAATTAAGAAACAGGTGACCAGCTGGGCCAAGGAATGGGTGAAACTAAAGACTATCTTAGAAACAGAAACATACTCACCACTAAGAACTATGTGAATACTAAATATGAGTAAGATTCCAATAAGAAATTCCCTAATTCTTTCAAGAAATGCCTAGGATTAGGAAGCATATTTAAAGAGTTTATTTTATTATAATCTTTAATGGAATTTGCAAGTAAAAAAAAAGTAAGCCCCAAATCAAAGCTAAAGACGGTCACTGATAGAAAGAACCTCAAGTCACCTGGGTGTTGGTGCTGGCTTTGGCTGGGCTCCCCTTAGCATGTAGTAGACACACACACACACACACACACACACGGAAGGATCCATACACATCCTTTTGCCAAGGACTTTGCCAGAAGACAATGAACGTGAGATCATCCCCCACCAATATTACATCTCACAAAAATGGTTAAGTTTATTCTTGTACTGTGCTAGTTTCTAAATGGTATGTTATGAATACAGTTCTGTAAGACAAGAGACAGTGCTAAGTACACTTTACAATTCCTTATTAAATTGGAAAATCCATTTCTCTCTCAGAGTTTAAATAAAATGGGAAAAAAAACCCGTGCAGAGCAAGTTCCTTCTTAAATGTCCTCACTTCGTATTTTCATACTTTTCAAATTTAATCCTAACAATATAAAATTTTTGTCTCCATTGGAGATGATATTTATTCTGGTTTTAATCACACCCCAGGTTCTAGGAATTACCTCTTTTGGCTCTTTAATTTCTTTAATTTTGAAATCTTGTACTTAACCTGCAAAAATCTTGCTATTTTATGACAAATGTTGTTTTAGCATAGCCATTCAAGAAAACCATTTAATCTAATGCTTAACATGAGCCCATTGGAAACCTAAGGATACTATTCTTGGAGAAATTAAAATCTTTAAATTACAACTTGCTTAGAAACAAGAATAACTCAGATGACACACAGTGGTATCCTTTAGAAATTACTGAAGCAGAGCAGATCTTTAAAAAAATAAATGTAGTGTTCAGAACCTTTATAATTAATGATCAGAAAATATGCTCAACCCATGAATATAAATTATTCCCCTTTTTTGGCCAAACATTTGAAGTAGGACAGTGCCTGAGGTTGTCAAGAGGGCAGAATTTTATTACTGTAAAACTGTCAACTACGCTCTGGGGCATATGATGTTCATCCAACACAGCTAATCCGTATTACTGAATACACTCTAAATTCTGATTTGTTTTCTCAAATTTGATATAAACGTTGAGAAAATATATAGCATGCAGACCAAACCAATACTCCCAGTCTACAAAAGAATCACAGTAATTTGAGGATACATCAACTTCCTCCCATTAAATCTTAAAACTATTTTTGAAAATAACAGTTATACTCTCATTCGTGCCCCAACTAATCAAAACAAAACACAAGGCAATGATGCAGATGTTCTCATTATTCCCTGACTCATGGGATTTGAACTAAATGACATCTAGATTAGTAAATATGTGTTATATAGTATTTTGCATATTACAGACAGTGCTCGACTCCCTAGATTACAGCCATTACAGCCCCCAAAACCTTCCCTCCCCCTTTGACGTATAAAAGTTTGAGTTAAGAATTTCTGAATTTGCACAACTATACAGAAGATGTTTCAAGTCTGCCAAAGTTATTCAAATTAACAATAAAAAAGAAAACCTTACATAAACCATAAGCTTTAAATGAACATGATGAGGTAGATCACACGAAGAAAATCTTCATTTAAGATTACAGGGACTTGTGAGTGTGTGTGTGTGTATACACCCACAATACTCACATACGTCTACTGCACCACAAACCATCAGCTCCCATTAAGCCCAAGGACTATGAAAGAGAGATTTCCAAAGTGAGCTGCTGAGAAAGAAAAAACAATGAGAGAGGGAGAGAACATGTTAAAAATTTCTCCCGAATTTTCTAGCATTTTGCAGTCAAGGGATGGACTGATTCCTCTAGCCCAAGTCACAATTAAACAGCCCATTATATTCTGATGCACTATATATTCAGTGGGGCACGCTCAGCAAAACTAGTTTGATTTCTAACAACGTTGTGATCATAATTCTCTCTCTCCCGCAAGCATCTCAGAAAACAGAACCACGTTCTAACCAATGCCGAAAGGAACAATGCCGTGAATAACAAATACAGAAGGACTATTGCATCCTATCGGGTTTCACTGTACGCAGTCTGATCAATGCTTTGAAACCTAAACGTAATGTGCTTGGCAGCAGATTTTACTCGCATGAAACACACCAGGGCAACAGGGGTCCATCTCACCCACCACGTCAACAAAATCGGTGTAAAATCAAAGATTTACAAGAGATGTGACTCGAAAGAGGCACCTAGGTCTTCTTTAGAAACCCAGACTATTCAACAGCTCCCCGCAAGAACACACTGCTGGGCCACATACCACATTCTGTACTGCATCGATACCCAGACACCTGAAACCACCTGGACCGAGTGAGTTAGGCTGTCAGCTCCAAGGTGTTGCTAGTGCAGAAGAAACACTGAAGCAGCTGAGCCCTCCTAGGTACACTAGGTAGTAACGCCGGCACCAAGTGCCTCAGTAGTAGAAAGCCTCTTTCCCTATTAGAAAACGCGTAAGACTGTTCCAAAGAACATGCTACAATCAGGAGGACCTTCTTCACAAAGGAGAACGGAAAGGCTGGTTTCCCCTCTAGTCAAAAACTCTCGGTAGGAGACGGGGCTACAGGTTTAGGAAACCCAAATTGCTTCTGGTTGCAAATCTATGACAGCTTGCAGAGCAGCCTGGCCAAGCCAGAGCTCAGTTTTCCCATCGGCAAAACGGGAATCGCCATCGCCGCCCCTCCCCCTCGCCAGCGAGTCCGGAGCAACCACGGAGTCTAAGATTCCCCAGGGCGATAAGCGGTGGGGAGTGGCTGCCGCTCCCAGGACGCCCACCCCGACTTCCCCCCTAGACCCCGCAACAGAAAAGGCTGGGCCGACGTACCTGGCTTCACAGTCTTGAGACGGATGGGCTCTCGGAAGTGGCGGATGACAGCCAGGGTGTCCCGGTTGGTGAGCCCGCTGACAGGCGTCCCGTTCACCTCCAGCAGCACATCCCCGGGGCTGGGCGCCTTGCCCGAGACGACGCAGCAGGTGCCCCCGCCGGGCTCCTCCCGGAGCCGCCCCAGGTAGGGGAACTCGCCGCGCTCCGCGCCGCCCCGGATCTCCGCGCCCAAGTCGCCCGGGGGCCCGGCCCAGGACACCGCGCACTCCTGCACCTTGCTGAGCCAGTGCTTCTTCTTCTTCAGCGTCTTCGACATCCCGAACCCCGCTGCACCATGGGGGAGACCCCGCGCGGGCGGCGGGGGCGCCGCTCCGGCCCCCTCTCAGCCTGGGGGCCCGGCGGCCCGTGCAGCCCGGCGAGGGGGCCTCGCCGCTCCGGCGCCCCCACCCCCCCGACCGCAGCCCGCTGGGGCCGGGCTGCTCCCAGCCCCGAGACGCCCCTTGGTCGCCCCTCCCGGCTGCGCTCCCCGGAGCTGCCGGGCTGCGCGAGGGCCACCCCGGGCGAGGCTGAAGAAAGGAGAGGGGAACTGTCCCCGGGCGGCTCCAGAGGGGTTTCGGGCGGGGTCACGGCCGCCGGCTGGCCCCCGGGCTCCGCGGCGGAGCGGCGGGAAAGGCAGAAGCAGGGGGGCGGGGAGGTGAAGGGGGAAGAGCCGGAACGGGAAAAATCCGTCGGGGGCGCGCAGAAGCGCGCGTAGACCCGTCGCAGGATCGATCGTGGCCGCTGCGGAGCTGGAGCGCGGAGACCAACGCCTGCCCAAGCTGCCAGGAAACTGCCGCTTTCAAACCCGCCGCAACCTCCTCCGCCTCCCTCTTCCCTTCCCCCCGCCCTCGCCCATCCCTCATCCAGAGCCCCGCCCCCCTCTGCCGCGCGGCGCCCGGCGCGCTGCCGTCACGGGCCAGGCGCTTGGGAACGAGCCCCGGCCCTCGACTCCCTCGCCGGGGATTGGCCCCCAGCGGGCAGGGGGCGGACCCTCGGCGAGAGCGAGGACCACCGATTGGTTAGTGGGAGTGAAGGAGGCGGGCACTCGGATGAGTGAAGTTTGAAGAGGGTGGAAAAAAGAAGTTTGGAGAGTGAGGGAGGGCGAAGGGAGGGGCAGGGGAATGAAACCCGCAACACATCGCAGGGCCGAGAGAGGCCCTCTCCGTGCGTCGGCTGGTGCCAAGCGAAAACTCGGTTGGGAAGAGCGGAAAGAACTCCGAGGTGGAGGCGTGGCTGGAGAGCGGGGCGGAGTTGGGGGTGGAGCTCGGGAGCACTTCCAAGAGAGGGTGTACTTTACTGGAGAGACAGAGAGCAGAGTCCGCTGCCCGAAGTGGCGGGGGCTCCAGGGTGGTCACAACCGATCACTTGCGCTCAGTGGATGTTTCTTGTTCGTTCATTCACTCATTCAACAAATCTTATTGGACGCCCATGATGGAAAGTAAAATAGAGTCCTAGACACTGCTGTGTGGCATCGAGCAAATTAGACACCCTCTCTGAGACGCTGCATCTTTGGCTGAAAAGTGGAGACAATTATACCACTCCAAATTATGGTGAAGATTACATGAGGCGCATGTAAAACATCTGCATAGTGCCTCACAGAAGGTGGGTGCTTACTGTTTGTAGCTGGTGATGTTGACTTTATGTCAGAAATTATGCTAGGTACTGGGGTGCAAGGATGAAGAAAACAGGCCCTGCTCTCAAGGAGGTCATAGGCTAATGAGAGAGATTGCCCGAGATGAAGTAGGGTGATGTGGAGGTAGAAAGTGGGATTAGAACTAACAGCGTTGCATTGGAGTCCTGCATGCTATTTACTTGCTGTTTGACCCTGGCCAAATCTCAGCGTCAAGTTTATTCATCTGTAAGGAGGTGGAAGGAGAACTAACATTAAATAAAGAACATCTTAGGTCCTCTCCAGCGCTAATTTTTCAAGAACTCTTGAGCTTTCTCTCTTCCCTCACTTGCCTTACACTCTCCCCACTCGTTTTGTCTTTTAGAAATCCTTTTCATCCTCAGCCCAAATAACATCTCTTCCAGGCAGCCTTCTTTGATTTTTTTTTTCATCAAAGTAGAGAGTTTTCTCTGAGCTAGGATACTTTTACTTTTTCAATGTGGCTCCACACTATGTAGTCTCCTATCTCCCTTTAATGGTTGAGGAAAGCCCTTATTTACACTATGAATAACTCCACAGAATCTCACGTGTCAGATAGACTGGACGAAGTTTCAACAACTGCAGTGATTTTGTTCACACCATTGTATCGGTCAGAGCCTAGCAGGAAACAAATGGTACTTTACAAAGGGTAGGCAGGGTATGGGGAGCCACAGGGAAGTGTGGAACCCTGGGACTGCAAGCTGATAGATCTGTAGAAGCAAGGGGAAGGAACCAAAATTCAGCACAGAAAGGGCAGCCAGACAGGAGCCTGTGACCTTCAGTCAAGGGATGCAGTGAGCCTAAGTAAAAACCCAAGGAGGAAGCTGGGGGATTTATAGCTCACTCACCTCTCTCTCCCAGTCTCCTGCTGGTACATCCCAGTGGCCAAATCCAACCAGAAGCCCAGAAGCCTGAGGGCAAAAAAGTCCTTTGATGCAGTCCATCTCACACAAAGAGGAAACCATGCATCTGCAGAGAAAAGGGGGAAAATATCCAGCACAGATATGTGGATTGCTCAGATTTATCCAGATCTGAGACAAAGCTGGAGTATTTTTTTTCTGAATTATTACCTACAGTAACAGATTCCTGGATGAAATCTTGATAATCTCCACATCATCTGCTTTCACATCACCTCCAAGAAAACGTCTTTTCCTGCCCAGACTGTGTCCATTAGGATACTATTGGCCAGAAACAAAGTATCTGACTAACAGCTTGACATATGAGGTCATTTATTATATCTTTAACACAAGGTTCAGAGGTTAAATAGTCTCAGCATTAGTTCAGCAGCACAATCATGTCACTAAGGACCCAAGTTCTTTTTGTGCCTGGTCTCTACCACTATATGCTTTTTGGCTTCTATCTCCGGGCTTGTCACCTCTTGATTGCAATGTGGCTGCCACAGCTCCAGATGGCACATCCTCAGAGGTCATTGTATGAGCCGGAAGGGAAGGAAAAGCAGTGCTGTTCCCATTTTTATGAAGGAGAAAACTCCTTCCCAGACTACCTGCCCCCACCCCCACCCACTGGAATCTCTCTTATTGGCTAGAAAATGGTCACATGCCTACCATAGATCAGTGGCAAAAAGAAAATGGGATTGCCACAGTTCATTAAATTGATCATAAGTCACCCCAGAGGAGAAAGAATAGGTATCAAGTAGGCATCCAATGGTGCCTGCCACATTCCTCAATCGATAATAAATTATCTTGACTCTTGGGCAGAAAACTGCAATGTTAGGAGCTTGAGGTCTAGAGTCAGACTGCACATCCCAGTGTTTCTACTTCCTGGCTCTGTGATCTCAAGTAAGCTATTCAACTATTTAACCTTACCTAAACTCCATTTCCTCATCCAGGAAAGGGGTATGATAACGGTGCTCACCTGAGTGGTTGTGAGAACTGAATGGAGCTGTTTGAGTCAAGGAAGCACTTAACATATGGTCTAGCATAAAAGCCAACATTCATAGCTAAATAGTTATATTTGTGACAAGGCTAAGAGCATTGTTCGTCACCTCTGGAATTTTTTAAGTATTAAATTCACCCATCTTAGTAAGCCTAGCTTCTGCTTTTTAAATATTCTAGAAGTAAGCTGCCCGCTCCAATGAATTCATTCTGGTAGGATACTACTTTGGAAATTACCACACAATTGAAAGAGTCACGTTCCAAGCGTCTCTCTGTAAAATGGCACCTAACCAAATAATCAAATTGTACCTATGTTCATTACTGTTTCCAAAATCTAACAGTTGGCCTAATAGTTATGATTTCCATGGGGAATATTAATAAGCCAAGTAATATGGAAACCGGCTTAACAGAAAATAAAGGATACAGTTGAATTTGATAATCTCCAAGGTTTCTTTGAGCTACTTCTAACCATCCATAAGATAAACACAGATACATTTCAAGATGCATACCCCATGCGTTAGGTCCCAAGATGGCTGGAGAGGCACCAAGTAACACAAGTATCACAATGCTAAAAACTGAAAAGAGGGACATGGGTTTCTCCTTTCCCCATTTCTTTCTTTTTTGGGGACCAAGGAAACCTCTCCCTAAAGGCGCCCAGGAAGACTTTCCCTTCAGCTCATTGGGCGACATTGTCCAAATGCCCTTTCCTAAACCAACGGTGCAAAGAGTAATGGAACACCCAAGAAGACAGCCAGCATCTTAGAAACTGCATGCCTGCACAGTATCTTAACAAAACTCAGGGGTGGGGGGAGCATCTCTTAACAAATATGAAGGGGGGAAGATCGGCATTTAGGTAAACAATCCACAGTGTCCTCCACAAATAGACTGTACTGATTTGCTTCAAAGATATGTTTTTTTCGGACAAGGTGGGGAATTTGTTTCGTTGAATACTATCGTGCAGAGTGTTCTTAATGAGAATTAAATAGACCCTTCTGCTTAGAAAATTTCAGGATGGCAGGTATAAATTCCCAATTTTTCTGAAATGACCCACGCTTACTTTCTCCCTTGTACAATCAGAGGTGTCTCGTATGGTGGCACAGTTCGTGTGCCTACAGTTTCAGGGCCATCACTCACATCGGCGTCCATGTGAACAGTGTCCATGGACTTGTGCCTGGCTTTGTGCCAAAGCAAGGCAAGTATAGGGAGAAATGTTCGGTTTCATTTATTTTTGTATGCTCACGTGTTTCTTTCATGAAAACTTGAATCTCTAGTAATCGTAAGTCAAGTCATTATTTAGATGAAGCCATTCTCAAGTATCCTGGTGGCAGAGGGTGAGGGAGAAGTGGAGTACGCGGATAACACAAATATTTGCCTTCTATGCAGAATATAAGAACATTCATCCTGTTTTTCTTCCCACAGATGATAGTAAAAATTATCTTGAATTTTAAAAATTCTGATCAACAAAATCTTTCACTGGCTTAGAAAATGCCCATATTTACTGTATTATGGAAAGGATATATGTAATGTAGTCTAACATTAACAGCCTAACCAAATTCAGTATTAATGTTCTATTGTAACTTTACATTTTATTAGCATTTTTATTTGCCTAGGTCTATGGGCTAATTTGTATGCTAATGCTAAAATATGCTCAATTACAAAAGCAGTAACATGGAAGATTTTATTTCCGTTAAACAAACTAATTTATTGTCTGAAATATGTATTACTTACTACGTTTCATGCATTAATGTGCATTTTTGCCCATGGGTGCACTTACCTGCAAATGACCAAATGAATCCAGTGCAAACTCACAGAACAATAGGAACATTCAAACCCAAGGGCAGTGCCAACATGCTTTGAAAGAGGGGTTAGTTAAGCAGTCAGATGTCAAGTTCGTCTAACAAAGCAAGACAAAGAGAACATTGAATAAAATAGAAAATACCAAAATACCTATCTTTTAGCTTTCAGCTAAAATACAATCTCCTACTCAAGGCCAGCTTTGGTTTCCTACAGCTGGATGTCAGCTCTTGCTTCTCCAGAACTAATAGCATGTTATTTCTGTTTTCTTTCCCAGTAGACCCCAAGATTCTTGAGAGCAGGGTCTCTCTGATTCATTTGTGTATTCCTCATTGGTCTGCGTACTCTGTTCTTTAGTATAGTTAGCACACATTCATTCAAAAAAACAAAGTACCCATTATAAACAGGCATTGTTTTTTAGGTGTTGGTTTACAGCAATGAAGAAACCTACAAGGTCGCTTGTTTCCTGGGGAAGATGACAGTGTAGGGGAGGAAGAGGTTTTCTTCTACCCTGTTAGGATCTCTGGCTGGGTCTGAAACTCCATCTAACAAAGACACATTAACAGAAGAAAAGCATACAAATTTATTTAATACAAGTTTGATGTGACACAGGAGACTCTGTAAGGAAATAAAGATCAGAATAAATGATTAAACCTCAGTGGTTTTGAGGCTATTCATGAAGAATTGAAAGTCAGGGAAAGAGGGGCGCCTGGGTGGCTTGGTCGGTTAAGCGTCTGACTTTGGCTCAGGTCATGATCTCATGGTCCGTGAGTTCGAGCCCCGCGTCAGGCTCTGTGCTGACAGCTCAGAGCCTGGAGCCTGTTTCAGATTCTGTGTCTCCCTCTCTCTCTGCCCCTCCCCTGTTCATGCTCTGTCTCTGTCTCAAAAATAAATAAACGTTAAAAAAAAAGAAAGAAAGAAAGAAAGAAAGTCAGGGAAAGATGTGATAGGGCAAAGAATATGAGCTGAGAGTAGTAAACCCAGGAAACTTAGCAAAGCCTGTTTGCTCAGATTCTATCCCTCCATCTTGGATATACAGAGGCTCCTTTTTT
This sequence comes from Neofelis nebulosa, assembly GCF_028018385.1. Lineage (NCBI taxonomy): Eukaryota > Metazoa > Chordata > Mammalia > Carnivora > Felidae > Neofelis > Neofelis nebulosa. The sequence goes on from NC_080783.1 coordinate 125,242,034, forward strand.
TCCTCCAGGTCTGGAGAGGGCACCTCTCCTATGAAGGTCTTATGACCCACTTCAGAGAAGAAGGGCAAGGAGAAGGTCAGAGAGACTTGCCTGCTTCTCCTATTTTCTCAAACTGCTTCAGTTTAAGCTATTCAGTATGCCAAGCTGCCATATTTTAGGGTATCACATCTTGAACCCCGTCAACAGTAAACCCAAAGCAAGTAAGTGATCAAGATAACTTCCAGTAGTAATGGTACTGTAATTAAAATAGAAGATGAATCAGAATCAAATAATGGCTATTTAGGAGAAGACACAGGCTACATCAGAAGTTGTGGAGAAAGTCTGCTTGAGAAGGTGACAGTTTAGCTGAGACTTGACTGACAAGGAAGAGGGAGCCAAGTGACAACTGGAGACCTGAACATTCCAGGCCAACAGTGAGACCTGAGGCGATGTGAAGTTTTTAGGAGAGGAGTGGCAGAATCTGATTTACATTTTAGATGGATAGTTCGGATTGCTCCATAGAGAAGGAGGAGGGTGACGATAGAATTTGAGAAGCCAGACAGAAATCTGGTACAGGAGCCCACTGAGAAAACCTGATGGCATGGACCAGGGTAGAAACAACGAAGATGAAAATTTATCGAATGTACTGTGGAAATCAGAAGTTATAGTTTTAATTTCCTAGGCTGATCATAGTTAAAGCAATATGTTACAATTGTATTTAATAAGAAGCTGTGTGGAATGTAATTGCGTTGTTGAAATGTCCCTTCACAGGAAGATAAGAGGGAGGAACTTACAAAATAAAAAGTGGGGAGGGGCGCCTGGGTGGCACAGTCGGTTAAGCGTCCGACTTCAACCAGGTCACGATCTCGCAGTCCGTGAGTTCGAGCCCCGCGTCAGGCTCTGGGCTGATGGCTCGGAGCCTGGAGCCTGTTTCGGATTCTGTGTCTCCCTCTCTCTCTGCCCCTCCCCCGTTCATGCTCTGTCTCTCTCTGTCCCAAAAATAAAAATAAAAAAAAACGTTGAAAAAAAATTAAAAAAAAAAAAAAATAAAAAGTGGGGAAAATACTTAATTAAGTTTAGATGTATACAGGTTCTTTCTTTTGTCGTATTTATTGGTATTTATTGAATAGCATGCCCAGAGAGGTGGAATGCTAATTTCAAGGTTTTTCTTTGAACTCTTAAAGTAACATCCACTCAAAGTATATGCTGACCTTGAAGTTTGTGAAACGATGTACTGTTCTTTTAATCTACAGGATGTGTTGTTATAAGAAGTAGAATTTGTTTCTTGACTAGTAAAGGAACTCACAAACTTTGTTTTAAAAGAGTTTTACTACCGTATAAAATCGTTAGTTTCATTGACCAGCTAGAAAACTTCAAGCCCCTGGGTCTTCTCATTGCAGACTGGAAGCAAATAAACAGTCCTTTCATGGATTCCAACACAAAGAAAGCATGATGTGAAACTGCCTTTCTTCAACAGAAGGAAAATGCTCATTTACTTGGCTAAACTTAGGTGAAGTGTTTCCAAACGCACACTCGCAAATTTCACAGTAAAAATGATTGGAAACAACCACATAAGCTTAAAATAAACACACCCCATTCAAAGTCTGGGTGCTGTGGACTTTGCTTATCCTTAACAGGGATATCTAAATAAAGTCTGTATTTTCCATTCAAAAATGGAGAGTGACCTTGTTGGATTTCGAGTGAAGGAGGGAAGGAGCTGGATTTTATTGCAGAAGCAGGGCAACATTCTAGATAAAAAGGGTTCCGAGGAGGTGCTTCTGTGCTTTAAAACCTAAAGTTAATCTTGGCACATTTAAACACATAACACCTCCTGAAAGTTTTCATCACAAGGAAAGAAGATTGTAACTGTGTGTGGTGCTGGATGTTAACTATACTTACTTATTGTGGGGATCATTTTGCAATACATGTAAATATCAAATCATGTTGTACACCTGCAACTAATGTTATGTGACAGTTATATTGCAAGGAAATAAACATAAATGAATCCTGTCCATTCACAGTTTGATAGGCATAAATAGGACAAAGAGAGTAAATGGTTACATCAACAACAAACCTTCAGAACCATGAATACAAATCATGATGTGGTTAATTTTTCAAGGAAATCTTTTCAACTTGGTGGTGTTTGAGAATGTGGAGATTAAAACTTTCAAATTGCAAACTACTGTGGATTCAATTGTATCCCCCCCACCCCAAATTTGTATGTTGATACCCTACCCCCCCCATCCGTATATGGATATAGAACCTATAAAGGAGGGAATTAAGGTTAAGTAAGGTCACAAGTGTGAGCCCTGTCCTACTTCAATATGATTGATGGCCTCTTGAGAAGAGAGATCTCCCCTTTGCTTCCCCACAGCAAGAAGGAGACAGCCTGCAAGCCAGGAAGAGAGAAGAGAACCCTCACCAAAACCCGACCATGCTGGCACCCGGATCTCAGACTTCTAGCTCCTAGAACCACGAGAACTTTAATGTCTGTTATTTAAGCCACCGGTCTAGCGTTATCGTGTATTTCGTTTTAGCAGCAGAGCTGGTAAGACACATGCACAGTGATCCTTTAAAAAATAAATCGGATCATGTCACTCCTTGCTCAGTACCAGTTGTATCCCTGTTTTACTCAGAGTAAAAGCCATTGTTCCTACAATGACCAGCTGGCCCACCATCATCTAGTTACCTCTATGATCTCTTCCCGGTGCCCCCTACCTGCCCACTTGACTCCACTCCAGCTGCACTGGCCTTCTTGCAATTCTCTCAACATGCCAGACATGCTCTTGCCTCACCTCTCCCCCTGCCTAGAATGCTCTCTTCCACCAGATATCTGTGTGGCTCATGCTCTCACCTCCATTTGACATTGGCTCCAATGTCACTTCTCAGTGCACTCTAGTTTACCTTCTTATCTAAAAATGCAGGGGCGCCTGGGTGGCTCAGTCGGTTAAGCGTCCGACTTCAGCTCAGGTGACGATCTCGCGGTCCGTGAGTTCGAGCCCCGCGTCGGGCTCTGGGCTGACGGCTCAGAGTCTGGAGCCTGCTTCCGATTCTGTGTCTCCCTCTCTCTCTGCCCCTCCCCCGTTCATGCTATGTCTCTCTCTGTCTCAAAAATAAATAAAATGTTAAAAAAATTTTTTTTTTAAATGCAACATCCCCTCAACTCCTAAACCTCCTTACTCTGTTCTATCTTTGCTATCCTTTGTCCACAGCATTTATCCCTTGCTTATAGACATAATAATTATACAGTATATTATTTTTTTGTCCGTCTCTGCCTTTGAATGTAAGTCCCAGGAGGACAGAAATCTTTGCTTTGTTCACTAATTTACCCCTGGTGCCTAGAATAGCACCCAGCTTATAGTAGGATCTCGATAAAGACTGGTCTGTTCAAGTGCTTTCCCTTCAAAGTTCTTTCAGATATATTAACTTTACTAGATAATTTAATCTTCATGATAATTTTAAAATAGTTCAATTTTTGTCATAATCCTATGAGGCAGCTATCGTCATATGCCCAATATACTAGTGAGTCAGAAAGGTTACTCTAGTACCCACACGTTTCTCCACAATAGGTGGGAGTCAACACTTGAACTCAGATATTCTTACTCCATATCTAGCCTCCTTTCCTTTGCCATGGTGATCATCTTAAGACATTTTCACAGTGAAACAAAATGTCAAAACATTCCAATTAAGAAATTGTGGTCTCTATTACAACTGCATCAGAATGATTAAGATGAAAAGACTGACCCTCTTAAGTATTAGCAAAAACATGTAGACTTGTGGACATTCTCACACACTGCCAATGAGAATGTAAATTGGTTCAACCACTTTGGTAAACTGACTGTTTCTACTAAGTTAGTAAATGCATACACTAGGATCCGTCAATTCTACTCCTGGGTATATACCCAACAGAAATGAGTACCTATGTCCTCCAAAAAGTCTATACAAGAATTATTCAGAATAGCCCCAAACTGGAAACAACCCAAATGTCCATTAAGATTAGAATGGCTACATAAGTCTTGGATATTCTTAGAATACGACACAGTAATGTAAGAATAAAACTAACCTGCACACAGCAAAATGGATGAATGTCACAGCCATAATTTGAAGCAAAAGAAGCTAGACAAAAAATGTGTATTAACAGATTCCACTGATACAAATTTCAATAATAGGTCAAACTAATATATGGTAATTAAAGTCAGAATTATGATTACCTTTGAGAGAGCATTGACTGAAGACAACACAGAAGACCTTCTGAGGTCCTGGCAATGTTCTATATCTTAATATGGGTAGTGCTTTAAAGGGTGTCAACATATGTAGAAATCAATCCAGCTGTATACTTAAGATTATATACTTTATGACCCAGCAAAAGCACTGCTAGGAATTTACCCAAGGGATACAGGAGTGCTGATGCATAGGAGCACTTGTACCCCAATGTTTATGCAGCACTTTCAACAATAGCCAAATTATGGAAAGAGCCTAAATGTCCATCAACTGATGAATGGATAAAGAAATTGTGGTTTATATACACAATGGAATACTACTTGGCAATGAGAAAGAATGAAACATGGCCTTTTGTAGCAACGTGGATGGAACTGGAGAGTGTGATGCTAAGTGAAATAAGCCATACAGAGAAAGACAGATACCATATGTTTTCACTCTTATGTGGATCCTGAGAAACTTAACAGAAGACCATGGGGGAGGGGAAGGAAAAAAAAAAAGTTAGAGAGGGAGAGAGCCAAACCATAAGAGACTCTTAAAAACTGAGAATAAACTGAGGGTTGATGGGGGGTTGGATGGAGGGAGGTGGGTGATGGGCATTGAGGAGGGCACCTGTTGGGATGAGCACTGGGTGTTGTATGAAAACCAACTTGATGATAAATTTCATAGTAAAAAAAATATTATACACTTTACCAAGTTACATATCAATAAATAAGTTTTTAAAAATGAACACTTTCTATCAATGAGGAAATGATAGATTATTCAATAAATGGTTAGAGAACAAATGACTGGCCATCTGAAAATATTTGATTCTTGATGCCTGCGATATTCCTTACTTGACAACAAATTTCAGATGATCAAATATTTAAACATAAAAATATCCAAATAGTACTAGAATAAAAATGGTAAATTGTTCTATAATATTGGAGGAGGAAGGCTTTTCTTATCAAGACACCAATAGGATAAGGGTGCCTGGGTGGCTCAGTTAAACATCAAACTCTTGATTTGGGCTCAGGTCATAAACTCATGGTTTGTGGGATCGAGCCCCATGTCAGGTTCTGTACTGATAGCAGGGAGCCTGCTTGGGATTCTCTCTTTCCCTCTCTCTCTACCCCTCCCCCACCCCATGCACGGACTCACTCTCAAAATAAACAAACTTTTTTGGTGCCTGGGTGGTTCAGTTGGTTAAGCAGCCAACTTTAGCTCAGGTCATGATCTCATGGCTTGTGAGTTCGAGCCCCACGTCAGGCTCTGTGCTGACAGTTCAGAGCCTGGAGCCTGCTTCAAATTCGGTGTCTCCCTCTCTCTCTGCCTGTCCCCTGCTTGTTCTCTCTTTCTCTCTCTCTGTCTCTCAAAAATGAACAAACATTTTTTAAAAATTTTTAAAAATTGGTATACCTCATGGTGAGTAATAGGCCAGCATCAAAAATTTTTAATTTTCAATGCAGTTACTCTATTAGGAAATTTCAGACTTCCTGTACTAGCAAGTATATTGCAAATGCATGTTGGAGAAGATATCTAGAATAGAGGCTGGTTAAATGAATTATGATGTATACATTCAACAGAATAGTGTGCAGGAGGAGGTAGAGCTTTGTATGCTGATGTGGGAAGATCCTTAAGATAGATATTTAAAAATAATTTTTTTACTGTTTTATTTATTTTTGAAAAAGAGAGAGACAGAGCATGAGAGGGAGAGAGGCAGAGAGGGAGACACACACACAGAATGTGAAGCAGGCTCCAGGCTCTGAGCTATCAGCACAGAGCCTGACACGGGGCTCAAACTCATGAACTGGCAGATCATGACCCGAGCTGCAGTCAAACACTCAACTGACTGAGCCACCCCAGCACCCCAAGGTAGATTTTTTTAAGTACAGATGTGTTTGTTTTTATTTGGATTTAAGAAGGGGATGTGGTGGATATTTGCAAACACGTATATATGGCTATGTTCTCTGGAGAATCTCCAAGAAATTAGTGGCTGTAGTTGTCTCTGGGCATTGTGACTAGAAGACTGAAAGGGGAAATTGCTTCCTATAAATACCCCTTTGCACTATGAATTATTATTTTTACCAAGTACATTTGAGCCTCAAACAATACAGGTTTCAACTGTGCAGATTCACTTGTATGCAGATTTATTTTGATAAATACAGTAAACTGCTATAAGTGTATTTTCTCTTACAAATTTAAGTTTCTATTTAAATTCCAGTTAGTTACCATACAGTGCAATATTAGTTCAGGTGTACAATATAATGATTCAGCACTTCCATACATCACCCTGTGTTCACAAGTGCACTCCTAAATCCCCATTACCTATTTAACCCAGCCCTCACCCCCTCCCTTCTGGGAACCCTCAGTTTGTTCTCTATAGTTCAGAGTCTGTTTCTTGGTTTGCTTCTCTTTTTCTTTCCCCTATGAGCATTTGTTTTGTGTCTTCAATTCCACATATAAGTGAAATCATATGATATTTGTCTTTCTCGGACTTATTTCCCTTAGCATAATACACTCTAGCTCCATCCACATCATTGCAAATGGCAAGATTTTATTCTTTTTCATGGCTGAGTAACATTCCAGTGTGTGTGTGTGTGTGTGTGTGTGTGTGTGTGTGCTGTATTCATTCAACAGATATATATACAGATATATATATACACATACACACACAGTTTCATCCATTCATCAGTTGGACATTTGGGCCATTTCAATAATTTGGCTATTGTTGTAATGCTGCTATAAATATCGGGGTGCATATGGGGCCCCAGGGTGGCTCAGTCGGTTGAGCGTCTGACTTCGGCTCAGGTCATGATCTCGCAGTTGGCGAGTTCAAGCCTCACATCGGGCTCTGTGCTGACAGCTCAGAACCTGGAGCCTGCTTCGGATTCTGTGTCTCCCTCTCTGCCCTTCTCCCACTCATGCTCTCTCTCTCTCAAGAATATAAACATTGAAAAAAATTTTTAAATATCAGGGTGTATATGTCCCTTCGAATTAGTATTTTTGTATTCTTTGGGCATGATTTTCTTAACATTTTTTTCTCTAGCTTACTTTTTTGTAAGAATACAGTATATAATACATGTAATATACAGAAGATGTATTAGACAACTGGTATTGGTCAAGGCATCTAGTCAACAGTAGGCTATCAGTTAAGTTTTGGGGGAGGCAAAAGCTATATACAGATTTTTGACTGCACAGGGGTTTAGGCTGTTCAGGCATCTACTCCACATGTATTAACTGGAAAAAAAGACAAAAATAAAAACACTATATTCAAAGAAAAGGAGGAAGTGGAGCAAAAAGGAGCAGGATTACAGGGAGGGGAAGGAGGAAGAGAAGGTGGCAGTTGAAAAATAATCGAGGCCTGCCCTTCTGCATGTCCTACATGGTCTAGCCCAGTGTCTTACAGAGCGTGCTGAATAAATAAAACTCCCAAATCGACTCTACTGGTCTGGAATCTCATCCAAGCACAGGTTCGGTATTTTCAGCTCAGATTAATCTTTTAAAACCAGACTACTTAGGGCATGAGATACTTGGCCTAGGGAATTCTGTGGTTTAAGAAGTTAAAACCTTACCTAGTGCTCACTATCGTTAGAGGAGGTGAAAATGAATCAATGTTGGTGAAAATTACACACACCTGTGTGTGTGTGTGTGTATGTGTGTCCTTTATATATGCCTTTTATATGTATTTGTATACATAAGACTATAATGCAATGTATGTGTATATACAACACTAACATGTTACTTATCTGAAGCTAAAGATGGACAGGTTAGAAGCCACTAGGACAGTTCAACAATTCTGTATAGGTGCCAGTTTTGTGCCCCTAATGATTTTGAATAAAAAACAAATAGCTTTGTTTTCTGTTTAATTGCAGTTTAATTAGAAGCCGAAAAAAATTTTTTTACATTACTAGAATAAGACCTACTGAGAGAAATTTCATCACTGTTCATTCTTGGAGAGACTTAAGGTTCAGCTGACCTCTAGACTGGGGTTTTCTACAGAAAGTTTTCTAGCCCATGTTGATCTTGATCCAGGAGGTTAATGTGTACCAAAAGGAAGTTATTTTGAAGCAAATTTAAGTGGTTTTACAGAATATTGATAGAACAATAGCCGAGGTAAACAGGCAGTAAGACTTGAGAAATTCTTAAGAATTTCGTTTTGAATGTCTCAATGTCAAATTGGCTGGTTTTCAGACAGAAAGACAAATACTATATGATCTCACATATATATGGAATCTAAAAAAAAACAAAAAAACAAGCTCATAGAAACAACAGGTTGGTGGTTGCCAGGGGCAGGGAGGGGGTAAATGGTTGAAGGTAAAAGGTACAAACTTCCAGTTAGAAGATAAGAATGTTGTAGGGATGTAACGTAGAACATGGCAACTGTAATTAACAATACTGTACTCTAAATTTGAAAGTTGCTAAGAGAGTGGGTCTTTTTTTTTTTTTTTTTTTTTTAAAACGTTTTTTTATTTATTTTTAGGACAGAGAGAGACAGAGCATGAACGGGGGAGGGGCAGAGAGAGAGGGAGACACAGAATCGGAAACAGGCTCCAGGCTCCGAGCCATCAGCCCAGAGCCTGACGCGGGGCTCGAACTCACGGACCGCGAGATCGTGACCTGGCTGAAGTCGGACGCTTAACCGACTGCGCCATCCAGGCGCCCCGAGAGTGGGTCTTAAAAGTTCTCATCACAAGAGAAAACAGTTTGTAACTATGTGAGTTAATTAATATTAACCAAACTCACTCTGGTAATCATTTCATGCTACATACTCGTATCAAATGAATATATCATACACCTTAAACTGATAGGATGTTATGTGTCAATCATATCTCTAACTGGAAAAAAAAAACTTGAAGGCTTGGAGGTTTTAAAGTAACTTTTGCTTAAGCTCATTTGGGTAAAACTCCCGTAAGATTTACTGGAGCATGAGAGAAAACTGGATACATACATACTTATTTGATTTGTTTTTTTAATATCTAAGAAACAAGTGAAAGAAAGCTCAGAATCTATTGGCCTTGTCAGCTAGTTCTAAATGCTCGCCACAATTGTCTAGAAGAGGGAGTAAAACACAAAACAATAGGCTCTGAGGACCTTAAAAACGAACCCGTTGTTTGGGATATCCTGAGTCGGAGAGTGTTTACCCATTCCCTTAACAATCACTACGGCAAGGATGCATTACATTAAGAACAATTCTGAGTAGTGAGATTGAGACACCAAAAAGCCATAGTTATCAGAGAGATTCATAGGCTCATAACATTTTAGATGTGGATGAGTTAAAAAATCACCCACTGCCTGGCAATGCAGGGTAATACACTTGAGCTGTTTTCAACAATATAAGTTGAAATACTTATTTTGGATTAATCCCTACCTAACTGAACAATTAAACATATGATAACAAGTTTTCCATCCCCTCTACTGACTAAGGCTCTACAATACAAGGGAATTTTACCATGATGGGCTTTCTTAGCTTATCAGCCCACCCCTCTTTTTTGATCCGACAATGCACATGGAGGGACAAATATTCTACTTTTCAACTTATCTTTGTAGAAGTTCATGTATTTTAATTTAAAGTATTAGGAAACATGTGGGGTACAGAATGGAAGAAATTTCAAGTTTGATTTTCATTTGGATCCTAGTCTTGACCACCCATAATGTGTGAGCCAGAATGGGGCGGGGGGTGGGGTGGGGGGGAAGGCTAGTTTTTAGAAGATTTGGTAAAAATAAACAGTGTTTACCTGTCATAAGAATCTTCTCAGTGATTAAAAAAAAAACTATACAAAATAACTGACAGGCATAATTGCTGATGGTTAAAAACAATGGGGTTATACTTTTGATTACCAAAATTATTACCTTTCATGGCTGTAGAGGTGGAATGCGGTGAACTCAGGATAGCTGAATGAAGGACAAGCTTATTCAAGGGACCAGAACTTCTAATTCTACAGGAGTGGGATGCTAGGACCTTTGGGGAAACTCATGCTCCCTGTACTCAGCTAAAAAAGAGGCATGCTGTCACTCCTTCCATCACCACACAGCAGAAACAAGTATTGCAGAGGATTATGACCTGTGGAGGCACATTCTCCCAACTTTTTTCAGTTTTCAATCATCCCTTACAGGCTGAACTGCATGCTCTCGATTACTTTTCCTGGATTTCGGCAAAATGCTTATATAACAGCTTGGCCTTTTCACAAAAATTAGGTTCTGTGCTGGGACAAGTTGCTGGTTGTATCAAGAGTCCTAAACTGTGAAATCCCAAAATACATCATTGTAAAGGTCTCGAGTGTTCATTCAGATTACAAATTATGACATCTCTACAGACTCCAGTCTTGACTGAGATGTAGGCTGTCCAGTGTAGCTGGAGCATCGGTTCTAAGGAGACAAGGTAGGAGAAGGAATTCTGGAAAGAATGTTGGAAAACCTTAAATGTCAAGTGGCCCAAGTTATACTCAACAAGCGTGGAAAGCCCTCGTGGATCAGAAAATAGGATGATGATGTAATCAAAGTGGTGCTTTTAGGCCATGGAAGACAGAAGTTGAAGGAGAAGAAATTAGTTTTAAAGATTTGCATATGCAGTGCAGAATGTCAAAAAAAAGCATTACAACATGTTATTAATAGTAGTTCAGTAATTATCCCTGAGTGATAAAATTATCAGTGATAATTTTATCTGATAAAATTATCAGAATTTTTATTTGACTCATTTGTATTGTCTAATTTTATGGAGGATATATAGGGGTCACTTTGCATTAAAGAAGGTCTGGGGGCACCTGGGTGGCTCAGTTGGTTAAGTGTCTGACTTTAATTTTTTAGGTTTATTTACTTATTTTGAAAGGGAGAAAAGAGAGCACGAATAGGGTAGGGGCAGAGAGAGAAGGAGAAAAAACTCCAAGCAGGCTCTGTGCTGCCAGTGCAGAGCCCAACTTGGGGCTCAATGCAGGGCTCGACCTCACAAACCCCGAAATTATGACCTGAATCAAGATCAAGAGTTGGTCACTCAACCAACTGAGCCCCCCAGGTGCCCCCGGTTTCTGACTCTTGACTTTAGTTCAGGTCTTGATCTCAGGGTATTATGTTCAAGCCCCACGTTGGGCTCTGAGTTGTGGGTGATGCCTACAAAAAAAAAAAAAAAAAAAAAAAAAAAAAAAGTCTAAATTATGCATTTATTCTATAATGAAGAAATTCCAACAAAACCAAAAAATAAAGTGAACCCCACACGTGTCACCCAGATTAAACAATTACTGAGATTTTGCTATATTTTCTCCATCTCTCTTTTTGCTTTCTTTTTCATTCCTTTACCAGTATCTTGCCCTTGGTGGCCCCTGTGTCTCTCTGACCTGACCCATTAGTTCTTGACAGCTTCCTTGCTTTCCGGCACAGCAAGATGTCCCCGACTCCTCTTAATTTCCTGCCACAGGCCTGGCATCAGCTTATCTTTCGAGGTACACAGTTTCATTTCAGCAGGTTAGGAAAAAAAAATGTTTTAAGAAATAAAGGTGGAAGGCAAACAGCCAACTTCATACAGAAGTGATTTCTGGATAGTTGTCGGTACTACGATTCTGGGACTTGTGGAGAAAATATCAGAAGTAGCAGAAGTAGAGGAGAGTATGCAAACATTCTGAAGTGAATCTGCTTTTAAAAGCAAAGCGCATGTGTCAGCATTAAAAACTTGCCCCTAGTAGGTAACTGTTCGATTTAGGAAAAACTCGGCTTCTTTGTGATCTTTGAAGTAAAAATTTCAAGCCAGCTCTTACTGGATCGAATGTAGCATCTTTGATACTAGCCCCTTCATTTTGTTTTCATAAATCTGAGCAAAATGCTAAGTAACATCTAACACCTTCTCCTTTCTGCTTCAGGGGAGTCTTCGTCCCCAGCCTAAACAGATAAAGTACCATTGCTCTGTTCACACCATGGGAGGAAAGCTTTTAACCTTTAAAAAAAAAAAAAAAAAAAAAAAAAGAATCACTGCATTAATTTTTTTTTTATGTTTATTTTTGGGACAGACAGAGTGTGAGCAGGGGAGGGGCAGAGAGAGAGGCAGACACAGAATCTGAAGCAGGCTCCAGGCTCTGAGCTGTCAGCACAGAGCCCGATGCGGGGCTCGAACCCACAAGCCGTGAGATCATGACCTGAGCCTAAGTGGGATGCATAACCGACTGAGCCACCCAAGCAGCCCTAAGGCAGCATTAACATTTTCCTCCCCACCGCAAGTGAAGAATGCAAAGCTGTATCTCTGTGTGTGGTGGGGGGGTGGGGGGGGTGGGGGGAGGGGGGTGTGATGGGGGTTAGGAGGGGTGTTGAAATAATAGCTAAGACATAAGAAGGTTTACTCAGTCCTATCATGCATTAGCTCTTTTAATCTTGACAACAATCCTATGAAGTAGGCACTAATTACCTTCATTTTTATAGATAAAGACACTGAGAAATAAAGGGGAATAAATGAAGAGCCCAAGACCACTCAGCCATGACTTTTATGCAGCCAGAATTTGAATCCAGACACTCTGACAACAAACTCACCGGCCTGGGGAGGGCAGGAGTTCCCTTCCCCCAAACAACTGGAAAAATCCCACGTCTCAAAACCCCTGCTGGAGAGAAATTACTCCGCATAGGAGTAAAAACACCAGAACCGTTCACTTTGAACACAAGAGCACAAGGTGCCCATGGTCACCATTATGTTGTTCTGGCTAACCCAGTAACAACACGTTCAGTTGACAGATGTATCATTATTACTCAGGAAAGAACTAAAAAATGTGTGTATAGAACGTTCACTATCATTACAGGGGCGCTTTTCACATGGTGTTATGCAAGCTCCTTGCCCGCAGGGACGCTATCTTCATTTTTATAGCTCAGACAGTGAATCCTGGCACATAGGAGGTAAAAAGTATATTAAACAAATAATTTTTTAATGAATTAAAATGGATAAAGAGCTCTGGGTATCGCACATTGCCCCACAACAGTTAGGGATCTTGCCCAAACCTGAAATCTTTCGAAAGTGAAAGATACTAGTACCGTTACACCAGGACAATGAACACGTCTCATCTGAGCAGTTTTGCGGCATAAAAACACAACGAAGCAAATCAACAGAGTGTCTCAAGGCAAGGTAACTTATAAATGTGTTAGTGGACCATGTTTTAGAAGAATAAAGGCCGATTTGTAGTATAAATTTGTCAGGCAGATCCGCAGCTCTTTCCCCTTTCCCTGTTTTTATGACCCATTAGTGAAAACTTTTCTTGCCATTTTTTTAAGCCCTTTATTTATGCTGTTCTGTTCTCAACAACGTGTCTGCAGATACCTGCCTTACATTTAGTCTTGGTTCTTAGTTTAAGGTTTAAAATAAACAATAAATACTTTGCATTGTGCTCACAGTCAAACTCTAGGAGCCCTTTCCGTACTTAATTCTAATTTTAAAGGATTAAATTTTGGGCTCATTTACATATCTTAGGGGAGGCACAATGTATATAGGCAATTCAGAGAAGTATCTATTCTTTCTAGTAAAAAACAAAACAAAACTGTAATCTTTCAATCCCCATCTCTGTGACCAGGAAAAAAAAAAAAAAAAAAATCAGTATTTCTGGTGTCTATGAATTCTAGCATTTTGGGACTGGTGGTAGTGGGAGAAATCTGGTTGTTTACATCCTTATAAATGATTAAGCTTTCCTGTTTTGCCAACTCAGCCTTTTAAGTCTCCTAGGAGCTAGAGCAAGGATATAATATTGTCTGTGGTGTTATTTGCAAACATAAAAGGAAATGACTGTGTGGCTCATAGACACCACTTATATTCCATTGTAGACTAGGAAGCAGGAAACATAAGCATAGTAGTTATAGATTTAAATGGTCTGCCTGTTGTTCCATAAAACACTTGTTTCATTTACTCCTCTAAGTCGGTGCAATTCAGCTCAGCTACTGTGAAGCAGAAAATATTATCAATTAGAGCCACAGTACGCTGGTCCTGAATCACAGGGCTTCAGTACCCTGGTGTGTTATGATACCCGAAGCTATACCCTGCTTCCCGCCCCAGCACACACATCACAGCAGGGCTGGATGTGTTCAGGGGCTAGATGTGCACTGAGAATTAATAGAGAGCAAAACCCAAAGTTGAGAAACAAAAGTTTCTTAATAAGGGGGAAGATCTGGAAAGTCGTCACAATAAAAATAAAAGATTGATAGATGCCCCACAATTCTGGCTAAGGCTAGATCTCTACATTGGCCAAATTGAGGGTGACTAACAGGTCAGGCAGGCCCTCACATCAAAGTCAGGATGTCTGGAATGGAGATTTTCTCCCTTCTCTGCCACCGGGCTCCGGCTGCTCTGTCAATGGCAAGACCCACCCCCCCGGCAAAGGCCAGAGACTGAAGTCATTATAACTGAAGGCCAATCCCCTTCCATCTGCTAAGCAATCATCAGGCAAGTACCGTGGACCATTTCTGCTTCTAGATAGTTCTCATATCCATCACTCATTTCTCATCTCCATTGCCTCACTCTGGTACACGGATTCATTGGCGGACCATGACAACTGCTCTCCAGCTGGTTCCCCCAGGAGCACATCATCCCCCACTTCCAGTCTGTCCTACCCGCTCTCTAAGCGGCTCATGACTCTTCCTGAAATTCCCCTTTCCCTGGCTTCCACAGGGAGGCCCAGCAGGCCCATGGACTCCAAAACCCTCCATCATCTAGGTTTCCTCCATCCACCTCAATCTTATCCTAACCGTTCCAAATCTGTATTCTGTCATCTGGACCAGGTCTTTTCTACACAAGGCCACAAACAAACTCTAGGCACTCCCAGCTGTTCCCTGGCCTCCTTGCCCCACATACCCTCCTTTTTCCCCCCTCTGTCTGTAACAATGCAGCAGCAAGTTCAAGCCCTAGCTCCAACCCTTGCTTTCTCTGAATTATACCGTTTGACCAACATTTGACTTTTTTTTTTTTTTTTTTTTTTTTTTTTAAATCAACAGCAGAGCACTGTGCTATCATTGTGGGTGGTCCCTTCGGCCTGGAATAGGGGAGGCAGAGGGAGGGTCACAGTGCTTGAGGGCAGGCTTCCATGTCAGATGTTCTCTTTTAGGAACATGATGTTGGTCTAGAACCTGTGTCGAACAGACAAATGGACAAAGAAGTGGTCTGTATATACAATGGAATATTACTCAGCCATAAAAAAGATCTTGCCATTTGCAACAATACAGATGTACCTAGAGGGTACTGCGCTAAGTGAAATAAGTCAGATAGAAAAACAAATACCATAGGATCTCACTTCTGTGTGGAATCTAAAAAACAAAGCAAATGAACCCAGAAAAGAGACTCTTAAATGCAGAGAACAAACTGCCGGGTGCCAGAGGGGAGGTGGGTGGGGCAATGGGCAAAATAGGCGATGAAATAAATAAGTTATAAAAATAAATAAGTCATAGATGAAAAGTACAGTACAGAGAATATAGCCGATAATATTGTAATAACATTGTGCGGTGACTACACTTAATTACATTGTGCTTGGTGACTACACTTACCGTGGTAAGCACGGAGTAGAGAATTACTGAATCAGTGTTGTATGCATGAAATATCACATTGTACGTTAATTCTACTTAGATTAAAAAAAGAATATGGTCTTGGGTGACTTCTCTCACCCTCAGTTTATTAATCTATAAAATGAGGGTAACAGCAGGACCTACCTCATGGAAGTGTTGAGAGATTAAAAGAGACAATCCAAATGAAGTGGTCCATGCTGTGCCCGATATGTCAAGTGCCCAATAAATGTTATTACTCAGGAGACATTTACCAAGTCCAGGCTCAAAGCCCCTGCCTCCAGAGGTGTGCTATCCAGCAGAAGAGACAGGCTCTTGTGTGTGCACATGCAGGGCAGGAGAGGAGTCCGGGAGGACAAAGCATAGAGGCATCATTAGCCAAGTAACTAAGGAACCCAGGAGAAAGGTCAGGTTAATGAAGGAAAGAGGATGTGGTTGGTTTGGGAAATGCTGAGATCGAAGTCCCAGTAGGACACCAATGGAGTGGTGCTTGTCACATGTATTTGGTTTACCCTGCTTCCCATCCTCCCCCACTCTGACCTAAACTCTAGGAGGACTCATCTGAGAGATTACATATATAGCCTCCTATGCCCTCTTGCTTCTGTTTGAGTTTGGCCAATGCACAGCCAAACAGAAGGAGGCAAGACAGTCAAGTCTGGGTATTTATTTCCCTGGTTTCTTTCCAACGAGGCCACCTTAGGCTGCCAGAGTCCCTTGGTAGAAGGGCACTGTTCTCTCAAGGGAGCCTGCTCTCTGCAATTCTCTCTGCTTCTAGGTTCTGGTAACCTCTCCTCATCCTTATCCCTTTAGATTTAGGGCTGGTGAAAGCCCAGCTCCCTTTAGCCCCTTGTGGTTCCCCTATCCCCAAACCTTTGTAAATAGTCTCTTTGTAAATAAACCCTTCTGGAATTGTCCCAACTTAAAAAAAAATTTTTTTTTTAGTGTTTATTTCTGAGAGAGAGAGAGAGAGAGAGAGAGAGCAAGAGACAATGAGTGGGGAAGGGGCAGAGAGAGAGAGAGACATAGAGTCCAAAGCAGGCTCCAGGCTCTGTCAGCATAGATTCCAACACGGGGCTTGAACCCACAAACTGAGATCATGACCTGAGCCGAAGTTGGATGTTAACCAACTGAGCAAGCCAGGAGCCCATGGAATTGTCCCAATTTTGACATAACATCTGTTTCCTGCTGAAATCCTGAGCGATACACCATGTTGATCTGACTATTGGGATTTCAGATCTAGAATTTGGAAGAGAGATTAGGTGGGAGATGTAGATTATAGAGACCAGTCTAAGAAGCTAGGGGAATGAAGGAGATTGCTGTCTGTGAGGGACAGGAGAGAAAGAACAAAGGCAAACCTTTGGGAGACCTTCTACTCCTGGCATGGAGACAAAGAACACACTAGCTTCGAGACTGAAAGTAATAACAATGCTCTATTCTTAGGATGCTGATGTTCCTAATAACATCCTTCCAGAAAGATGTAGAAATACAATAATCTTATTGATGAGGCAGTCATTTAAAAATATCATCAGGGTGCCTGACAGCTTAGACTTGGTTTGGAAACAAGATGGAGTTCTTTGTGCATACCTATTTGTGTAGAAACTTCACCTTTCAAATTTCAAATTTTTGTTTTTAATAGACAATATATTCACAGGACTCAAAATCAAAAAGATAAAAGATACACATTGAGAATCACTTTCCCACCTCTGTCCCCATTCACCTTGTGTCTTATCTCCTGCTTTCTCCAGTACAATTTTTCATTGGTTGTTTATACATTCTTCCCAAGTTCCTTTATGTAAATACAAAGCTAATACACCTATACATTCTTACTTTCCTTTCTTACACAAAATGTATTATGCTCGATGTTCTGTATCTTGTTTTGTTTTTTTTTTTTTCACTTGATGGTGTATCCTAGAGATATACCAACTTTCTCTCGAGTTTTTCCCTGTGAACTGCATAGAATCCCATAGAGTGGAGGTACCCCTGTTTATTCACCCAGATGTAAAGGAGCCTTAATGAGTGCGGCCTACCAACCACAGGTCCCTAACTACAGCTCTCAAACACTTTCACCTTCCTGCAATCATCCAGCGTCCCACTGCTGCCTGCTTCTCTTCCGGCTTTGTCTCCTGCTCAGTGGAGAAAATTGAAGACTTCAGAAGGATCTCCTTCTATTCCCTGTTGTCAAATATAAAAACATCCGGGCTCACCCTCTTCTTCCTTCAGACTGCAATGCAGGACATACTTTACCTCCTGTTTAATGCCAACCCTCTCATCTCTGGTGAGGAGCCTATCTGTTACACTTCATTGGGACCTCACACTGCCGCGGACCCTAGTTTCCCCTCTTGTACGTTAGGCTTCTCTCTCGAAACTGGATCATATAAAAAAATGCAACAACCACCCCACCCCTTGACTCTATTCTCTAACCACTGCTCTCTCCTTCTTCAGAGTCAACTTCTTGGGAGGGAAGTTTCAATTTCCCTGCTTGCTACTCTCTCCTCTGTCCATTTCAGCCTCATTCCACCTCCATCAGCCCACTGAGGATTTTCACACTAAGCAGCCGATGAATGACAAATATCATTCAACAAATGCCCACTTCTTTATTTTACAGAGAGAGAGAGAGAGAGAGAGAGAGAGGAGTGCATGCGAGCAGGAGAGAGGGAGAGAGAGAATCTTAAGCAGGCTTCACACCCATTTCCCAGCCTGATGCAAGGCTCCATCTCAGGACCCTGAGATCATGACCTGAGCCAAAAATCAAGAGTCGGTCACTCAACCAACTGAGCCATGCAGGCGCTCCAGCAAATGTCCATTTCAGTCTTAGTCTCATTTGACTTCTCAGCACCATTTGACACTCTTTGTGATGCTCTCCTTTTTGGAAATACTTCCTTTGAGGGCACTACCCTCTCTTGGATTTCCTCTTATGTTTGGCTTCTTCTCCATGAACCAGGAATGGCTCTTAACTCATAGTTAGGTGTTCAAGAAATAGCCCCTGAAGTAGGGGGGAGGAGAAGGAAGCATTTGGACCCACTCACTGAGGCACAAAATTTAAGGAGCGTGCTAAATAACTCAGTAAACAAGATAAATATTTAATGAATAGGTCTAAAAATTCAATGCAAAAAATCCCCATTGAACAAAATATCAAAATTTTAGATGAAGACCAATGCTGTGCTGATTCAGATTGGAGCCTGAGGCAAAAGGAAAAAAATGTATGTCTCTATATACATGTTTTTATTTGTTTCCTAATAGCTAATTTTTTCCCTGAACATTAAAGTAGCTGGAAAAATATTGAAGAATTGAAAAGTAGATATATCAAACATTAAGTTTTAATATATTTATACCAAAAAGGAATTGATGGTTTTACTTTTTAAAATTTTTTTTAACGTTTATTTATTTTTGAGACAGAGAGAGATAGAACATGAATGGGGGGAGGGTCAGAGAGAGGGAGACACAGAATCGGAAGCAGGCTCCAGGCTCCGAGCTGTCAGCACAGAGCCCGACGTGGGGCTCAAACTCGTGAACCACGAGATCATGACCAGAGCCGAAGTCGGACACTTAACCCACTGAGCCACCCAGGCACCCTTGATGGTTTTACTTCCATTTAAAAATTATTAGGGGCGCCTGGGTGGTTCAGTCAGTTAAGCATCCGACTTCAGCTCACGTCATGATCTCACAGTCCAGGAGTTCAAGCCCCACGTCAGGCTCTGTGCTGACAGCTCGGAGCCTGGAGCCTGCCTCAGATTCTGTGTTCCCCCACTCTCTGTGCCCCTCCCCTGCTCATGCTCTGTCTCTGTCTCAAAACTAAATAAATTAAAATTAAAAAAAAAATATTAAAGGGGGTGCCTGGGTGGCGCAGTCGGTTAAGCGTCCGACTTCAGCCAGGTCACGATCTCGCGGTCCGTGAGTTCGAGCCCCGCGTCAGGCTCTGGGCTGATGGCTCGGAGCCTGGAGCCTGCTTCAGATTCTGTGTCTCCCTCTCTCTCTGCCCCTCCCCCGTTCATGCTCTGTCTCTCTCTGTCCCAAAAATAAATTAAAAAAAAACGTTGAAAAAAAAATTAAAAAAAAAATATTAAAGATGATCAGGGGCACCTGGGTGGCTCAGTTGGTTTAATGTCTGACTCTTGATTTTAGCTGAGGTTGTGATCTCACAGTTCCTGAGTTCAAGCCCTGCATCAGGGTCTCCGCTGTCAGCACAGAGCCTCTTCAGATCCTCGGTCTCTGGCTCATTCTCTGCCCCTCCCCCACTTGCTTTCTTTCAGCTGTGCAGGCACGTGCTCTCTCTCACTCCCTCCCTCTCAAAAGTAAACAAAAAAATACTTAAATTTTTAAAGATGATCAATTGGTCAAGGGAAATTTTAAAACATGGAAATCCTGGTATCTGAATTTAAAAATGAGGTAATCCAAGAAGTAGTTTTTGAAAATATTGAATTCCCTTCCATTAAAGGTGAAGTCACATTTTTCCTGGTCTGAAATTTCAGTATCATGTATCATGGAACTGTCAAGAAATATCACATTGTACTCTATTTTTTTAAACAAAAGTTCAGACTTTTTCCTACTCTCCCACCAGCCTGGTGTGAACTTTAACCTCAGTCATTTTTGGAGCTTCCCATCCTAGAGCTGGGTGGAGGTCTGGAAACCACTGTGCCCCCAGACACTGAAAAGCACCCTTTGCTCCTTGGCCATGGATAGGCATATCTCTAGAATATGCTGGCCCACATCCCCTGGGGCCTTCAGCCCCAGTGGTTCTGTTCGATCTGAGGTCTCAGAGAGGCCCCAGGATCTTTGCTAAGGTTGGGAGCTTAAGCTGTGTGTGTGGGGGGGCACGGGGGGTCTCTACAATTCAAGACCCTTCAGGCCTCATTCTCTTTGTCCCTTCCCTTCTCTTTGCCTTCTGGACATTTGCCAAGAGCTGCAAGAGGCTTTAATTTCAAGACCCTTTTCCTTTAGGCCCTGCCAACTTCCCTGAAGCCAGGATTAATGAGACCAAGCTATCAGCCTCAAAAGGGAAGAAAGGGAAAAACAAGAGAGAAGACACAAACTAATATTTCTACTAACAATCCTGCCATGTGAGCCTCTTCTGCAGGTTCGTCTTTCTCTCCCTGGTTATCTGGAAGCGAGGCCCCGTACTCTCTCCCAGGCAAGCCTATTCATTCCCAAGGCCACAGCTTCTGCCCATGCGCCTAGGGCTCCCTGATTGGTTTCTCCGGCCCACACGTCTACACTGAGCCCCAGAGCAGTATGTTCAACTGCTCAGTCAGTACCTCTGTCAGGACATCTCTCCGTGACAGCCTAAACATGCCCCGTGCCACACTCTGCCTTCTCCCTCCAATCCAGTCAGAATCAGAGCAGTCCCCGGACTCCTCCAACCTCCCTGCCCCCGTTTCCAGTTCAGCCCTGGATCTCCGCCATTGCCTCTTCTTCACAGCTCTTGAATTCTAAGTGGCTCCATTTCCACCACCTACCCTCTATCAGCTACCATTATCTCTCGGCTATCGTGAGAATCTCCTCGTGGGTCCTCCCTACACCCTGACATGGGTGTAGGCCCTGGTGGCAACACGCAGACAAGCTTGGAAGAGGCCCTGTGTGAAGAGCTTAAACTCTTCTTAAACTCTTCAAAGGCTTTCCACTGCTCCTGGAAGTACGCCCAAACATGTGCTGGCTCTGCTTGGTCTGGCCTCCCCTTCTCTCCCACCTCATCGCATACCTTGTTCCGTCTTCCTCCCCTGGGTGCTCTGAGCTCCAGCCACACAAGCTGTCCTTTCCTGCACACCTGTTTCTCATTTTGGTCATTTACATACTCATCTGCCTGATGATGTGATTATGGTCTGCCTCTCCCTCTAGACTGTATCTCCAGGAGAACAGGAGCTCTACATCCTCAGGACTTCACACGAAGCCCGGACATGATATGCAAATGTTTGTGGAAAAGTCAATAAATACATCACATTATTTCTTTGAGGGGTAAACCATTCTGATGTTTCGAAGGGTATTTCTGAGGAATTTTTCTTTCAAGAACATTTGAGGATGATAGCATCCCAGACACTGTCTTCAAGTGCTTTATATGTATGAACTCAACTAATCCTCACTTTAAGCCTAGGAGGTAAGTACCATTTTTATTTGCATTTTAAAGATACTGAAACTGAAGCACATAGAGGTCAAGTAACTCGCTCATGGCCTCAGAGCTAATAAGCAGTGGAACTAGGGTCCTAATCCAAACTTTTTGCATTGCTTCCTGTCTTTATTCAGCAAGTGTTCCTGAGTGATTGCTGGGCACCATGACAAGAATGGGCCAGGACATCTTTAGAGGACAAAAGTATAGAAAAGAGATTAATGTCTATCAAAATGTAGACGACACTATACAGAAAATATACCCCATTTCGTCTAATCCTCTCCAGATGGATAAGCTAGGTATTATTGTGCCAATTTTGTAGATTAGGAAACTGAGGCTGATGAAGTTTGCATAGCTGGTTGAATATCACATAAACAGTATGACATACCTGGAATTCAAACCCAAGTCGGTAGGACTCTACCGCCAACGCTCCTCCCGCCGAGGAACATGGCCTTCAAACACAGCTGAGACAGCTTCCTTTCCATCACGAATGGGTCAGTTGATTTATCTACTGGTTCAATGATCCACAGATATTAGTGTGATAAGAATCAGCTGGAACACTTATGAAACTCACGCATTCCTGAGTTTCACCCTTAGAGTTTGGGATGGGTCGGCCTCTTTAGTCTGCAGTTTTAAACAAGCATCCCAGATGTTTTCAGGCTAGGTGATTCCAGTCAGGTGGTTCCAGAACTTTAGCACTAAACAGAGTCACCTGAACAGGCTGATCAAGGGAAAATCGTTGGCTCCACTCCTAGATTTTCTGATTCGGAAGACCTGGGGCAAGCTGAGCATTTTAATTTTTAACAAGTTCTTAGCGATGTAGGGACCAGTCTTTGAGATCCACTAACTGTTGTAAGGCAAGATTCTGAGAGGCACTTCATTTGTTATTTAACTTAATTCTCTTTGATTCCACCACTTTTGAAGCAATTTCCAAAACATACCTGACTCCTTCCTGCCAGTCCTCCATATCCACCTTTGAGAATTGCAGAAAATAGCAGATTTGAGGGCTTAGAGAACATTTATCTTGGGGTAAAATCCTTCAGCAGCTTTACATGGAGAATCTCCTACTTTCAAAATAATATGGCCTTTGCACAAAACTCCTAAATGTTAGTTGTTTCTAGGTAGGACTGATTCTGGATAAGAAATAGCAAAAGCAGTACTTCGAGTTTTTTTTTTTGTTTTTTTTTTTTTTAACCTATCCTGTTTAAGATTTGAAATGCACGGAGGGGCATCCACAGAGCCTGCTTGGGATTCTGTCTCCCTTTCTCCCTGCTCCTCCCCCATTTGGTCTTTCTCAAAAAAAAAAAAAAATCAACTTAAACAAAATTAAACAAGGGAGATTCATTTCTGTTCAACTGTGTGTGTGTGTGTGTGTGTGTGTGTGTGATTGTTTTCAATAAAATATAATTTGTGTTTAAATTTGTTTAGCTTTTAGGAACCCAAAAGGATAAAGTGTCAGACATCCCAACTCAATAAGAAAGGATATTTTATTTTTTAATTTTTTAAATGTTAATTTGAGAGAGAGAGTGAGAGGGAGAGAGAGAGAGGCAGAGAAAGAGGGAGAGAAAAAGAATCCCGTGCTGTCAGCACAGAGCCCAACGCTGGGGGCTCAAACTCAGGAACTGTGAGATCATGACCTGAGCCAAGATCAAGAGTCAGACGCTTAACCAACTGAGCCACCCAGGTGCTCTTGAAAGGATATTTTAAATCAAAATGGAAAATGGGATTAAAAATTTTAATCTTATCCTATTCCTCTGGGAAAATCATCTTGTCTTGGGTTACCTAAAATTGCCTAAGAGGCAGCAGATAGTGCATATGTGTGTGTATATGTTTTAGCCTTGATTTCCTGGTCCAAACTCAGCAAAGTGCACAAAGTAAGCAAAAAGCATATAGGATGAAGATCCCATGGTTCAGCGCCCGTTTGCCTGATGAATTTTTGAGCTATGCCAGGTAATCTTTTCAGTATAGGTGATCTATGGAGATATTTTCCATGAAGGCATTTGGTGAATGAGTTCCTGACGAAATGTACTTCCAGACTCTAGTATCTTCAAAAATAACTCAGTCCTCTCATATTTTTGAATGAAAAAAGATTCATCTTTCTTATAGGCATCCATGAGGAGAGCTGTCAGCATTTCATCTTGAAAAATCTTTTCTAAGATCGATGTGTCCGCAATGCCTCCTCTCCTGGCTCTCCAGTTCCTCGTTCCGATGTCAGGGACTCATGCCCCAGATTCCTGCTCTACTGTGGTCATGGCACTCACACATCTGATTTACCTTTCTAACTCTTTAGATGCTTTATTGACTGAAAGTCAACTCAACTTCATTTATCCTCCCTTTCTCTTTTTAGTACTTTCAGCTTAAATACAAAAAAAGAACTCTTCTTTCCTACAGCTATCCACAGGAAGTGAATATTTTAAAATTTATAATCCAATGTCTGGGTGTGTAGGGAATTATGTTTTTGTAGACTCTCGATGATGAAGCTTTCTGAGAATGCCAATGGGTGTTGCAGATTTTTTTTCTTTTCTCTATTAAAATAGACCCAACTTGAGAAAAAATTGAGGTCTATGGCAGAGAGATACACCTCCACTAAGTGTAAGGCTGAGTGAACTGGACTTTGAACACTCGGAGGAAGTGGTTGAGGGCAGAGCTGCTAAGCACACGGGCTCTGGAACCAGACTTGGGAGTTCAAATTCTGGTTCCCACATTTACTCATCATGTAAACTGGTGCAAGTTACTTCACTTCTCTGTGTCTCCTCTGTAAAACAGGATTCTAATAGCACCTACTTCAGAGGGTTATTCTGAGGATTATAGGTAAACGATACTTGGAACAACACCTTGAATGTAATACATACTCAGTAAGTGTTAGTGGTGCTTGTGTGGTTATAACCATCATTGAAAAGTTCACATCGTGTTAACACCGAAACGAGAAGCATTTGATTCTAAAGGAATATGTTTTAAGGGAAATAGGATAGTTATCAAGTTTACTTTATTCCCACATAAAATGAGAAATCTCCTTTCTGTAGAAGGCTCCTACTTATTGCTAAGAAAGTTAGATGTTGTAAAATATATAACAAACATAACGTAGCTCAAAAATATCCTTTTAAAAAAGCCCCAGATTTTAGTGATGAACAGAAACCGTCACATTACTACCTTGAGGCATTCGCTGAGAGGGAAGCACAATTATATAATCAAGCATAATGAATGCATATTCATTTATTTACACTGCAACTTATTCCAGAAAGGAACAGAGGTTGCTATAATGAGTAAATCATAAGAGAGACATAATGATGAGGAAATCCTCTAATGTAGTAGGCCAGCTCTCCGGGCATGCCAAATATGTTGTGAAAAAATGTTGCAAAGAAATATAAACAAAGACAAATAGAAAACGCTCTTGACTACTGGAACCACATATCCTTTCTTGAAGGATCAAAGTTTTATTTGAATTTTTCTCACTGCTCATTCCCCACAACTCAACCAGTAGGCATGACCTCTTAGTTTCACCTTTGTAGTATTTCTTGGATTCACACCTTTTCTTTATTTCCATGCCCAATACTTTAGTTCACATTACCTCTTTAATATCAATGGTTTCCTATTCATCTCTTTGCCCCAGTCTCTCCCCTGTGTATCCTCCTTCCCTTCTCTTCTACCACTAAAATTCATCTGATACAATGCTACTGAATTAATTTTTCTAAAGGACATCTCTGGTCTTGTCACTTGCCTGCTAAAAAAATGTCTGTGGCTCCTCATTGCTTTCTATTTTTGATACATTTTATTTGTACCTCCCTTATGTCACTTAGTATTTTCTACCTTATATTATAATAAATTTTGTATACATTTGAGCTTTTCTGCTAGATAGTAAGTTCCTTGCCTTATTTCCCCCACAGAATCTAGCATATTATCTTAAGGTATTGATATGGAAAAAATAAATAAGTAAAGCCTCAAGAGAAAATATTATCCTGTCGATATGCATTTCTAACTACAGCAACTCTATCTTTATGATGACATAATTTAACCAGGAAAAGATAGATATAAATCATCAAATTAGGAAAATGTAACTAATTCAAGACCTTAATTATAGACTTGCAAGATGGTCACATAATCCCTTTAAACTGAAAAGAACACATTTTCATCTTGTTGCCTGCTATGTAAATTATGCCAACCAAAATATTACTCAAAGGTTAAGGAAAGCCAGTAGAATAAAATAAAAAAAAAAAAAAAAAGGAATTGTAAATAAAAAACATTTAAAAAGGTAGCATGACACCAGAGATTCTAATGAAAATGATAAACCAGAATGCCCTTACATCTAAGGAAGCAAGCTATTTTGTGAGCTGGGTGCCTTTGAGAAGATTTATAAAGACATGCCCATTGAAAGAGAGTAATTCATTTGCTCATTTATGATTCTGCAGACAAACAGCATTCTTGATAACGTGCATTTAAATATTGTGTGACCCCAGAGTACAATTATATGAAGATGAATTTTTAGCTTGTGTACAATTTGCATTGTAGTATGTTCGGTCTCAGAAGAAAACTCATCCAAGGATTTCAGTGGACGTTAAAAAGAGCTTAGAAAAATAAGCAGTCATTTTAACAACAACTCAGGTGAGGTAAAGATAACCATTTTCAGTATCTGTCATCATTACAAGGATTATGGTTTGTGTCTTTCCATACAATGGTAATATCATAGCTGCTTCTAGGGGTTATGATTATTGCTGTATAAATCTCCAAAAGATTTCTCTTTGTGGTATCCTAAAAGTTTATTGAATTGAATTTGAATGAAAGCAGGAGCTTTATTATACATGTTTTTGTATATAAGGTATTTAAAAAAATTTTTTTTAATGTTTACTTATTTTTGAGAGACAGAGACAGAGCGCAAGCAGGGGAGGGACAGAGAGAGAGGGAGACACAGAATCCGAAGCAGGCTCCAGGCTCTGAGCTGTCAGCACAGAGCCCGATGCAGGGCTCGAACCCACAAGCCATGAGATCGTGACCTGAGCTGAAGTCAGATGCTCAACTGATTGAGCCACCCAGACACCCTGTATATAAAATATTTTAAAAGCAAACCACCAGGGCGCCTGGGTGACTCGGTTAAGCGTCTGACTTTGGCTCAGGTCATGATCTCGCAGTTCATGAGTTCAAGCCCCACATCGGGCTCTGTCTGACAGCTCAGAGCCTGGAGCCTGTTTCAGATTCTGTGTCTCCCTCTCACTCTCTGATCCTCCCCCGTTCATGCTCTGTCTCTCTCTGTCTCAAAAATAAATAAACGTTAAAAAAAAATTAAAAAAAAAAAGCAAACCACCACCATCCTTGAGTGTGGGCTGAACTTACTGATTTGCTTACAAAGACTAGAGAGTATGGGAAGAGGGAAAATGGTAACTTTATAATGGAGAAACTTGGCAAATACCACATGAACCAAGTGATGAAAGTTAACATTTCCAGTGATGTGTGAATGTCATGTTCATCCCGATGTTCTGAAGAATACTTCACCTCTGTTGGATTCTTTCCAAAACCCCATAACCCCAGTTTGATCATAAGAAAACCATCAGACAAACCCAATCTGAAGGACCTTCTACAAAATACCTGGCCAATAGTCCTAAAATCTGTCAAGGTCATGAAAAACAAGCAAAGACTGAGAAATTGTGACAACTGGAGGAGACTAAGGACGAGTAACAACTAAGTGCGATGCGGGAAATTGGATTGGATCCTGAATCTGATAGAGGATGTTAATGGAAAAACTGGTGAGATCCACATAAAATCTGGAGTTCAGTTAGTAGCAATGTGCCCATGCTGGTTTCTTAGATCAAACAAATGTATCATGGGGATGGGAAATGTTAGCAAAAGGGGAACCTGGGTGAAGAGTATGGGAACTCTGTGTAGTACCTTTGCAATTTTCTGGAAATCTAACATGTTTGCAGAATGAAAACTTTATTTAAAAAACCTTAGTGTTTCTGCCTCTGACACACAGCAGACACATAGCCACACTGTATGTTGTTGACGCCTAGATTAATTCGTATTATCATTCCAGGAGCGCTTGGTTAACAATGCTGTTCAGTGAAATGGACAGGAAAATGTACAGGAGAAAGCAGTTTAAAGACAGCATAGGAAAGCTTGAAGAAAATCAAAAGCTTTAGAAACAATATATAATTTAAAAAAAATTTTTTTAAAGAAGGTATTGTACTTTTTACAGACGGCCAAGGTAATAGAAAACTCACTTCCATTGTATTGTGATTCCATTCAAGTACAAGTAATCTCTGTGTTTATGCTTTTCTCAGGAAAGCTTTTGTCCTCTTATCTCCACAGAGTTCTAAGCTACCATTACCCTCTGGGGAGAGCTATGTTTTGACAGGTTGTGTGTAATAAGGTTGCACCCTATATGCACCCTCTGAGAGAATATCTGAGGATTCCAAGTTTTTCTTTCCTTTTTTTTCCCTTTTTTTTTTTCTTGTTTTTCTTTTTTAGTGGTATTTGGCTGCTGACTTCTTTTAAATGTGAACAAAGGGAGATGCCATTTTAAAAACTGATCTAATCCTAAAACTGAAGACCAGCAAACCAGATTACAGAGTTCTCTACCCCATCTTTGTTTCCTCAGTGGCAGATTGTCCTTACTGAATATTCATGATGGCCATGACTAGTGTTCTTAAATATTTACAAGAATATAATTGTATTAGTGCCTTTGGGAGGCTGGTTCGTGTTCTGACCGTGAAATTTCTCCTCAATAAATCTTATTAATACAATAAGCAAGTTTTGCTCATTGTTACCAGTTTACCTTTACGTCTATTCTTTTTTTTTTTTTTTTAAGTAGGCTCCACACTCAGCATGGAGCCTAACGAGGGTCCTGAACTCACAACCCTGAGATCAAGACCTGAGCTGAAATCAAGAGTCAGATGCCCAACCAACTGAGCCACCCAGGTGCCCCTTAAGACTACTCTTCATAGATTTTAATCTTTGTTGTATCATACATTTGCAAACCCTGATATATCACTGATTAACCTGTATTTTCCTTCCACAGGGAAAATTTCAAGAACTGCATTTTCTGCATTTGTGTCTAGATCAATGCCTTTGTGTCAGATCCATTATGGAAAGATTCATTCATCACCGTGCTGCGATGATTACAGATATCTCCTGGAATTTGTTCTCATAGAGTTTGCCATTAGGTAGAATGCTGCATGTACCGCCTAATTTTCCTGTGGATTCCAGTAACAAACATTACATGATTTTCCGTATAAAGGTAGAATGAAGGAACATGGTCTCTGTGGACTAGGAAGAGCCAAGACAATGAGAAACAAGTACAGAATGGCCAGGATTTGATGGAGCCTGACCCCTGATGAGCAGATGGTACAGAAAGATTGGCCAGTTGTTTTCCCAAGGTTTTCCTCCTGTCTGATGCTTCCTGATCCTCAAGCATAATGGGACCTTGGTGGGAGGGAGGGATAACTCCCTCAGAGCTAGGCTGCATTCAAAGGCTGACCTCAAAGACATGAATTCCTTGGCATGACTGGCTCTGCTCTTTGCGATGGGCTCTAGAACCTTGCTGTGCTTAGCACAGGAAACGGCAGTGTTTACATTGTTGAGGCATATAAAGAAAGAACTCCATGCATTTTACAGTTCAGCTACCGAGATGTCAAGTAGTTGCTCTCTCCAGCAAGATATGCATGCTTTTCCTTACATTAAAATACATCTGTGTCACTGAAAGAGCGGCTTTCCACCTAGATAGCTTTCCTGACATCAAGAACGTTTCTGCTTCTAAGAGTTCGCCTCACTATGAAGCTCATATCCCTTGATCTTCATGGGTTCCATGTTTTTCCGGAGACTAGTCTCCTTTTGCGTGATTTTATGGGTAACTTTGCATAAATGTGTGCTTACTTTTTTCTGCCCTGGCTATGCATGTGTTAAGGAAGTCCACCAAAATGAAAGCTACCAAGAGTGGGGACAATTTCTTACAAATATTTGTATCTCCAAGAGTCTAACACGGTGCTTGATGCATAAAATATATTTCATTCCTGCATCCAAAAGATGCAGAAAAGCATTTTCTTATCCCTTTCTTTCTACTGGTGTGTGTGGCTATAGCATGCATCAGAACTCAGGGTTTGTAATCTTTGGAGGACCCTGCGATCAAGTGTTGCCGCATGGTTAATAGGTTCTGGGGAGCTGTGAGCAGACTTACCAAATTTCTTTCCTGTTGGCTTGACATAGGTTCTCACAAATGACCTGATTCTACAGCACATATCTATTACCTCTTGGTGTCTGTTATCCACTGACCTATTTCTCTGGAGGCCACTTCTTTTCTAACTTCTCAAGTGGCTGAGGTGTTTAGTTGCTTCTATTTCTGAACCTCATTTGTGGAGAAGTAGAGCAAGTTAGAAAACCTATAGCAGCTTTTAGCGAGTTGAAAGGAGTAGACAGATAAAAAATAAGAACTCCGAGGAAGGGATTCAACAAAGGTAGGACCCAAATGAGCCCAAACTGTGAGTCAACCATCAGCTCATGTCTACCATCGGCCTCCAGAGGAGGCACTTGTGTAGACACAAAGAAGCCATTTGGAGCCTTAAGACTGACTGGTTGTAAAACTCCTATGTTAACTAAGTTCTGCTACATTAACAGTACCCCTTCCCCAGTTCTAACACATCCTTTTAATAATCTTAGCTTTGAAGTCTACCTATGCTTCCTTAGTGTGGAGCACACCCACCTCCCCATTTCTGCCTCCTCCTACTGAATCATCATTTCCCACTCAGCGCTGTCTCCACCCAGGTTCCCTTCACTCACCCCCTTTCCCTCACCCCCAACACCTTTTACTGTTTTTTGTTTTGCTTTGTTTGCAACCGACATTATTTTGTAAAAAATCTACATATGAACACTGCTCCTTTTTCTCTCTCCTGTTGACTCACTGGGCTGGGAGAAGGAGGTCAGCACACCGTGCTCCCCATTTCCTTTCCTAGACTGTTGTTCCTTCAACCTGTGCCTCCAAATTTCTATTAATGATCCCCACCGTGCTTGGTATTTCAAAAACTCAAAAGCAACATCTTTTCTATATCAGTCTTATGGGTTATGTTTCTATATGTCATATTCTTTCCCACTGCTACCACAAACACTCAGAAACTCTTTTCTGTGCCCCAAATATTTTTTAAACTTTATTTATTTATTGAGAGAGACAGAGACAGAGAGAGACAGAGACAGAGAACATGAGCAGGAGCGGGGTAGAAAGAGGGAGAGAGAGAGAATCCCAAGCAAGCTCCCCATTGTTAGCGCACAACCTGGCGCAGGGCTCAAATTCGTGAACAAAGAGATCATGACCTGAGCCGGAATCAGGAGTCAGACACCTAACCAGCTGAACCACCAAGGCACCCTTGCCCCAACTATTTTTTTTAGTGTTTATTTATTTTTGAGAGAGAGAGAGAGAGAGAGAGAGAGAGCAGGGAAGGGGCAGAGAGAGAGGGAGACACAGAATCCGAAGCAGGCTCCAGGCTCTGAGCTATCACCACAGAGCCCGACACAGGGCTCGAACTCATGAACTGTGGAGATCGCGACCTGAGCCGAAGTTGGACACTTAACCGACTGAGGCACCCAGGTGCCCCTCTCAACTATTTTTATGACATTACAACTAGTCACTTGTTGCCACTCCTTCTCCCACTTTTAACCAGTGTCCACATACTGCTTATTTAAAACGTCAATTCTGATGTAGTCAAAGAAGAAGGAGGAGGAGGAAGAAAAAGAGGAGGAAGGGGAGAAGGAGGAATAATCAAGAGTTTCTTTGCTTATTGGAGGAAGCTCAAACTCCTCAGTCCGGCATCCAAGGCTTCCTATAATATGGTCCCAACATTTAGCTGCAGTCTTACCTTTCAGTGTTCTCCCCTTTAACCAATATGGACTATATACTTTTCCCATCTTGTGGGATTTTCTGGTTTTAATGATGGTGGTAATAGTTTCAATTCATAGAGCACTACACTGAGGCATCGGATTAAAGCACTTTACATTCCATCAATTCAACAACAGTGTAACAATCAACCCATTTTACCAGATGAAAACATTAGAGGGAGTTACAGAAATTTCCTAAATCACACAGCTAGAAAGTGGCAGATACAGATTTGAACCCTGTCCATCTGTCTCCACAACCCAGGCTCTTTCCATTGTTTGAAGTATACTGCTGTTTACTTATAATAATCCTTCTCATTCTCCAAAAACCATCTCAGATGCATTTTCCTTCACAAAGCCATTTTTTTAATCCCTCTGACCAAATGGGCTCATCCCTCCTGTGCACCCTCACAGTTCTTGAATTGAATCTCTTTTGTGCCACAAACTATTTTGTCTTAACATAAAGTTGTATACATGTTTTGCTTAGCCTTCCTAAAAGTCATATTGATGATGAGATATATTGGGGGCCCTACTGGAGCTTGCATAGTGTGTGTTACTTATTGCCTTTTATATTCCGTTTGAACATAGCAGGCTTTTATTACAGGGCTTTTGCACTGAGTCAGTATGTATGTATACACGTCCGTATCCATGTACGCATGTATCCATTTCTGGGCTATTTTTATGGAGGAGTGTGACAGAATGCTTTTAATAAACTGTTTATTTACCTCTCTAAGTATAATGACAGGGTCCGTGTCATCAGCTTTTTTTTTTTTTTTTTTTTTTTAAGTTCTACTTCTTCTGGAATCTGATGTGAAGACAGCTTGTTTTTCACTCAACAGCACTGGGAACAAGCTGGGAGTGAGGGATGAGAGGTGAAAGTGACAGTCAGTGGCAGAATCAGGATTGAAGTCTAGATATACTTGATGCAAATGCCGTAGTTCTTAATCAATAGTCTAGACTGTCACAAAGCAATTGCCTGGCCATTATGTTGCTTACAAGTACAGTCATGCTTTTTGACAATACACTCTGGCCATTGGGATTACAGCTGGTGTTTCTCCCCACACAATTTAGCTGCCCATGGGTAATTTAGGATGAGGGCTCTTCGTTCTTGTTTTGTTTTGGATGTAGAGGAAGTGCCCTACTCCTTGTCCAAGGGGAACCTCTTTTAACCGTGCTTTAGATTCCATCCCAACAGTTGACTTTGTTATTTGCCATTTTTTCCTATTACATTTCAGAAGGCAACTTCAAGTTTGGGAGTAACGCTCTTGTATCTTCTATTCATATACACTGAGGTTAAGTGTAACTTAGAGAACAGAGAGTAATATTTAACTGCCTGCATGTTCTGTATTTGCCCAGCATTCTCTGAAACAGAGATGGACCCAGTTTGCAATCCAGTATGGTGCATATGGGAGGGAAAAGTCAAATTTAACCTGCATGTATGATAGCAAGTCTATTAAAAAGGACCTTGTAGTAGGTCTTCATTGCCTTCAAAATAGCATGCGAGTTTCTCCAAAAGGTGCTTAATAAGCATAAAAGGGTCCTTCTTTACCATTCTAGCATCTTGACCTGAGCCAAAGTCAGACGCTTAACCGACTGAGCTACCCAGGCGCCCGGAGAGTGAACTCTTTTCTAAAATGAGGCCGTCAACTCTGTATCTTTTAAGTCTGGATATTATTCCCCATGACCTTACTATTCCTTGAAGGATTTGAATGACTGAATTATAGTAGTTTAGTAGCATCCACGTTATTAAAATATTTGGGCAACTGCCAGATTTCTTTTATCATACGCATACTTTGCATCTGGATATTTTATTTGCACAGGGATTATTCTTCTGGGAAATAATATAGACATTCCTGGTGAATAAACCATCAAAAGAGATGGATCAGCTTAAAATTAATCTGAGAAACTAAATATAACTGAGTGGAAAGAAATAATGCTCACTGTTCTTCAGAGGGAAAGCACACACTATATTTTTTTCTGTAATCAATTGCAAATTTACATTTCATAACTCTGGTTGTTGTTTAATCAAAAATGATTATCTTCCTTGATTAGGAGTATTTTTTAAGGAAAAGGAATTGCTAATTAGTTTGCTAGCACTCTGTTGAAGGTGTCTGCAATTAAATTGAGGAGGCAAAGAAAGCTGCAGATGATTCCAATGCTGAAATTAGTCACCAAATATTGAAGGAGTTCCTCGTTGAAAGTATGGGAAGTTTTAAACTTCTTAAAAACACAAAAACTCAACTACCTAAAAAGCTATTCTTGCAGGAAAAAAATCTGCAGATTCTTGGTTGAGACTAAAGAGACTGACTATTCGACATTTTTATTGTATCTGCAACCTAAAAAAGGAAAGCAAATTGCTGGTGTGTAGTTAGGTACATTTAAATAAAATCATGGTATCTGACCATTCTGAAGTTGCTTATTCTCTTCACTAATATGGCGCCGACCATGCGTAACAGCTACTTCTGATTAGGTCACTTAAGGCTGCTACATGGGTCTCCCCAAAGCTGTAAGTTTCACACATCGCATGACTTTTATTTCTGTTTCTCTTTTCACCTGGAGACAATGCCAGGGGAGTAATCTGAAATGATGCATTGGTTTCTTGGCTAATAACATTTGAAGACCTTTGCTTCTTAGAAAATCAAATTGCCTAAAATTAATCTTTTCCATCTTAACCATCGTTAAGTGTAGAGTTCAAGGGTGTTAACCATATTCATATTGTTGTGCAACAGATATCCAGAACTTTTTCTTCTCGCCAAACTGAAACCCTGTACCTAATGGAACAACAGTGCCCCACGTCCACCCCTCCCCCACTCCCCAGCCCTGGCAACTACCATTCTAGTTTCTGGGTTTTCCCCCCAGTTAAAAAAAATTGTAGCAAAATACACATAACATCAAATTTACCATCTTAATCACGTTTAAGTGTACAGTTCAATGGTATTAAATGCTTTCATAAATGCTTTCATTAAATGCTTTCCATCACCACCATCCATCGCCAGAACTCTTTTCATTTGGTAAAACTGAAACTCTGTACCTGCTGAACAACTCCCCAGTCTCCCCTCTGCTCAGCCCCTGGCAACCACCATTCTACTTTATGTTTCTATGATTTTGACTATTTAAGCATGTCGCAGAAGTGGAATCATACAGGATTTGTCTTTTTGTGACTGGCTTGGTTCACTTAACATAATGTCCTCAACAGGTACATGCAAAAGAATGAAACTGGCCCACGTTCCTACACCGTACACAAAAATAAACTCAAAATGGAATTATAATAAAAATAAATGTGAGACCTGAAACCATAAATCTCCTAAAAGAAAAGAGGCAGCAATCTCTTTGACACTGGCCTTAGCAACATATTTATGGATATGTCTCCTCAGGCAAGGGAAACAAAAACAAAAGTAAACTATTGGGACTACATCAAAATAAAAAGCTTTTGCACAGCGAAGGAAACCATCAACAAAACAAAAAGACAACCTTCTGAATGGGAGAAGATATTTGCAAATGAAATACTTGATAAAGGGTTAATACCCAAAATATATAAAGAACTCATACAATTCATTTCCAAAAATACGAACAATCCAATTAAAACATAGAGGACTTGAATAGATATCTTTCCAAAGAACATATACAGATGGCCAGCAGGCACACGGAAAGATGCTCAACATCACTAATCATGAGGGAAATGCAAATCAAAACCACAATGAGATATCACCTCACACCAGTCAGAATGGCTGGTAAAGACAAAAAACAACACATATGGGTGAGGATGTAAAGAAAAGGAACCTTTGTACACTGTTGGTGGGAATGCAAATTGGTACAAACAATATGGAGTTTCTCAAAAAATTAAAAATAGAAATACCATATGATCCAGTAACTCTACTATTGGATATTTACCCAAAGAAAACAAAAACACTAATCCAAAAAGATCTATGTACCTTTATATCTGTTGCAGCATTGTTTACGATAGCCAACATGTGGAAACAACCCAAGTGTCCATCATAGACGAAAAGTTAAATAAGATATGTATAAACAATGGATTATTACTCTGCCATAAAAAAAATGAAATCTTGCCATTTGCAACAACATGGATGGACCTAGAAGCTATTATGCCAAGTGAAATGTCAGAAAAAGAAAGTCAAACACCATATAATTTCACTTATATATGGAATCTAAAAAAACCAAAAGAAATGAACAAACACATTCACACAGACTTTTAAACCAGAGAACAAATTGATGGTTCAGAGAAGGGGAGGTGGAATGGGCAAAATAGATGAAGGAGATTAAGAAGAATAAACTTCCAGTTCTAAAACAGTAACTCACAGAGATGACAAATACAGCACAGGGAATATAGTCAATAATATTGTAGTAACTTTGTATGGTGGCAGAGAGTAACTACACTTATGGTGAACACTGAGTAATACACAGAATTGTCGAATCAATATATTATACACCTGAAACTGATAGAACATTGTATGTCAATTCTACTTCAATAATAAATTATACACACACACACACACACACACACACACGTCAAGATTCATTCATGTTGTAGCATATTGCAAAATTTCTTTCCTTTACAAGGCTGAATACTATTCCTTTGTGTGTATATATTACATTTTGTTTATCTATTCAGACATTGATGGACACCTGGGTTGCTCTACCTCTTGGCTGTTGTGAGTAATGCTGCAGTGAACATGGGTGGACACATCTCCCCTTCAAGATTCAGTTTTCCATTCTTTTGGATATATACCCAGAAGTGGAATTGCTGGATCATATGGTAGTTCAGTTTTTAATTTTTTGAGGAACCGTTTTCCACAATGTCTGTACCATTTTACACCCCCGCCAACAGTGCTCCTGAGTTCCAATTTCTCTACCTCCTCACCAACATTTGTTTTCTTGTTTTGATACTAACCATCGTAATGAGTGTGGGGTAGTATCTCATCGTAGTTTTGATTTGCATTTCCTTCACATCAGTACTGTTGAGCATCTTTTCTTGTGCTTACTGGCCATCTATATATCTTCTTCAGAGAAATGTCTACTCAAATAATTAGTCCATTTTTAAATTGGGTTGTTTGTTTTCTTGTTGAAGTCCAATTTATATACTTTTGTCTTTTTATTGCCTGTGTCTTTGGTGTCATATCCAAGAAACCATTGCCGAATCCAATCGTGTGAAGCTTTCTTCATATGTTTTCTTCTAGTAGTTTTACAGTTTTAGGCCTTATATTTAAGTCTTTTATCTATTTTGAGTTAATTTTTGTATATGATGTAAAGTCAGGGTCCAACTTCATTCTTTTGCATGTGGATATCCAAGCTTTCCCAATTCCATTTGTTGAAGGGACTATCTTTTTCCCAGCGCAGCCTTGGCAACTTTGCTCAATGTCCTCTGACCATATACATAATGGTTTATTTTGGGGATCTCTATTCTGCTTCCTTGGTCCATATGTCTGGGTTTATGCCAGTACCATAATGTTTGTATTAATGTCATTTTGTAATATGTTTTGAAATCAGGAAGTATGAGTCCTTCAGCTCTCTTTTTCTTTCTCAAGATTGTTTCAGCTACAGTAGTGGCTTTTAAAAGTGTGCAATGTTAGGCTATATTAAGGACAGTATGGCATCCAAATGTTGGAAAATAAGAGTCTACTCTCTTCTGAGCTTATCATACCACATTTACAACAGCTCACTGTGTTAAATTCTGTCTCCACATTCTATGAGAAACGTTGTATTCTTTTTATAAAGTAACTAGAAAGGAAAAGGGCAGAAATTATTTCATATAAATAACACCTGAAGTAATATGAAATATTTAAACTAAAAAAGAGAAAGCAAAGGAAACCACTATAGCCATCTTTAACTATTCATTTTAACATTTATTCATTAATTCGTTTAAAAAATATTCAGTGAATTCCTACTCTGTACCCGGCATTCTGACTTCTGGTTCATGTCTGGTATTTTGCCTGTCTCCTCCATCCTTACTTCCAATGGAGGTAGACCAATAATCCTATGGAATAGGAAAGGAAACTAACTCATCTATAAGTCTGGAATGAATGCTTATGAATGGATCTTATCCTGCAATTAAAAATGCCACATTAATGCTTTTGTCTTGGCTTAGCCTAAAAATTAAGCAATGTATTGGTCTACAGATGCAACACAACCCATATCAAAACCCTTGCTAGGTTTCAAAAGACACCATTAAGACAAGGAAAGACAAGCAACAGATTTGGACAAAATGTTTGCAAAACTCATACCCAATAAAGGACTTGTATCCAGGATATACAAAGAATGTTTACAACTCAATAATAAAAAGACAAACAACCCACCAAAAATTGGTCAAGAGCAACTATTCAAGTTGTTCCATCTGAGAAGTTGGAAGTGGATATAAATCCCTATAGCTGT
The DNA here is from genome assembly GCF_028018385.1 of Neofelis nebulosa. Taxonomy (NCBI): domain Eukaryota; kingdom Metazoa; phylum Chordata; class Mammalia; order Carnivora; family Felidae; genus Neofelis; species Neofelis nebulosa. Next base: position 125,280,048 of record NC_080783.1, read on the forward strand.
GATGTGGGAATAGCATATTAGCAACTGGAATACTATCTTAGGATCTTGTGTGTTATCTTACATTTTTAAATGTTTTAGAGGACATGATTTTTAATGGAATGGCCTTTTGTTGTTTTATGATCCCTTAGAAGGATCTGCCTGTTTTTAACTTCATAAGGACTTATAATAAAATGTGTTTTCTTTAAAAGAAATTCAGCACAGAAGATATATGAATAGTTAATAAGCACATGAAAAGATGTTTAACATCATTTGTCATTAGGGAAAAGCAAATTAAAATCACAATGAGATAGTATTTTATATCAACTGTAATGGCTATAACAAAAAAGATATGTACTGTATACACACACACACACATATATATATATATATATATATATAGAGAGAGAGAGAGAGAGAGAGAGATAAACATATAGGTAGATGAATATATATTTATAATAAATAGATATACATATATAATATATAAGAAAGACAACAACTAATGTTGGAAAGACAAATCTTCATACACTGCTAACAGGAATATAAAATGGTACAGCCACTTTACAAAGTAGTGTGGCAATATCTTAAAAATCTAAACATAAATTTACTATATGGATTAACAATTACATTCTTAGGCATCTATCCAAGAGAGATGAAACCATATATCTACACACAGACTGGTCTATGATTATGTTCTTAGCAGCATTATTCAAAAGAGTCAAAAATTGGAAAAAATCTAAATGCCCATCAATTGGTGAATGGATGTATAAATTGTGGTATATCCACAAAAGGGAATAGTAGTCAGCAATAAAAAAGGAACAAACTACAGACATATGCTTCCACATGGATGCACCTCAAAAATGCTATTCTCACCAAAAAAAAAAAAAAAAAGAAAAGAAAAAGAAAAAAGAAAAAAAGAAAAAGCCAGACACAAAGACTATACACTGTATTATTCCATCTATATGAAATATTCAGAAAGGACAAAGCTATACAGACAGAAAGTAGATTAGTGGTTACTTGGAGCAGGAGTGAGGAGGAACCAGATTAACAGTAAATTTGCATATGAGATCTCATTGGGGTGATGAAAGTGTTCTAAAATTGACTCATAGTGATGGTTGCACAACTTTAAAAATCATCAAATGGGACATTTGAAAAGGGTGAATTTTATAATGTGCAAAAACATGCCTAAACAATGTTGACAAAAATATATTTAGATTAAAAAAAGATCTCTGGCTTTTTTTTTTTTTGCAGAAATTGACAAACTGACCCCAAATTTATATGGAAATGCAATGACCCAGAATAGCCAAGATAATCTTGACAAAGAAGAACTAAGCTGGAGAATTTACACATCCCAACTTAAAACATATTACAAAGCTACAGTAATCAAGATTGTGTGGTACTTCCATAAAGACAAACATAAAGATCAATGGCATAAAATTGACACCCCATAAATAAGCCCTTACATTTATGGTCAATTGGGTTTTGACCACTGTGTCAAAAAATAGGAAAAGAATGGTCTTTTCAACAAAATGTACTGGGACAATGGGTATGCACAAGGAAAAATATAAACGTGAACCTCTTCCTCATACCATACACAAAATTTAGCTCAAAATGCACAAAAAATCTAAATGTAAGAGATAAAACTATAAAATCTTTAGGAAGAAAACAAGAAAATCTTTGTGAGCTTGGATTAGGCAAATAGTAAAAGAAAAAATTGATAAATCAGATTTAATCAAAATAAACAACTTTAAAACACACTATCAAGAAAGTGAAAAGATAACCTATGGAGTTGGACAAAGTATTTGCAAATCATATCCAGTAAAGAATATGCATCTATAATATATATAGATCTCTTACAACTCAATAATAATAATAATAATAATACCCAAATTTAGAAGTGAGCAAAGGATTTGAATAGGCACTTTTCTAAAGAAGATATACAAGTGACTACTAAGCACATGAAAAGGTGATCAATATCATTATTCATTGAGGAAATGCAAATCAAAACCACAGTGAGATACTTTACATTCAGCAGAAATACTATAATCAATAAGACAGACAATGACAAGGGTTGGTGAGGACTGGAGAAATTATGCCCCTAATATGTTGTGGTGTGAATATAAAATAGCTTAGGCACTTTGGGAGACAATTTGGCAGTTTCTCAAAATGTTAAACATAATGTTACCATATAACCATTCCATTGCTAGGTTATCTACCAAGGAAAACTGAAAACAAATGTCCTCACAAAGACTTGTGTGCAAATGTTCATAGCAGCATTATTCACAAGAGTCAAAAGGTGGAAATAACACATATCTCCATCAAGGGTGAATGAATTAAAAAATGGAATTATAGAATATAATTCACCAATAAAAAGGAACAAAGTACGGATACACACTTGAACATGAATAATCTTTATAACATGAGCGAATCTCAAAAATCTCTTGTTCAGTAAAAGACATCAGACACAAAAGAACACATATTATGAGATTCCATTTATATAGAATGTCCCAAAAGGCAAATCAATAGAGACAGAAAGTACATTAGTGATTGCCCACAGCTGGAGGTAGGAATGAGAAGTGACTAAATGGCCATGAGGTTCTTTTTATAGTGATGGAAATATTCTAAAATCTGATTGTGATGATATACTAAAAGTCATTTAATCATACATTTAAATGGATGGATTTTACAGTATGTAAAAAGCTAAAAAAAAATCTGCTCCCCAAAATAATTTTAAAAAGCTGTTAGAAATGGAAAGGATCTTAGAGATCACCTCGTCTAACCTTCTCATGTTATAGATGACCTAAATGAGGTCAAGATGGGGTCAGTGATATCCCTGTGGTCCTAAAGGCAGCTATTATCCTAGTACACTCTAGAACCCAGGCATTTGGAGGTTAGCATACTCATCAAGTTTTTTTCCTTAGGTATACATTCCTTGACCACCCAGACTAGGAGGGTCACCTTTTAAGATGATCCCACAGCACTGTGTACGTTTCCCTTATGGTCTTTAGTACAGATTATCATTGTCCTTTGACAAGCAGACAACTCCATGAGAGGCCAATTCTCCTTTGCTTTTGCTCACCATTTCATCCCTTGTTCCTAGCACAGCGTGCAGAAGTGATGGGGGCTCTCAATAAATATTTGTTGAATTAATGAACAGATACATAAACAGAAGGACCTGAAGCCCAAACATTCCCCATAATCTTTGTGAAGTAATGCCTCAAGAGGAAACTTCCTTTGACAAAGACACATTATCCACTTGTAGCAAGGTGAAACCGAATACTTTATTGGATTTAAAAATAAGAATAGCTTCTTTAGATTGCAAAAAGGGGCCATTACAGAGGAAAAAAACCTACTTGGCTTTGGCCAACTGTAGGGAAAGAAGGAGAGAACTCTGGTGATGCTCTCCTCTAAGACAACAGGAGCTTGAAAAAGCTATAGACTCGGGACAGCTAATGTATTTGGTTCCTTACTTTTGATATCTTTGTGAATATGTACTAGGGAGTGGAACATGAATGTGGGGGTGGGGGAGAATCTATCTGCAGTTGGGCAGAAGTTACATACTTTTAAATGCATTTCAATTGTCCCAACAATGATAAGTATCATGAAAATGACCAAAAAAAAAAAAAAAAATAGCTGAACACAGAACTTCCTATTACAAATATAAGATTCTGATTGATTTCTGCTCCTAACAAAACAATTTGTTGGTCACTGCACTGGCAATGCAATGTTGCAGAGGTCACAGTTTCTGTTCCCAATGAAGTTAGGGGAGAATGGACAAGGAAACTGTTGATTATAGCACAGAGTGACAAGTGCTGAATCCATTCAGATCCTCAGGGTGCAAGTAATATAGGCTAATCTGCGGTCTCAGGCCAAAAAAAAAAAAAAAAAAGTCTTATGGGAGGATTTGAGACAGCTCATAAAGCTTAAGAAAAAGATGAAGAACCAGGTCCTCCAAACAACAGAAGCTTGAATAGCACCAAGGATCTAGAGGACAGGAAAGAATTGAGAGCCTATTCAAGGCTCCATAGTCGAAACAAATCAGCTCCATCGTTTCCCAACAGTGTATCAGTCACTCTCATGCAATGCAGATTCCAGAAGAGTCTGATTGCTCCAGGTGGATCACGTGCCCATCCCTTGGCCAGGGAATGCCCGACAGCTTCACTGACCGTCCCACCAAGACTGCATGCAGCAGGGATGGACAATTCCCCAGAAGGAAAATGAAGTTTTGGTTCTAGACTAAGGGCAGGCACAAACTACAGACATCCCCATGAGAGGTGCTAGAAGACCCACCAAGCCAGGATCATGACAGCCTAGCCCTAACCAACTTATGGAGGGTTTCACTTAAGTTTCTGGAACAAGTAACATCTCAACAGAGACTTTCGCGGGGGGCGGGGAGGTTCTGTAAAATCCTTCCCATCACATCTGGACAAAAGCAAAATTGGAATGATCAGCTTCTTGAAGCTTAACTTTTGTCTTCTTAAATAAATTGTCAATCTTAGGGTAAGTCAGAAGGAACAGAAATTCTTTTTTTTTTTTTTTTTTTTTTTGGGACAGAGAGAGACAGAGCATGAACAGGGGAGGGGCAGAGAGAGAGGGAGACACAGAATCGGAAACAGGCTCCAGGCTCCGAGCCATCAGCCCAGAGCCTGACGCGGGGCTCGAACTCACAGACCGCGAGACCCTGACCTGGCTGAAGTCGGACGCCTAACCGACTGCGCCACCCAGGCGCCCCGGAACAGAAATTCTTAAATAAATCAGTATTTGATGATAATAATTAGCAGCTGGACGACTACTCTTTCTGATGCACCCGTTGTGCTTCAGACACTATGAATGACATTATTTCACTTAAACGTGTAAAGAATTGGTGAGGCCGCTCTACGTTCCTCCGAGGTAGAAACTCCAGTTTCTCTTACAAAAGGGAAAGTGTAAGGTTTGGAGTAGTCAGGAAACTTCTCAAAACGCCCACTGTACGTAATGCTACCGATTCAAACCCAGGCTGGTATGACTCCGAAGGCGATGTTTGTAACAAATAGGCACTGAAACCTCCTAACATCTTTGCTACAGAAAAATTAATTATATGTTCTTTTGTTAGTTTGGGTGTTGTTCTAAAGTTCAAGTTAATTTAAGTCGGCCTATTTCTATTTTAGTGGTAATATTGTTAAGGCTATAAAAGACATCTAAACTAAAAAATTCTCAACAAAAATTAATCTTAGGACTCTTGCCTTACACTACATAGAAAAATTAAGTCAAAATGGATTAAAGACCTAAGTGTAAGAACTAAAACTATAATAGTCTTAATGGAAAACAGGGGGAAAGTTTCATGACATTGGATTTGGCAAGGATTTCTTAGCTATGACACCAAACTTCAGGCAAAAATCGACAAATGGAACTAAATCAAACTTAGAAACTTCTGTGCATCCAAGGAAACAATCAAAAACCATTATTTCTCCGAAAAAGGAGAAAATATTTACAAATCATATATCTGATTAGGGGTCTATATCCAGAATTTATAAAGAACTCCTACAACTTAACAACAACAAAAAATAAGTAACTTGATTAAAAAATAGTCAAAGGACTTGAATAGACATTTCTCCAAAGAAGATACACAGATGGTCAACAAACAAATGAAAAGATGCTCAATGTCACTAATCATTAGGGAAAGGCAAAGCAAAACCACAATGGAATGCCACCTCACATTTGTTAGGATGGCTACCACCAAAAAACTGGAAAATAACAACTGCTGACAAGGATGTGGAGAAATTGGAGTTTGTACGCACTGTTGTGGAGAACGTAAAATGATACAGCCACGGTGGAAAAAGACAGTATGGTGATTCCTCAAAAAACTAAACGCAGAGTTATCATAAGATACAGCAACGCTAGTTCTGGGCATATATCCAAAAGAACTGAAAACAGAATCTTGAAGAGATATCTGCACAGCCAGGTTTATTGCAGCATTGTTCACAACAGCCAAGAGGCAGAAGCAACCCAGGTGTCCATCGCTTGGTAACTAGCTCAACAAAATGTGCTAGATACTTACGGTGGAATATTATTCAGCATTAAAAAAGAAGCAAATCCTGTCACACGCTACAACATGGATGGACCTTGAGGACAGTAAGCCAGTCACAAAAAAAAAGACAAAGGCTATGTGATTCCGCTTATGTGAGGTCTCTAAAGTAGTCACGCTCTTGGAAACAGGAGGCAAAATGGTGGTTGCCAGGTGCTGAAGAAAGAGGGGGAAGTGAGGAGTTGTTGTTCAATGGGTACAGAATTTTGGTTTTTGAAAGATGAAAAAGTTCTAGGGATCTGTCTCACAGCAATGTACGTATAGCTAACACTACTGTATTGTCCACTTAAAAATGGATAAGATGGTAATTTTATGTGTTGTTTACAATTTAAAAAAAAGTACTGTTGGCTCAGGTTAAGCTTATGGTCACGTGGATTCCGCAGCTCTTAATACACTAGTCACCGTTATGTTCAGTCTCTGTCATCCTATCCCTGTGAAATTGATTTTTTTTTTTTCCAAAACACTTACACAGAGGACTTTGCAATTATTGCTTCAGACTTTCATCATACAGGCTTTAAGTCATCGTTCCAAGTGTAAGATAACTTAGTATCTTGATATCATTGCCTAGTCCCACCAACATGTGTTACTTGAAGCTTTTGTTTAATATGCCCCATATATCTCTGTCCAAGTCACTGAAGACAGGACCTAACAGCCAAGGTGAAGGTCCACAAGTGACCTCTCTTCAAGCACTTTATCTGTGCTTTTTCATTTTAATATACCTATTTAACCAACCAGGTATTTATTCATCAATTATTGGTTAACTACCATGTGTCAGGCATTGTGCTTGGTGCTGGTGATATACATATGAATACCACACACACACACACACACACACACACACACAGACTCTACTGTTTCTTCATTCAAGGAGTCCATATTTCTGTACTTTATTAACAAATATACCATAAAAGACTATAAAATGCTTCTCTGAAGTTCAGAAACAGTGACCCCTAATATTAAACATTTACAATGGGAACTGTTATAGCAAAGGTGAAATCTGTCTTCTCCTCAAATCTAGGCTGAGCAACTTTTTTCGATGACTGCTATTACAAATTCCTCTGAATACATTTAATTTTGCCTCACATTTTTATGGCCTGGCTTGCCCCAACCTATTTTTAAAATTCTAACCGATCGTTAAACATTTTTTATGCTGAACTTATATATTCAGTAAAGAATTAAAGATTTTGTTTGGCTTGAATATGTATGGTTCATTAAACCCATGGTTTTCATTATAGTAATATTTAGAGGACTAATTATCTCTGAGTAATCAGAGTATTAAGCAATTTAAATGTCATTCCCAGCACAGGTTAGAAGCAAATTTACTTATTAAATTATGAATGTTTTACTTTATACTGGCCACTGAATAATTTAAAAATGAACGTGAAACTTATTTCAGAGATGAAAAAATAGAAATAATGGCAATAGCTGTGCATCAACTCAGAGCAACCTGAACTGAGTTCATTTTCTCAAAAATAAAAAACTTGCTATTTTGGAGTTGCAGTTTCAAACATGATTTTCAAGTCATTTATTTTACAAAAAATTTTCAAAAAGTTAGACTCCATTTCGAAGCTTAAGGAGCAGTTTAATATAGAAATTAGCAACTTTTATTTCAAAAAAGGATTTGTTTTCTTAGTTGGAAAATGACAACACAGTATTAGGTTGAACTATATATTGCTATTTTTGTAAGTAAAAAAGTGATTGAAAATTGGCAATTTCATACAGTTTAAAGAATTTATCACTGTAGATGATTGGTCTTTAAAAATAGAAATTAATTTTAATGGGGCGCCTGAGTGACTCAGTCAGTTGAGTGTCCAACTTCGGCTCAGGTCATGATCTCACGGTCTGTGAGTTTGAACCCTGCGTCGGGCTCTCTGCTGACAGCTCAGAGCCCGGAGCCTGCTTCAGATTCTGTGTCTCCCTCTCTCTCTGTCCCTCCCCTGCTCACACTCTGTCTCTCTCTCTCAAAAATAAACATTAAAAAAAATTTTTTTAATAGAAATTAATTAAAAAATCATAAATAGATTTTAAAACATTACCCAAGATTTAGAAAAATAAAGAAAAATCCATAATTTCACCACCTGACTATAAACTCTATAATCATTCCTGTACCTTTCCTTCCATTATTTTCTCTTGTGCATGCTTACATGATTGTAGTCCTAGCATACATCAATGTTTGCATACATAAAGCTAAAAACCTTACATCATTTGTATTTTTAAATTTGTGAGATAATCTTCATGTATGTATAACTTTTAATAATCGCATAGTCCACTACTCGAATGTGCTGTAATTTCCTTACTCATTCTCATATTGTTAAACGTTTAGTTTGCTTCCAGTTTTTTGATACTACAAATGGTGTCATGATAAGCATCTTCTGAATTGCTAAGAAAAAGCTGCCTTATGTTTACATCATCCTTTAAAAAAATCTATGTCTCTGTATTTTTCCACTGTTTGGATATTTTTAGTCAAGTAAATTATGATGAGTACTCTTGGTACATCAGGAAATAAAAAGGAGTTCTGTGAGTTTTTCCTTGTAATTTACCGTTACCACTCAAAACTGACATCTTTCATAGTTATTAATTCCTAATGACAACATAATAATAATTTTTGTAGCTCACATTCTACCTCCCAACTTTCCCCTGAGCTTGTAATTAAAATGTCAGAATTCATTCCTGTCCTTGAAAACAATGGTTTGCTTCTGATGACTGACTCAAAACTTTGTTTTATAGATCTTAATTCTCATGTCGTCTATTTAGCTGCAAAATGAATGTTCAAGGTAAGGTACAAAATAATAGTTTAGAATTTAAAATCTGTTCTTGTTAGGTTGACATAGAAAACAAAGCTGTCTTTTTAGCTTCTCTCAACCCCCCCCCCATTTATTAGTTTTTTATTATTTAAAAATTTTTTTAATGTTTATTTGTTTTGAGAAAGACAGAGAATGAGCAGGGGAGGGGCAGAAAGAGAAGGAGAGAGAGAATCCCAAGCTCCCTAACTGCGAGATCATGACTTGAACTGAAACCAAGAGTCAGAGTGGCTTAACTGACTGAGCCACCCAGGAGCCTCTCCCCGCCCTCCACCCACCCCATTTAAAAATAAAAATTTGAAATGTTGTGTTACCTGGAGTTTAAATTTTTCTATTGAACTATTTGATAAGTTATAGATTCTAAATTTTATTTTATTTTATATAAAATTTTTTAATGTTTATTTTTGACAGAGACAGAGCATGAGCAGGGTAAGGGCAGAGAGAGATGGAGACACAGAATCTGAAACAGGCTCCAGGCTCTGAGCTGTCAGCACAGAGCCTACCACAGGTCTCGAACCCACAAACCATGGGATCATGACCTGAGCTGAAGTCAGACGATTAACTGACTGAGCCACCCAGGTGCCCCTATTTTATTTTTAAATGTTTATTTATTTTTGAGGGGGGGGGAGGGAGGGAGAGAGAGAACATGAGTGGGGGAGAGGCAGAGTGAGAGGGGGACAGAGGATCCAAAGTGGACTCTACACTAACAGCAGAGAGCCCGATGTGGGGATTGAACTCACAAACTGTGAGATCATGACTTGAGCCGCAGTTAGATACTCAACCGACTGGGCCACTCAGGTGCCCCTACAGTTCTTAAATTTTAAAGTGTAATTTTTGTATAAAGAGAACGTATTCATTTCATTTTTAACTTAGACTCACACAACATCTTGACCTGGGCCAGGCTTTACATTGTCATATTCAAGAGTAGAAAAGGCTGCTGGCCCACAGTTGTAAATTTGAGACATTCACGGCGGTAACCTATTATCCACCTTTGCGTCTTTCTTCTTCGCCTGTCTGCAGTCATCAAATTACCTGGAGTTCTAGTTCTCAGGATTCATTCAGAGGACTCGTCACCATTATTCCACCTCTATAACAAGTGTTAGGAAGTGGGTGATTTACAGGCCTCTTTGTTTTGATTATTTAATCCAGGATAGTGGAAGTAGAAATACATGTCATTTCTCACTCATTCCCTTTAAGCAGGGTGGTGATACTCAGTAGCCGGCCAAATCTAAGTAGTTAACAAGGATGCAATACCCAGACTTAGGATGAATCATTTTTATTGAGAATGCTCCCATCTACTTTCTGCCTACCACCAAAATTCTATGAGGACGGACCATTCAATCTGACAAATATTTGAGTGTCTTCTCCACATAGGGTAAAATGTGTATCAAGGAAAGCTGTGCCCCTGGTTTTTTACATTTTTCCTGGTCTAATAAAGGGCTAAATTCTTCCAAAACACATCCCGTGACTGAAAATGTTCTGTTAGCAGTTACGCAGCCTTATGAAAAAGCATGGTCTTCTCCAAATTGGACATACTATAAATTGAAGACATTAGTCACAGCTGGTGCGTTTTTTTCCCACTGAAAACACACACTTTAATATGTTTTTTTTTTCCAGGTCGGATTTTAAGTGGTATATTGAAATAATTGGAGAAGAAATACCATATGTAAAAAAAAAAGTTGGACAGATAATATTTTAAAAAGCAATCTACATCAGGAGGAAGAGGAATAGACATGTCATTTGCTCACATTTCAACCCTCAGGCACACACGCATAATTTAACGAAACTCAACATGACGCGGCACTCACTCATACGCTCTGCGTGTAATTATTGACCACTTGTTGTGGGTGTCACACTGGAATCATCCCTGTGGGCGATACAAAGGAAAACTAAGGGCCTATTTTTGCCCTCAAGCACCTTACCTCACCTTTGGGAAGATAAGGCAGCACGGGCGAGCTTAGTAACAGCGTAGAGTGCTGACCCTGTCACGTAGATGATAGTGCTTCACGAGTGCGTTGGGAACGTCTTTTGCTAGAGTAGGATTGTCTAGGATTTTGCTAGATGCAGACTGCCAGGGAGGGTCCTCTAGGCTGAGGAGACCATTTAAGAAAAGGTAGGATTGCATAACAAGGTACAAAGGGTGGAAATGGCTTGGCTGAAGTGGAGGGCCATGCCATGGAAAATTAGACTGGAACAGATTTGGGGGGTGGGAAGGCACAGGGAAGGGAACTGAGTCTTACTGCTTTCCTCTTATGTGCCAGGCCCTGCATGTATCTTCTTGGATTTTTTCAAAACTCTATTACTTCCTGGCTTCATAGAGGAGAAACCAGGCTCAGATGGATGATGTGATTTTTTTCAAGGTCTTAAGAGTAGTTGGTGACAGCACCAGGATTCAAACCCAAGTCTGTGCACTCCTTCCTCTATACTAGTTCCTTTAAATTTCTTACAGGGGGACTTGCACTCGGTTTTATGTGAATATGTGCAGGTGACAAGGAAAATGTCACCAGACATGGTGAGTGTTCCTGTGAGTGCCTTAGCCTCTAGTGGCCTGACATCCTAAACATAGATAAAGTAAGTACAAACATGCCCTAACTCCCTTAAGTCACAAAAGTCATGAATTTCCAGTTTATGACAATAGAAAAGTCAGGCTGGAGTTCAAGGGTGCCTGGGTTTTACATGTTACATAACTTAACGTAACATTTTAGTTTAGTTTTATGGAATGTAGTCCTAGTTAAATATTGATCTGAAAAACTTTCAGGTCTTCAACGGAACTGTCCGCCCTAAACTTTATGCCAGTAAGTTTTCCAGAAGAGGGTGGATAATGGATTTTTATTGCTTTGGTCTGATAATTACAGTTATCGCCTGATCTTAGTTACTGAAGACTGGTATTTTGAAACCAGGGGACGACGCAAGTTCACTTTTTTCTAATTAAAAACAAAACCTGACTCTACCGTAACAAGGGAACAAAACTCCCCTTTTTGTCTGCACCGCTTTCCCATTACTCCGTCATTGTACGTTAGAACAGCTGCAACACATTGCACGTAAATAAGGAATGTGGCACTTAAATACTTGTGGCCACGTGCCATTCATTGTGTGTTTTTATTATTTTCAGCAAATAACACACTGTCTAATGATGAATTTAGCCCGGTTTACAAACTCCAAGTATCTAATTTTTATCTCTCACCAGCAGATTTCTGCTTTTTCTGAAAAAGAACACATTAGCCTTCCGGCCTCCTAGAAAAGCCCATTTGCTGGCCCCAGGTGCCTGGGTTTTAGGATGCAGGTCTCACAGTTGGCAAAGTGCAGTTAATGCAGACCAGGGAGAGTGTAGAGACAGTCTCCCCCCACCCCCCAGGAGGATAGTCCCTCCAAAATCCAAACTGGAGTTAACTGGAATAGAGAGGTCAAGGGGAAAGTTCTACTCAACTTCTGTCTTACTGTTATGAAAAGGATGGCATTTTTCAGAAGTTATTCTCTTGGCAAAGGAAAGAGAAAATGAGGAAGAGAAAGGGGGGAAAATGTTTCCTAAAAATGTGTTTACCTTTGGGCCCGGCGGGGTTGGATTCCCAGGTGTGCAATCTGTGTGGTCATGCAACGTCCTGCATTCAGAAGGGCCTCATGTTGGTTGAATGCTCTGCTGTCACTGTTTAGAAATTCTTAATAATTAAAACACTTTTTTGTCACATTTATTCATTTTTGAGAGACAGAGCACCAGCAGGGGAGGGGCACAGAGAGAAAGGGAGACACAGAATCTGAAGCAGGCTCCAGGCTCTGAGCTGTCAGCACAGAGCCCCACGTGGGGCTTGAACTCACGAACTGCGAGATCATGACCTGAGCCGAAGTCGGATGCTTAATCGACTGGGGCACCCAAGCGCCCCCTAATAATTTTTGAACTAGGGGCCTGGCCTCACATTTTCACTGTGCGTTAGGCCCCGCAAGTTATGTAGCTGGTCCTGAAGCCTAGTGAAGTAGATGATGAAAAAGATGCTCATTTTGCTCAAAGCAGAAGGCTTAATATCAAGCCGGCTATCGGGGAAAAAAGACAACACTAGGAACCAAAAGAAGTAGAGGGAGAAGTCAACAAATGAAAGCCACAATGATAGAGTGCCTGTTCATGACTAACAGGGATACACACGCAGCTTGTCCTGAAGGGAAAAAGAGAAATGTGGTTGGAAAGAGAAAATGTGTATTTGATACCTCTTCCCACGTGGCTACTTTTTATCCAAATTCTATACTCCTTGTTTATATCCTCTCTGTACCTACCCTGCTCTGTGCTAACGGTCATTTGGACATGTCTGTAGCTTTGTGTAATCCACAGTTGCTACTGATGTCAAAGGCAAAGTATCTTATGTTGATCCTATTGTTAAAAAAGAGACTCCAAATACAGTCACTTGTGCTAAGCCCTTGTCACAAAACCGAGACTTAATACTTAATCTAATTGCAGTTTCAGCCTCTCCCAGGAATGTAATCTTCACCACTCAGTCTGGAATGGCCTGGTCAGCACCAGTGAGGTAATCCACCTGATAGACCCCTGCCATTCCCCAAGGGAAAGTAATCTTTCCTGAAACAATCAGGGACTTGCTTGTCCCACCTCCTTCTGCCTAGCAAACTCTTCCATTTTGTACAGGTCTTTGGACCTCCTTTCTATCTGCTAGATGGAACGCTGCTCAAGTCACAAATTGCTGAATAGAGCCAAGAAGGTCTTTAAACTTTACTCTGTTGAATTTTGGTTTTTAGCACTATTAAAACCAAGAGTTTTACCATTATTTCTATGTTCTCAAGTGTGAAAATAAATGAAGATTAACTAAATAAAAAAAGCAAAAGCTTTTTATTCTGAGCTTTCTAGAGCCAGGGAGTCAGCCACTGTCACTTGCATGTTGGCAGAAACGCAAAGGCAGGTGGTGGGGTGGGAAGGCTTTAGAGCGGAGAAAAAGAAGGCTTCCGGTATGCTCTGACCAGAGGCTGTTGGCTTAGGGAAGCTGTAGGCAGGCTAACTAGAAAGGGGACATCTATTGGTTTGGGGTACTTATTTGGCTTTCTCTTGATAGAGTCCTATATTAGAAGTAGAAACAAAACGTAGGGAAGCTGTCAGTCATTAATCATGTCCTGACCATTTGGAGCCAGTTGTTACAGAAGTTATTATTTGGCATCCTGGATTGTTACTAGAGATAGCAATCTGGCGTCCTGTGGGTATGACTTACAACAGGCTGGATTCTTGGGTGGTTTATTGTAGATAAGGAGTTGGTATCCTGTGGGTCAGAGCTCTATCTTTGTATATGGTCTGGCCCTTGTCCTTCCGTATGTTCAGTCTGTCACAAGATACCCCTTAATAACAGGGCTTTATTCGTCTGGTTACAACCAATTCTCTATGTCAGATGATCCCTTCATAACATGTTTTCTTCCCTGCTAGTCTAGGTAACAATCACTTTTCATAATAAATGTGCCAGGTAATGTATTGTTTATGTAGTCTTACTGAACAGACCTTATTAATTGATTCATTTGGAGAGTTTACACGTTAGAAGAAACCAACTTGATTTAACGATTCTTTTGTTCTGCTTAAGTGAAAATAATATGTACCCCTTAATTTTTTTCTAAACTGCCACCTTATCTAAGCCTCCATGAAATGATTCCCGACCTTAAAAGAGGAAAAGGGGCAAGTCCGGCATATGTTTGGGATATAATGCTTTTAGCTACCAATCCTTAACAGTAACTGGGCATTACTTCCCCCGTTTGGACCTTGTAGACTAAGAATATGTCTGACAGAGTTTTTGTTACACCATGATTCCACTTGACAGATGTGGATTTCTGGTTGAAGGTGGTTATAATGTTATTTGATGGGTTTTTAAATCTTAGCTGAATTAGTAGAGATCGCCCCTTCTTCGATCAGGTTAAAAAATATCCATAATTCATATCAACTTCATCAATAACATAGATTAAAAGTTCAAGACCTGGATCATGAAATAAAGTTAGTAGAAATCATTGTCGTTACCGAGATTTATTGATAGCATTTAAAAATACGGTGTTAAAATGCTTGATGGAACATATATTTCTCTACAAACACATATCATTTATAGAATCAAATAGAATCAACTAAAATAGAATGTAAGACATAGTACGTGTAGGACTCCAAAGCTTCTAGCTGCCACACTTACAATTCCTATTCTTGCACCTGTGAGCTCAGCGTTCGCTCTCTTCCCCTGTACTCCTGCCAAAGCCAGCATCCTCGGCCAAGTTCCCACAACTTCACACCTAGGTTGCTGCGACACTCCCTTGCCTCCTTTACCCCAGCCCTTCTGCACAGCTGCCAAGAAGCGTTTCTGCAAACATCCTTTCCATTATGCTCTTCAAGGCCTCAGCAAGGCGGTGGCCTAATAAACAGAATCAACATATGGGATCACTTCGCACATGCCCGGTACTGCGCTGCTGTACAAGCACGTGGGGCTAGCAGGTTGGCTCGACCTTTTTGAGATATAGGAAGTGCTACTGAGAAGGTTAAGCAACCGGCTCAAGATCTCATCACCAGAAAGTGTGGACCAGTGACTTTCTGACCACAAAGTTTAAGCTTTTCTCTTTACCACTTGGGCCTTCTGTGTAGCAGAAGGGGCATCAGACAGGCTTGACCTTGCACTATCTCTACCATCTACTAGCGTAGGTGGCGGTGGGCAACTCAGCCTATGTAGACCTCAGTTTTTTTTTTCACATATAAAATGTGAGCGTTTTTTTTTTTTTTAATTTTTTTTAACGTTTATTTATTTTTGAGACAGAGGGAGACAGAGCATGAATGGGGGAGGGTCAGAGAGAGGGAGACACAGAATCTGAAACAGGCTCCAGGCTCTGAGCTGTCAGCACAGAGCCCGATGCGGAGCTCGAACTCATGGACCGCGAGATCATGACCTGAGCCGAAGTCGGACGCTTAACCGACTGAGCCACCCAGGCGCCCCAAAATGTGAGCGTTTTGAGAATTGGATGATGTAGCAGAGCTGGGTTTCAAACCAGGCATTGAACTCTGGAGTCTGTCTCTTAACCCCTCTGCAAGGCAACTGGCATTAAATGCCTAGCACCAAGTCTGGAACGGAGTAAGTATTCAATAAGTGGTGGTTAACTAGCCAAAATACCTCCATAGACCAGTTTTCCAGATTCTCCATCAGTAGATCCTCCTTCCTCCTGCTAACTGCTCAGCCTCTCCATGTACACCTCTCTAATCTTAGCAGCCCAGGAGGCAAGGTTGAAAGAAAAGAGAATATGGCATTAGGGGTCTGAACACCTAGGTACCAGTCTTGGTTCCACCCTATGCACTGTGTCAACACAGCCAAGTATATTTTCTTTGATTCTTGCATTTTTTATCCATAAAATGGGGATTAGGTATTTCTTGCCTATTTCACAGGGTTATTATGATGGTTACATGTGTTATTACATATGAAAGCCCTTTAGAAACATACAAGTGTTATTAACCTGTTTACTCTTAGGAAGCTATTGCACTCACGTGTGTGTGTGTGTGCACGCGCGCGCATAGCGGGAAGGAGGCTACCCAGCCTGGTGGGTCAGAGAAGTCTTCTTGGAGGAGATGATGTCAGAACTGACACTTGAGGAAAGTGGAGTATTAGCAGGTGAAGAGGGTTCCGGACTGAAGCAATGGTATGAACAAAGTCAAAGAGGTGTGAAAGGGCAGTGTGACCTTAGAGAATTTAGAGGACTTATGTATTCTTAGAGCTGGAAGTGACATGGGGACATATAGACAAGGGTCAAGTCAGGGGGACTTTGTAAGGTCACCAGGGAACTTGAACTCATATGGCTCTTGAGCTGTAAGAGCCCTGGAGGGGCTTAAGCAAATGAACCATGTGGTAGGGCAATGTTGTAAAAAGATTACTTTCATGGCAGAGTGCAGGATAAAATGGGAGAAAACAAGAATAAATCTGAGAGAGTAGTCAGGATAAAGGTTTCAGCCAGGGCCAGCAGTGCAGGGGAGAAGGTAAGAAAGGGAGGGGTGATGTCAATAAACATTTAGAAGACAAAACTTTGGTGGCACTTGGTAATAAGTAATTAGTATCCTTGGATAACAAAAATTGACAGGTTTGATGACTGGTTCTTGGAAAAATGCTATAGTTAATTTTTAGAAAAGGCCAATGGTATTTAAATTAGAAATTAAACTAGTAGATCAATTTAACAAACTGATCGACTATGAATAAATCATATCGAAGGTATATCACCTCCTTCTTTATAGAACAGTTATTTTTTCTATTATAAGAAATGCTTGTTACAGAAGACCTGGAAAATATAGAATACCAGGGTAGGAAAAAGTTCTGTCCCCAACTAGTAACATTTTATTGTTAGTATTTTTTTCTATTTTTTTCTATTTTTTAATGTGATTGTAATAATTCTATACATTGTATCAAACAGTTGATATATATCAATATATATCAAACTAGATATATAGATATAGATATAGATATAGATATAGATAGATATTTTTCTTTTCACATACCTTAAACATGTTTATTTTGTCTGTAAATATCACTTTAAATAATTAGATATTAACTTTCTATCAATGTTCTTTAATTAATATATTATTGGATATTTAAATCATTTCTAATTTGGAAATATTTAAAATAACAGTTTGATTGATACCTTTATATATAAAGCACCTTGCACATGTAGGACAGATTCCCTTTAGTTATATTTCTAAGAAATTGTACAGCATTAAAAGGTATGATTAAGGCTTTTGTTGCATGTTATCAAACACTTTCCAAAAGCACTGTAGCAATTTACAATGCCTCTGGTCATGTAGGGAATCCATTTCACATCTTTTCCTGCATAGAGTGTTATCATTACAAAAATAAAATAAACAAAACCCAAACACTTTGCTAATGCAATTAGTAAAAATGACATCTTACTTTTCTTTGTTCTTAAAAACATGAATAATACATGCATACAAAGAAGCCAAATGGTACAGAAGAGCGTAAAATAAGAAAGCAAAAATCTCCCTCTTTCTGCCAATCCCAAACATCCCTGCTTCCCCAGAGCAACCACTGTAAAAGCTTTATCGTTTATCCCCTTCTGAATTTTTTAAAAAATTCATCTCTGCAAACTAGTACTAGGGACTATTTATACCAGACTGTTCTGGATCTTGAAAACCTTGCCAATGCACATAGCTCTATTCCATGAATATATGATAATGTATTTAACCAGTACCCTATTGATTGACATTTAGGGTGTTTTCAATAGTCCGCTGTTGCAAATAATGCTGCAATGAACATCTCTGAATTAAGATCTTGATAAGCTTTCGTAGAATAAATTTGTAGATGTGGAACTGTAGAAAATTTTAGATCTAAAAGATGTTTAAGGTGATTTAGGATCTCACCAACAATATGCAAATGTCTATTTCCCATACTTGCACTGATAAACCTTGAATTATCAGACATAGTTTCTGTTGATTTGATAGATTAACGAATGTCATTTCAGTGAGCATTCACTCATAAATATTTATTGAGTTCCTACTATGTGCCAGGTCCTGTTTTAGATGCTTGGGATGCATAAATGAACAAAACGAAGATCCCTGACCCTGTGGAGTACCATACATAATAAGCAGAATGCACAAGCAAATGATCCAGTGAGTTAGAAGGTGTTGGGTGCTCCAGCATCTCTGCCTTTGAAATGGGTTGTCATGGCTGCCTTTGTCACAGGGTCACCAGAATGGGTTTTGGGCAGCCACTGCTTTGTAGGCTCCCTGGTTTTGGCTGTAAGCTTGGCACTCAAGTATCTGATTGGCAAAGCCTAGATCACGTGACAGCATCTTGGTGTAAGGATGTCTGGGAAAGTGAGCATATGGAAATTGCAGATTCTGGGATGAATAGCGAGCTCTGTCTCATAAGGTGGGGGATTCCTCAAACACAGAACTGAGCAGCCAAAAGGAAGGACACACGTCCACATGCTAGGTGCTTGATTCCCCTTCACAAGTAACCTGGGCAAACTTCAGGGAATAAAGTCCCCCCAAATCAAACTGGACCTGGGCAAGTAGGTACTGAGAGTGGCCAGAGGCAGATTTATGTAATTGGATGGGCAGGTGCAGGCAAAAGCCAAGGTCAAAACTTAAGGAGCATGGTCTGTCATTGGGCCTAAGGGAATAATGCAAAATGTCACCGATGTGAAAGCTACATAGCCCTGGACACTGGGAAACTTAGGGGAAATGCAGAGCTGACCTTCATGTGTAGAAGGGTTGTCATATGGAAGAGTGAGTGTATGTGGGTCATATGTATTTTTGGAAACTGCAGCGGGCAAAGCTACATTCATCATGTATTCAAAAAATATTTAGTGAGAGCCTTATATATACCAGTCACTGGTCTAAGCACTGGGAATAGAATAGTGAACAAAGTTCATAAATTCCTACTAATTTAAAACTGAAATGCACTGGGGAAGGAAATGATAAAAAGAACCAGACACACGTATTTATAAGATAATTTCAGATAGTGCTAGTTGCTCTGAAATAAAATAACAGAGTTAAAAAAAAAAGAAAAGGGGAAAAAAAGGAAGGAAAAAAAAAACAGTACAATGGATAAAACAGTGGGAGAAGACCTCTCTGAGATGGTGACATTTGACCAGAGACTTGAATGAAGGGAGGGAGCAAGACCAACAGATGTCTGGGAGAAGAAATTCCAGGCAGTAATAAAAACAAATGCAAAGGCCCTAGGCTGGGAATGCATAGAGCATATATGAAAGATACTGAGAGACTAGTGGAGTCAGAAGTCAATGAGTAGTAGGAAATGAGGTTGGAGACACCATCGTCAACCAGGTATTTAGAGCCTCATAGGCCAAGGTAATGCATCTTGTTTTAAAAACATTTTTTTAAATGTTTATTTGTTATTTTGAGAGAGAGAGAGAGAGAGAGAAAGTTTGAGTGGGGGAGGGGCAGAGAGAGAGGGAGACACAGAATCCGAAGCAGGCTCCAGGCTCTGAGTTGTCGGCACAGAGCTCGATGTGGGGTTTGAACTCACAGACTGTGAGATCGTGACTTGAGCTGAAGTCGGATGCTTAACCGACTGAGCCACCCAGAAGCCCCAACATCTTGTTCTAAATGTTATGGGAAAACATCAGAACTCTTTGGGCTGGAGAATGACATGATTTGATTTACATTTGATAGGGATCATTCAAACAGCTTCTGGGTGGAGAATAGATTATAGGAAGGACAAGTATAGAACCCCAGAGACCAATCAGGAGGCTACTTCTGTGGTCCAGGACAGAGACGGTGGTGGTGACAGTGGGTGGGAGTTTCAGAGATATACAGCGTAGCTCTGTATAAAGAAAACCTCCTGGTATTGTAACTATCCAAATATAGAATGCTCTGGGTGCTACAAAAGAGGCTTCTGCATTAGGAGGAGTTTGGTCTAAAGCAGGGGTCAGCAAATCTGGCCAAATCTGGTCCAGGGCCTGTTTTTATGAATAAAGTTTTATTGGAACACATTCACACTCATTATTGTCAATGGCTGCTTTGCCACTATAATAGCAGAGCTGAATAGCTGCAACAAAAACCACATGGCCTGCAAAACCTACAGTATTTACTGTCTAACCCTTTACAGAAAAAGTTTGCTGCTCCTTGGTCTACAGGAACTCCTCAGGTGCTTAATCCCTTCCAGAGTTTCTATGATTCTATATGTAATTGTTTGCTTAACACTTTTTTTTTTGTTTATTTATTTACTTTGAGAGAGAGAGAGAAAGAGCTGAAGGCGCGGAGAGAGAGGGAATGAGAGAGAGAATCATAAGCAGGTTCTGCACCATCAGTGTGGAGCCCAATGCAGGGCTCAATGTGGGGCTTGAACTCATGAACTGTGGGTCAGATGCTTAACCAACTGAGCCACCCAGGAGCCCCATTCACTTAACACTTTTATGTTGTCTTTGTCTCATCTAGTTAATAAACTCTGCTTGGGTATGAAGAATATTTTCTACTTCTCAAATATTTCTTTGTATTACCTAAGTATAAACACTCAGCAGTTTCCTTAAAATATGGTCTTGCTTGGGAGGTCAAGTATAAAACCATCCTACCTTTGTGCAAGAACAAAAAAATGTTCCAACCTCCCAAGGGTGAAACTACGTTTTCCCTCTAGAGAAAAAGTCTATGCCATTGGCAATATCCATGAGGTAGCTCAGTAGTTGCTTAATAAAGTCATCTTGCTAATTTTAAGAAATGATACATGGGATTAAGGACCAAATGTTCGAGGTCTGAATCTTCCCCTGATAATACATCTAGGCCAAGAGTAATGGAAACGAGTAACTCACCAGCCAGAGAGGGTGATCCAGTTCTAGGGCTTCTGAAGATGTAAACAGGCCATGCATTTGGAGAACTGAAGGAATGCCATGCCTGAGTAGGAGGGCGGACGCAGGGCTCGATCGTGAGATCATGACCTGAGCCGAAATCAAGAGTCGAACGCTCAACAGACTGGGCCACCCAGACGCCCCCAAGAACAATCTTAATTATCAAGAAAACAAAAACAAAAACAAACAAAGAAAAACACCCCAGCATGAGTTTCATCTCTACCACGCAAACCTCTGGAATTTGAAACGCAAACCAATCTTTATTTTCTCACACAAGGAATAGGGCTTTGAAAGAACAACAGGTCTGAACAAAAGCAGAAATT
Organism: Neofelis nebulosa; assembly: GCF_028018385.1. NCBI lineage: Eukaryota > Metazoa > Chordata > Mammalia > Carnivora > Felidae > Neofelis > Neofelis nebulosa. The sequence goes on from NC_080783.1 coordinate 125,301,515, forward strand.
CTTCAAAGGAACCTTAACAATAGGTTCAAGATCCTGAAAAGGATGAGAGAACAGGGGGACAAGGGATGAGCAGTGTTGATACTTATTGGTACTTATGGACAGTCAAAGTCAATGCTGCTGGCTCTCCAGAAGGCAGGCTTGCCTCTCTTCTTTGCCTCCACCAACAGAAACATCAGATGGACTTCTATTAAGAAGGGTGGGGAACGGGCAAAATGGGTGAAGGGGAGAGGGCGATACAGCTTTCCAGTTATGGAACGAATAAGTCACGGAGATAAAAGGCGTGGCACAAGGAACAGAGTGATATTGTAATAGCGTTGTATGGTGACAGATGGTAGCTACACTTAGCAGAAGATACAGGGAAGTTGAATCGCCAGGTTCTACACCTGAAACTAATGCAATGTTGGGTGTCAACTATACGGAAAATTTAAAAAACAAATTTTTAATGTTTATTTATTTTTGAGAGAGGGAGAGAGAAAGACAGAGTGCAAGTGGAGGAGGGGCAGAGAGAGAGGGAGACACAGGATCCAAAGCAGGATCCAGGCTCTGAGCTGTCAGCACAGAACCTGACGCGGGGCTCAAACTCACAGACCGTGAGATCATGACCTGAGCCAAAGTCCAACACTTAACCGATTGAGCCACCCAGGTGCCCCTAAATTTTTTTTTAATGCATCATTAGGACCAATTTGAGGAATACATTTTTAAAAAATTATTTTATTTATTTTGAGAGACAGAAACAGAGAGAACAAGCTGGGGAGGGGCAGAGAGAGAGGGAGACAGAGAGAATCCCAGGTAGGCTCTCCTCTGTCGGCGCGGAGCCTGACGCGGGGCTCGAATTCACAAACCATGATCATGACCCGGGCTGAAATCAAGAGTCAGATGCTTAACTGACTGAGCCACCCAGGCACCCCAGGAATAGATTTTTTTTTTAATTTAAGTGCTTTAAATCATTTTCAGTTCTCCATCTAATAGACATACCAAAAAATTAACTTAGAGGTAATTATTCAGACAATTCAAACAACAAAAATTCCAAAACCTGCTGTTTTCCATTCTTTGTGTAGATATATTAATGATTATACGAAAACCCTAAAGCAATTGTGTGCCTCTGCAATTGCCTGGGCCCTTCATTTGGGCAGTAGCAATCACTGCAAAATTATTGCTTTGCCTTGTATGTTTAGTGATACATTATAGTGACCTCCTTGATTTTAAGCAGTTTTGTAGAGTGTTAATAGGACTATTGCATAAAAACTTACTTCTGGAGACTGGCCTTATAAATTCTTCCTAGAGCGCCCTTCTTCAAACATATCTAGGCTCATAGCTATTTGGCATGTGACCATTTATGTATACACACCCATGCTTACTCAGTGCTCATGTATCGCTTGAGGCAGATTAATCTCGCTAACCTCTACAGGCTGCATAGCAAGGGATAATACCAATGCCACCTTATGCCTTTGTACGTAGGAGAGGCAGAGCGCTGGTGAAGGAGTTGTACAACTTCACCAGGCAGCTTGGGACAAGCCTCTGGACATCGCAGAGCTTCTGTTTTTTCCATCTATAAAATGGAAATACTAATATACACAGGTACATCACTAGAACAAATTATTTCAATATCACAATTGTGAATGGACTAGTTATGAATGGATGGCTCAGAGAAGATTATTATCATAAAATACCATGTCTGAGATCAGATCCCAGACTTCCTTGGAATGATTCTATGTCTGGGGAAGAATGTGGTCATTATCAGTTATGATCTTGGTAAGAAAATATTAAGCGTCAGTAATTATGAATGGCAAGATTTCATTACTAATATAAGAGACTCTGCAACAGGTCAGAACCATTCTCTTACAGAAAACTATAATAGCAAACTCCTCTAATTATACCTCTTTTAAAATTTGGGGTTCTAGTGGCCACATTCTCTAAATTCCAAGTCAGGATATATAATTTGACCTAGGATTTTTGTGCTGTGACCAAGTGTAAGAGACATTGTGTGAGATACGTTTTGGGCACCAAATTTACTGGAATTTCTGGGACTTTTTTTTTTTCCATGGGAAAGAATCAGAATATTTGAAATCTAGAAAGTCCCTGATAATCAAGGATTTATGGACATGATACTCAGAAACAGTCCACAAATGCCCAATTTTGAGAGGTAGGGTTCAACGTTATTTTTGTTTTTTATTTTTTTAATGTTTATTTATATTTGAGAAAGAGACACACAGAGCACAGAGCAGGGGAGGGGCAGAGAGAGAGGGAGACACAGAATCTGAAGCAGGCTCCAGGCTCTGAGCTGTCAGCACAGAGCACAATGCGGGGTTTGAACCTACGAACGGTGAGATCAGACCTGAGCCGAAGTCGGACGCTTAACCGACTGAGACACCCAGGCTCTAGGGTTCAATTTTAAATGCAGAAAAATCAGCTGTATCTAGGTTAATACTAATTTCAATGAGACAGATGTGCTTTCTAGCTAGCAAATTAAATTGCAAAAAAAAAAAAAAAAAAAAAAAGGCAGTAAAGCAAACACTCCCTTTATCATCAAACGGTTCTCTCAGAATTTCCTTCAAAGTAACCCTTCTGAATCCTGTGACCCAGCAAAGGCATCACTTTCCTTTCTGATTCGCTGCAGTTTCTGGAACAAGGGGGTCTGGGGTGGGAGGTGGAGAGGGCACAGGGAAGGAATTTGAAAAAGTAAGAAGCTTGGTTGGCAAACTACATCTACCGAATATTCTAGAACATGTAATGAGTGGCATTACTGCTTTCCTCAGTTTGTTATAAACTTTGCAAAGTTTGGTTTCGAATAGCATTCGGGCCTATCGGATTTAGGAGGGGTCAAGGTGGGGAGGGGAAAGAGGTGAAAATTATATTTTAGCAAACACATGGAAGGAAAAAGCTACAGTGTTTGCATGCAAAATTTAGTTTCCAAGTAACCAAGGCAAAGAGGAAAATATGATGAGTTATGCAACCTCTTTTTTTCTAGTAGAAGCGAACAGGCCAATTATTCAGGAGAGACAAACCTTTTCTGACACCGAGCTCTGAAAATAATTTGTCACAGAGGTTTTTGTATAAAGGACCTTGAACAATTTAATGGATGATATTTTCCAGTTAGGAGATTTTACATATGTATGAGAGCTGAGCTGTTAGAGAAATGCTCTTTCGTGCCGGATAGGAAAGACAGAACTTTTATCTCTCTCTCACACCAACCCCCCATGAGCAGACACCTCCAGCCTCGTCCACGCACACATGCCTTCAAAGAGTATGTGGCCCACATGGGCATGGCCGCAAAGAAATCACAACTGCACCATCACTCATGGCTCTCCAGCGAGGTGATCGTGCTGTGCCAGCAGCCTGCATCTCGGAAGTGGGATTTGTAGCAGCTGTTTTGTTCTGCTGTCTGTTCTGCCACTCTTCCTTCTATTGGGAAGTTAACAAATAAATAAATAAAAATAAAAGCTCAGGAAGAAAGGTGCTCGTATCATTACTTCTACCCAGCATGGTTTGTGGCTGGAGTCCTTGACCTGAAGGAAAGGTCTGGATCTCCATGCTGTGATCGTAAGGGAGCAGAAGAGTGAACTAAACATGAGATATGCTGGCAGCTATAGATGAAAGTAGTAGGTTCAGTGGGCTCTGGGTGTTATTATAGCATGACACCTTCACAGAGAGAAAGATTAGGGTGATGGCATAGAGGAATGTGCTTCTCAGAATGCTACCTTCAGTGCTTGACTGCTTATTAAAGACCTATCCAAACAAAGCCCCAACAGGCCACTGAATGGTGCTTTGGTAGACTGACATTGGGCTGGCTCTTACATTCTGAGATTTCAAAGTTCCTTTGAAGTTAGCATATTAGGAAATCACTTTCCAAATTACACCACTGTAAGCTTTAGATGTTCCCTAAAAGCTCTGGAAATAGAGTTGACTAATTCAGTAATATTTTAAAAGGAGGAGAAAAAAATCTTTTTTTTTTTCATGACAAACACAAAAATAGTAACTTTCCATAACTAATGAAAAAAACAGTATGGAAGTCACATGGATTGGCCAAAGTTGTTTTATTTTTCTTCTAAAGATTCGTTCCTTTCAGAAGTCCATAATAGTTCTGTTCCCTTAATGTGGCTCTATATCTTAATAGTCTTAATATTAGGGTAATTCTATAAAATATTAAAATTTGACTTGTCATTAAAGTAGCGGTTATCATCCTGGATTTTGCTAATATCACTTTGGTGACCTTTCTGTCTGAGAGATCGGAAGTCTTCAGTAAGAATAATTAGTCTTCTGTTTCATCTCAAGATCACTCAGGTTGACTTGAGGACTGGACTGTGTGAGGCCTGGAGGACACAAAGGTGAAGGAACAGTGTTCTGTCCCCAAGTCTCTCAGGGATCAGATCCTGACTCCTACCACCAAATGGAAGTCACCAGCTTTCCACAGGCATGAATGTGGAACCCATACTGAGTTCCTCGAGAAGCCTTCTTTACCACATCAGTGCTTCTTAGAAAAGCTAAAAACAAATCATGCAAAAATAAATAAATAAAGTAAAAACGCATCAGACTCATTAAAGAGTATGTAATAGAAATGCGCTGCTATTTTAAGGTAGCTGTGGCATTTGGTTGCGAATCTAATGACTTTTCGTGTTAGCACATCTGTGTGTATTTATAAGCCCATCTCAGCACAGAAACATGCGTCACAACTGATCCCTGGAAAGGAGTCGAGGTTATGGTGTGGGGGATGAACATGAACTTCAACTACAAGATGAAGCTTCTTAAAAGGTCAGTGGGGTGGAGAATAGTAATTGTTCCAGCTGAGCAACTCTCCACAATGTATTTTTGATGCAATGACTAATTATTGTGATTATTTTCATCAGCCAAGGCTCCTTTAGAGCCAAACATATTCATTTTCTCTTTTCATCCCTAAAAAGTATTTCAAGCCTTGGAGGAATTCTACCTATACTTAGGAAGCATGCTCTTGGATGCCTCCACAAATGGCGAGATACCTTTCCTCCCCCCCACTCTTCTGTCTGTGACAAAGTATTTCTCTCTTCTTTGTACCTGCTCTAAAAAGCCAACTGGAGCTTAATGAAAACAGTCAGCACTTGACAATATCCTCACCCACCCTTCGAGGACTCCTGTCAAATAACTGTGCACACGGCCTTGGCCAGTCAGCTAGCATTTAGTGTAATGAGCTGACATCATTTCAATAGAAAGAAGTGGTAAGTGTGGAAATAGGAGGGTTTTTTCGAAATTATGTTTAGTCCCTGAGAAATTATTGTCCGCAGTTTCATAGTCTTACATCAAATGAGCATTTATCAAAAGAACTTGCAGAAGAGAGTGGTTTGGGAGCTGACACACCCCCAGGGTGTAGGGATAGGAAGAATGAGAGACTCATAGAATCATTAGATATAAAATATCACTCGTTACCCCATCACCAAAATAATTGCTTAAATTCCTATAATTTCTTAGACTTTTCAGTGGGGCTCCACACATACTCGTGTCTGCTCTTTGTCTACCTGGAGGTGATGCACCTATTGAATTTGAAACCAAATGAGGATAGCTGAAAAACATACTACTCAAGACATGACCCCTGAAGAACGGTGTAGTTTTCCAAATTGTGAGCCATCTGCATTACCACAAAGACAAACACGAAGATTGAGCCTTCGGGAGCAAAATAAAGAAAAGATGGGGTGTGTGGGGGCTGCTGGGTGGCTCAGTCAGTTGAGCTTCCAACTTCGGCTCAGGTCATGATCTCGCAGTTCGTGAGATTGAGCCCCGTGTCGGTCTCTGTGCTGACAGCTCAGAGCCTGGAGCCTGTTTCGGATTCTGTGTCTTCCTCTCTCTCTGTGCCTCCCCTGCTCGTGCTCTGTCTCTCTCTGTCTCTCAAAAATAAATAAATGTTAAAAGAAAATTAAAAGAAGAAAAAAAAAAAAAGAAGAGATCAGGGGCATATCAACCAGATTGGCAAATTCTGTCTCTTTCTATTTCTTCCCCAAATTTTAATTAAGAAGAAGAAGAAGAAAAAAACAAAGCAAACAACTGTCTTGGCCTGTCTGTGTTGTTTGAGCTCATGTTGTGGAATTCATCCACGTTGTTTGAACTCATGGTATTATTGTCTGTTATTCACTCAAGCAAATATGTGATTAATTTTATTTTTCAGGCTTTGAACAAAATCTTTGGCAGTTTAAAATGCCTAATGAGTGAAAGATTTGGGGGACCACCTCTCTTTTCACGTGAATTATTTCTGAGAATAATCATGCACCGGAACCATACTTGGTTTGCCAGAGCCAATGTAAGTACATCTAAACACAATGCGTTCATTTGGGCAACAATTTCAAAATTCAGAACTCCAGAATTTTGTAATGTTGGGACAGAGTGGAAAATCAGTAACTGGAGGATGTTAAGCTATCTGCCTATTCAATAAAAATGTGTGAAACTAGACAGAGAATTTATGAGCACAGATTTCAGAAAGTTTGGCTTAAAATGGCACAGGAACCCACTAATATCTTAGAGACGACTTAAATGTCAACATATTTTACACTGTCTTCACTCATAATAGCTCCCCTTATACTCAAATTATGGCTATTTAATGCTTAACAACTTGTAGTTTTGAAATGTCTTCGGTCTTATCTAGCGATATAACAAGGATCTACCATTATGAGTTTCCTTGCAGGCATTTAGGAAACAAGCCCAAAATAGAGTCTTCATCTTTGACCGCATAGAATGTCTTCATGGAATGGTTATAGTGGTAATTATTTTTATTTATTGTATTTTCCTGAAAGTGCTTTCAATACATATTTCACATTTCATGACTCCACGTCACAGCGTAGCATCATAAACGGAAACACTTATTATATAGCACGAGCGCTAAATATCTCCATAAAATGGGAAGTCTTCTTTAAATTACACTTTGCGAAGAACTATTTTCCTATGTCTCTCTACATACCACCTTGCATAACTCAATTCTTTTTCATTTTAACAGTAATTTGGCTTTTCATAAAATCTTAAGAGTTGGGAAGTCTGTTAGTTGGAAGGGTTGCGTTCAGCTAAACCAGCCGCAGAAAATTTGACCAACGGTAGCTTCAACAAAGAGGGCATTTACTGGGCCCTGACACCTTCTGTCCATCCTCTTTAGCAAATGGCCTTTGTTTTCGTTATCATTGCTGCCCGTCAGGCTTCCCATTTTCGTTGCATGATGGGAGAGAAGGGATGATTGAAGGACAACAGGTGAGAGGCCTTACTGGTAGGCCAGCTGACTCTTTTTTCTTTTTTTGTAGAGCTTTAATTCACATTCCATAAAATTCATCCCTTTAAAGTGTATAAATCAGTAGCTTTTAGTATATTCAGAAGGTTGTGCAATCATTACCATGATCTAATTCTAGAATGTTTCTATCATTTCCAGAAGAAACCTGTACCCATTAGCAGCCAGTACCCACTCCCCACCCCTTCCCCACGCCCCTGGCAACCACTATCCCCTTTCTTTCTCTCTGCCTCTTCTGGACATTTCATATAAATGGAACCATACGGTATGTGGCCTTTTGCGAATTATGCTTAGCATCATATTTTCAAGGTTCATCCACTGAAGGGAAGTATCAGGACTCCATTCTCACTTATGATCGAATAATATTCCACTGTATGGATATAACAGAGTGATATGTGGACATTTGGGTTGTTTCCATTGTAAGCTATTATGAATAATGCTGCTATGAATATTTTGTGTACAAGTTTTTATGTCAACTCATAGTAACTCTGCGTTTTAGCTTTTTGAGGACTTGCCGAACTGTTTTCCAAAGTGGCTGCACCATTTTACATTCCCAGCAGCAGCGTACAAGGGTTCCAATGAGTCTTTCTCTTTTATTTTTATTTTTCTTTAAATTTTTTTTTTCAACGTTTTTTATTTATTTTTGGGACAGAGAGAGACAGAGCATGAACGGGGGAGGGGCAGAGAGAGGGAGACACAGAATCGGAAACAAGCTCCAGGCTCCGAGCCATCAGCCCAGAGCCTGACGCGGGGCTCGAACTCACGGACCGCGAGATCGTGACCTGGCTGAAGTCGGACGCTTAACCGACTGCGCCACCCAGGCGCCCCTATTTTTATTTTTCTTAACGTTTTTTATTTATTTTTGAGAGGGAGAGACAGAGTGTGAGCAGGGGAAGAGCAGAGAGAGAGGGAGACACAGAATCTGAAGCAGGCTCCAGGCTCTGAGCTGTCAGCACAGAGCCTGATGCGGGGCTCGAACCCACGAAATGCAAGATCATGACCTGAGCCAAAGTGAGACACTTAACTGACTGAGCCACTCAGGTTCCTCGAGTCTTTCTCTTTTAAAACCTGTCTCAAAAGCCTCCCTCACACCCCCTTTCTGCAAATGTCTCACTGACCAGAACTGGGTCATGTGGCTCCGCCTATCTTCAACTGAGCGTGGGGAATCAGGCATTCCAGCCTCCACTGTAGAGAAGGAAAAGGAAGTTTTCATCTCTGTCTGCTTTGGAAGTGGTCCTGGTCATCTTTTCTGATAGGAAATCCCCTTTTCAAAATCCCCAACAGAGGGGCATCCCGCCTCTGCTTGGGCACTGCTGGTGATGACTCTTATCTCCAAAGGGAGTCCCCACTCCACATTTGAATGGATCTTATTATTAGCCCTGCTTATGTACTGAATAACATATCTGATATTTTCTTTTCAGGAAGAATAAAACAAAGGGAATATGGGAATGGAAGTGAAATAGAGTCATTAATAATGCAAATGTGATGTTCCAAATATTATTGCCTAGCTCACAGGAGGGCTCAGTAATTGTCTCCCCACCCCCAACCCCTACCCCACTCCACCATTCCCTTCTTCCCTCTATAATGGGATGGGTAAGACAATACGTTTTGTTGTTCTGTTAAATTATACATTTCCAGGGCATCAGGGATGGTGTTGTCTAATTGACTTCGGTCCACACCTGCTACAACTTAAAGTGAATGTGAACATTAATGATTTCTTTTCCTATGGAAGAGAGGGAAGACACCACTCACAGACCTCGCCATTGGATTATAAGCATGCTGGGTGCTTAATGAACTGCTGAATAATATAACACTTCTTTAGTTCTTTGGCTGCCTCATGATTAAACGCTATAAATATTTATGATTTATTACTGATGCTTTGGATAGATTAGGCTTTGGAAGGCTCGTGGATCACAGTGATTCTAAAGGAAAATAAGAAAATAAAAACTATATTAAAGCTGTTTATTGACGATGCCGCTCACATGGGTTATGCAATTTTTCAGAAGCTGGTGGAGGCACAGCTATTCAGCAGCAATGCCATTTAAATGGTTTCCTTTATCGTTGATAATTTATGTCTCATAAGAATATATTTATAATAAGTGGGGGTTAAAGTTATCACTTTCTACCAAGAACACACTCACCTTTGAAGGTTCTGGTTACGCCGCAAGAACAAAGACTCAGCGTTATGTTGACTGCAAGTGTGTGCCAGCCAGGGACCGATTCCTGGGGCTCTTTCCCCCAAATTCGGGATACGTGTCTCAGCGAACCAAGGTGTGCAATCTACGCCATCGGCAGCAGCTGCATCTAATGACCCACTTGCAGAACTTTTTGCTCCCCATTTCCGTAGTTCTGCTCTAGACAGTTAGTATCCGAGAATAAGCGTTTGCAGAAGGTGCATAGCCATGCTTCGCGGGAAGCGGTGGTGTGGACTCTGAATTCAGATAACCGGATCTGGTTCCTGAGTCCATAGAGCTTCATGGCCCTTAGCCAGTTATACGACCTCTCCTCTCGGGGCTTCAGTTTCTCCGTGGAGTTACCGTGAAGATTGAATGAAGAAATATATGCGAAGCACTTACTGATGGCAAGTGCTCCATTAAATGTCAGGTTTATTATCTCCGTCAATAGGAATCAGAAGCAAACCTTTTGAATTACAATAATACCTAAGAACAGAGAAGACATCTCTGAACGCTGTACTAGATAGCTTATTGCTCAGATAGGAGGAAAATGTAACATATAAAGAAAAAGAGGAGTGTTAAAATGTTCTTCCTGAAACTGATTCTGTACCCTAGTGTGTGTATGCAGAAGAAAATGATTGAGTTTGACCTTTTCACATATCTCATTGCATCTTTATATCCATCATTCAAGGTTCTAGTTATTCTATTTAATTTTTTTAACATTTATTTTTGAGAGACAGAGACAGAGTGTGAGCGGGGGAAGGGAAGAGGGAGAGAGGGAGACACAGATTCGAAAGCAGCCTCCAGGCTCTGAGCTGTCAGCACAGAGCCTGACACGGGACTCGAACCCATGAACCGTGAGATAATGACCTGAGCCAAACTTGGTTGCTTAACCAACTGAGTCACCCAGGAGCCCCTATTCTCTCCATTTTAGTATAAATATGAGGAAGCCACACCCTTGAGAGACAAAATGATTTGCCCAAGAGCCCAAAACAGAGCCAAGATTTGAACCCAGGTCTTTCAATCAATTTATACACAGAGTGACAGCAGGGATGCAGTTTTGTTTTGTTTTGTTGTAAGAAAAGGGAAGACAAGTTCCGGGGTGGGGGAGGGGAGGGCCAGAAAAGAGCACCTTTGTATAATTCTCAGTGAAGGTGAAGGATGGGTTCTCCTCGAAAAAGGGTCATCCCAGCCCTCCTGTGGTCCAAATATCCATCACGTGGTTGCAGAGCAGATCTCTTTTTTCCTGGGTTTCCCAAACTTCTTTTAAGTATAGAGCTCCACTGATCGTGAGTCACAAAGGCAGGGCGCTCAAACAAAATTACAGCTTCTTTTTACCGGATAGGTGTAGCCTGAGCAGAGTCTAAGAAATCTTTGCATTACAGGCTGAGGTATTATACTATTACATTTACTCACACCATTTAAGCAGAGGATAAAAATTTCGCAATGTCTAATATGTTAATGCCAACAAAGAAAGCAAAAGACGGCTGGAAATGTGTGACTGACAGCTCAAAGCTCTTAGCGAGCTAATGAAGGCTCTCCTGCATGCAAGGCCATCTCGTGTACCAAGGCTGAGGTCAGATATTCGTGGCACTGAGGGAATGTCATCTATTTCCTTATTTGAAAAAGGATTCTTAATACCCCATCATTCCCATATCTCCCTAGTTTTGCCTCAGACCAAAAGGAATTAGATAATCATGTCGCACACTGAGAAGAGAACATTTATAATACCCATGAGAGTAAAACCTTTTCAGAACCGAATGGAAGGCCACTAAGTCTCTCTGAAACATGAAGCCGGAACTGGAGGGAACAAAAAAAGCTAGCAAAACCAACCTGGCTTTGCTATATCATGCTAAAGGGCCCCTGGGTACAAGTTCATAATTGTTCCAAGAGGGGAAGGGTATGGTGACAAGTAGCATTTATTAAACATTTCGTATCTGTCATATATATCATATATTGCTTTTGCTATATCTATCTAAACACTATATCTGGTTTACTCTTGCAAACAGGACCATGAGGTAGAAAATATCATCCTCATATTAGAGATAACAGAAACTGAGGTTTGAAGAAGGCATGGAAATAACTTCAGGTCACACAGACACTAAATGGCATGGTAGGGACTCAAACCCAGGGCCCTCTGTCTATGCCTAGACTCTCTTCAATTTTCGACGTCTCCTTTCTACGACTCTTTTGGAATGTAAAACACCACCCCCCACCTTTTATCACTGAGAAGCATTAATAGTTATGTTTTGCTACATAACAAATTACTAGAAGCATTGCAGTGGCTGAAGACAAGATGCACATTATCTGTGAGTCAGGAACCTGGGCATGACTTAGCTGGACCCTCCGCTTCAAAGTTTCCAGCAAGATTGCAATCAGGGTCTCAGCCAGGGTTGGGGTCTCAGCTGGGGCTTGACTGGGGAAGGGTCTGCATCTAAGCTCACATAGGTGTTGGCAGGACTCAGTTACTTGCAGGTTGTTGGACCGAAGGTCTGAACTCCTGAGGGTCTCTATCAACCAGAGGCTGCCCTTAGTTTCTTGCTACATGGGCCTCTCCTGTGGCCACATACTTGATCAAAGCCACTGAGAGAGAGAGTCTGCTAGCAAGATGGAAGTTACAGTCTTATATAACATAATCACAATGGTGACATTTTAGCACCTTTGCCATATTCTGTTGCTTAGAAGCAAGTCACAGGTCCTGCCCACACTCAAGGGGAGGGGGTTACACAGGGATGTGGAGAATAGGAGGTATGGAGGAGGGGTACATCTTAGAGTCTATCAGCCACAGAAAGGTGTCAGATCTCCCATGGTTTCCTTTCTATCTCCACTGACTCCACAAACTTGTCATAAAGCTCCTTATCCAGAACCACAGAAAGGTTTATAATTTTTAAAAAATATTTTAAAATCCCACCTGCGATGTTTATTTCACGCTGGTTGTTAAATATGTTATTATTTATTTCTTAAGACATGGACCTTAATTCTAATTGGTTGCATTATCACCTTGCTTCTAAGAAGCAAGATGAAACCCCAGGGAAGCGTGCATTTAGTGGGATCAGCAGGGTCATGGAAATAAATATACGGCATCAGTTCTAAACCCTGTGTGTGAGCTCTGGCAGGCTTCCAGCCCAGACCCTCCTAGGTCACGCAAAGGTTGCCTCTGTGGGCAATGCAAACAGAGAAGTCCTACAGACACGCTCTAGCACAAGGCTTCTGGAGGACTAAGGGTGCAGGCTTACAGTAAATAGAGAACAGAATATATACAATGTGCAATCGGTCATGGCGATTGTAATCATCATTGCTTTTTAGTGTCTCAAACCCGGTTGTACCATTGGAATATAGCCTTCCTGAATTATAGCAGCTTAAAAAAACCTCTTCATCACTATCACCACATACATATGTCTGTGTGTATATATATATATATATATGTATGCATGACACCCAAAATTTAGCACCATGAATTCTCACTGCTGCTGCGAAACTGTGTTTCTTCTCAACCCTCTTGACGTACACTGCATCCAAAAGAGGCTTTGGAAATCTTCCAGAGCCCAGTTACACTGGGGGGTTGCCAACCCACCCATCTTCCGTCTCCCTATAATTTCTTCAATAACTTCAGCGTAGAGTGACATTGGTTTACCAAGGAAAAGCTAACAGATTTTTTTCTATAAATAACTGGTTGGCTGTGCTGTGGTGACAATTTATATAATAGAACTCATGCTTAAATAATAAGGTAACAGCTTTGGACTGTGAATTTTAAAATGTTTTATTGAAATGTAGACTGATTAACAGGCAAGATTCTTCTTCTAATTATTTTAATTATAGACTCTTAATGACAAGGAGCCATAGAAATAAAAACACGTTAAAATTACATTTTTAACGAACTGGCACCCGGAAGCCCCAACTTCTCCAAAGCAAGTAGGGCTAATCTCTTGTTACCTGGAAACAGCGCATGTGTTCACAGAGGTTAAGAAGATGTTCGTTAGGGGAATGGGATTATTTGTGACCCAATTTCTCTGAATGCAAGGAGGATAAAGCAGACATGAAGTGTGGTAAAAAGGACATGGGGCTTAGAGTCAAGAGGCTGATTTCTAGTTCTGGTTCTGGTAAACTGCTTGGGTGTGTGTCCATTTTACCTCTCTTGGCCACCATTTTTTCACATGTAAAAACATGGAAGTCTTAGCTAAGGAGCTCTAACTTTATAATTCTATGATTTAATTGCTCTATCATGAAGAGTGAAACTTTTAGGGCAAATAGAGTAAACATATCTGTCACTAAATATTAATTCACATGTGCACACAGTGATGTCAGCTTTTAGGACGTAGATGGGGCTTTACATGGATTTTTAAAAAAATGTTTATTTATTTATTTTGAGAGAGAGAGAGAGAGAGCTGGGGAGGGGCAGAGAGAGAGAGAGAGAGAGAGATTCTCAAGCAGATTCTCAAGAGAATCCCAAGCCTAATGCGAGGCTCAATTTCAGCTTTGTGATATCATGACCTGAGCCAAAATCAAGAGTCAGACGTTTAACCCACTGAGCCACCCAGGTGCCCCTAAAGCACTGTACCAAGTACCATGTACATGTGGGCGGGTAAGGTGGCAATGGAGAAAGGATAGTATTCATCCATCTACCCATTTGGTCATTCATTCCCTAAGCAAATATTTACTTGCTTCCATCAGGGAAGTTCTCTGTGATACAGTAATATTTGAAGAGAAATCTAAAGAGAATGAGAGAATGAGCCATACAGATTATCTTGGGGAAAAGCATTTCAAACAGAGAAAGAGCAAGTGCAGAGGCTCTAAGGTAGGAATGGGCTTGTTTTTGTTCAAGGATTAGCAAGGAGGCCAGGATGGCGAAAGCAAAGTGAGCGAGGAAGAAAGCAGGAAGAGGCAAAGTCTGTAGAGCCAGTAAGGAGCCAGGTCATGTAAGGCATTTCAAGAAAACCAATCTTGTTTAGCAGTAGTTGTACACTGTTATCTGTCTTCAAGTCCAGAAAATTACCAGCCAGTCTCCACCAATATCTCTTATCTGCCACCGTCTATAGTTTCTTTTGCAGGAATTTCTATTAGGGCCATGCCGGAGTTTTTCCATCTACTTTCTGGGTTTTCTAACTGGCATCTCATAGTTTTTTCTAAGTTTTTACTTAGATTCCAGTTAGTTAACATACAGTGTAATATTAGTTTCTGGTGTACAATATAGTGATTCGATGCTTCCACGCAAGACTTGGTGCTCATCATGGCGAGCACACTCCTTAATCCCCACCACCTGTGTAACCCATCCCCTCCCCCCTCCCCGGGCAACCACCAGTTTGTTCTCCGCATTTGAGTCTTTTCTTGGTTGACCTTGGCATTTCATGGTTTCAATCTCTACCATTCTGGGCTGTGTCCTACATGAGTGTCCTAATGGTATTTTCTAGTTCTTCAATTATCTGTTCAAATATGACCAGGTTGGGACATACCTATTCATTCTGATTTCTTTTTTAAAGTTGATTTCTTTATTTTGAGAGAAAGAGAGAGAGAGTTGCGGGGGAAGGGCAGAGAGAGAAGGAGAGAGAGAATCCCAAGCAGGCTCCGCACTGTCAGTGTGAATCCTGACACAGGGGCTCAAACCCATGAACCGTGAGGTCATCACCTGAGCTGAAATCAAGAGGGTTTTGTGTTTGTTTTTGTTTTTTTTGTTTTTGTCCAAACACAATACTGTAAGCAAAGCTGAAGCCATTTCTCCCAGGTGTGAACGTAGGCACAGGCTATGAGATGTCAATATCTGCTGTGGTAAAGGGGATCAGATGTGCCCTGCAATGGAGCGGGGGGGGGGGGGGGGAGGGGAGACAGAGCTGGTTTTACTGAGTGAATTCAGTGCTTTTGTGGCCTTCCCCACCCATGAAAGGAAAATGATAGAAAGGATTCATTTAACCCCCACCTGGAGCAGTGGAGGCTCTGAACTTGAGTGTCTTGAAAGGTTGGAAATAATGAATCCTATTTTGAGGCAAGGACATGAGTCACATAGCCCCCTGGCCTGGCAACAGAATCTTTTTCAATTTCAATAGGATAGGCACTTCCGAACTGCTAGGAAGGAAGGAAGGAAGGGCAGGAGGAAGGAAGGAAGGGAGGAAAGAAAAGAAGGGACGGAAGAAGGAAGGAAGGGAGGAAAGAAAAGAAGGGAGGGAAGGAGGGAAGGTGGGAGGAAGGAACGAAGGAAGGAAGGAAGGAAGGAAGGAAGGAAGGAAGGAAGGAAGGAAGGAAGGAAGGAAGGGGAAAAAAGAGATCTACACTGGGGCTTGGGAGGCTGGCATAAAGTAACCACAACACTGTCAGAGCCTGGGGGAACAAAGAGAAACAATAAAACCTCCTAATCACCATGAGCCTTCAAACCAAAATTCCAAAACACATGGAGAAAACAGACAAAAGTATAAATAGAAGATAAAATTTCATCCAGATGAAATGGAATGGAAATAAGAGATTGGTATGAAAAAGTCTTTTTAAAGGTATGTTTAAGATCCTTAAAGAGATTAAGGGGAGACTAGGTCTCATAAAGAACAAGAAAAGCTGAAACAAGATAGCCAGACGAAAAAGAACAGTTGGACATAAAAGCGTAACTAATTGAAAATCCTGGACCTGATAAATGCAATCATTGAAATAAAAATCAGAATGAGGGGCACCTGTGCGGCTCAGTCCATTGAGCGTCTGGTTCTTGATTTCGCTCTAGTCATGTTCCCAGGATCGTGGGATAGAGCCCTGTGTCGGGCTCCACACTGAACATGGAGCCTGCTTACGATTCTCTCTCTCTTTCCCTCTGCCCCTCTCCCCGGCTCACGTGCTCTCTCTCTCTCTCTCAAGTAAATTTTTAAAAATGCAAAATGATAAAAACAACACTTAATTTTTTTTATTTTGTAAAAAAAAAATTTTTTTTTTAAATTTTGTTTTTGAGCATGGCCATTTGTGTTTGGGTTTCTTTTCAAGGAGGCTTGTCTCCTACTGTGATGTGTTTGGAGCCCTGGGACAGGAGGTGGACCTACAAGTGTTGACTTACATGCCATCTTCGCTAGAAATCCCTTCTGACGGGATTTGAGACACAAGATAGACCTTAAAGAATTCACAGGCCCTGTGTAGACTTATTGCAAATATAACCCCAGACCTGAAGTCAGGAATATGTAGAACACATGTAGGGAAATGGGAGGAAACCAATCTGGCCAGAGAGACCAATAGCAGTTGAGACCTAGAGGATCCCAGAGCCGAGGTTACATGTCCTTTGCACGTGCTTCTGTAACAAGCTGTATGTTACACTTATCAGTCCTCTTTTTTTTTTTTTTTTTTTTTTTGAGAGAGAGAGAGAGAGCTCACACAAGCAGGGGAGGGGCAGAGGGAAAGAGAGAGGGGGAGAGAGAGAATCCCAAGCAGGCTATACACTGTCGGTGCAGAGTCCAATGCAGGGCTCGAACTCACGAACCGAGAGATCATGACTTGAGCCAAAGTCGGATTCTTAACCAACTGAGCCACCCGGACACCCCAGTTATCAGTTCTTTTAAAGAACTAAAGGCAGAACTGTGTTTATCTTGTTCACCACCATGTCCTCTCGACCCCTACAGGGCCTGGCACGTAGTAGGTACTCAACGAACATGTGTAGAGAAAGTGAATAAATATTGAGTAGACAAATTAGGGTGTGAAAAGAAATATTGGTCACATGTAACTTCATCAAACGCTAAGCATCGATTTTTTTCTCTTCAGCTATTCAAAACCCTGCCCCTACTATCTTCTCTCAGTGTCTCACAATCCGTCACCCGTTCTCAAAACTACAATAAAGATGCTTCACTTCAAAGTCTCCAACTTTTAAAAGTCTCCTACTTCCAGGCACAAAATAAAAGTATTTATTTTCAATTTTCACTTCAGAAACCTCTCTGCGGTATACTCCTGACCTTGGCTTTGGCGGCACCACACTGCCCTGTCCTGGAGTCTGTGACAGCTGCTAGATTGGACAGCTGAAGGTACAAATGCCTCATAATAACCGAGCATTTGACCAAGAGCCTGAACAGAGACTGACCTGACAAAAGCTGTGTTTTAGCAAATCGGGTGTGAATGTGAAGACGAGGCCAACTAGAAAAGGGCAAGATGGGGGGGCAGGGGAGAGTCTGCAAGGCAACTACACCGGACTTACCCTTACGGGTCTTGATCTACATGTCTTGGTGTTCAAGTGCACAGCCTAGGTTGTCTTTAGCTTATTTTTAGGGCTTGTTTGTTTGCTTGTTGTTTAGCTTTTCTTCCCAGGACAAGAACCCCAGTGACCGAGACTTTGTATAGCTCTTGCCAGACCCCCTCTCTAGCACTAGGTCTCGTCTCGGAGATACCAGCCTGCTGTCTGGGGCGCGGGTTGCATGTGAGTGAGAACGACCACCTCCCTCTCTACCTCTTCTACATGCCATTCCCACCGCATTCCCTGGGACTTCTGAAACGAGGCCTGAAGACACTGACGGGGCCACCAGCTTCCTTCTAAATACTCACCCCCGGCTTCCTCAGTCCGGCGCCTTCTTTCCCCAGAGTGCCTGGAAGCTGTTGCTTGGTGCTGCCTCCCTGCTTTTTGTTTTGGTTCCTGGTTTTGTTCCTGGTTCCTGAGGACCATGATGCCTTGCATGCCTTGCCTGTTTGGGGCTGGGACAGAATGCGGTGAGTGGGACTTCTTGGACTCAAGTCCTAGAAAAGCTAGAGTGGCAAGCAGGTTATCTAAAGAATAGCTCTGGCAGGGAGTTCCTGAGGTAGCAACCCACTAGCAATCTTGGGGCACAAGGAGATGATGGGTGTTTTAAATAATACAAAATGCTAGTTATCCAAGTGGTCTTATAGTCAGATGACTTGGTGGTTGACTCCATAAAGCTAGATTGCAGCTCCAGAAATACCTACTGTCTGAGTTAGGACTGATCATATATTTTTTTAACTTTTTAAAAATGTTTATTTATTTTCGATAGAGAGAGAGAGAGCGCACGAGGGCGAACAGGGGAGGGGCAGAGAGAGGGAAACACAGAATTCGAAGCAGGCTCCAGGCTCTGAGCTGTCAGCACAGAGCCCGATGTGGGGCTCGAACGCACGGACGGCGAGATCATGACCTGAGCCGAAGTCGGACGCTTAACCGACTGAGCCACCCAGGCGCCCGATGACGGGTCATATTAACAAAAGTAAGGGCTTAGCTTGTAGGTAGGAATCTAAATGGCTAACTCTCTGGATAGGGGCCAACAGGAGAGTTAGGAACCAAACACAGCGTGCAGATGGCCTTGCATACACCAGTACCTGTGTATACATGCTTAATATAGCAATACAGATCATAGATGTAGTAATATAACTCATATTTGGTTTTATATACCCAACTGTGTTAAAGGCGCAAACATTATGAGTCAGAATCTAAAGATCTCTTCTCTTTCTGTAGGTGCTGTCTTCTTCTGAAATTATTGTCCTGTAATAGTGGTGTTCTTTTTTCAGCTCCCTGAATTGCTTGAGAGCTTTTCCCCTAGGGGCTGGCTGGGGATATTACGGACCACCTTTAAAGGCAGTAGTCAACAAGGATGAAGATTTTTCTTTCAGCAGCCTAGGATGAAGATTTTTCTTTCAGCAGCCCATCTAGCGGAAGCCCCAATTCTCTGCACTCAAATGTCTTCTTACTTTGTGTCTCTGTTCCTTCCTCTCTTTTCTGTCCTAGGTTGTTCTGTCTAGCCCTTGGTTACCTGAGTGACCCCTTTCCCTTTCTCCATTTCTCCCCAATATCTCTTTTAATTTTATTAATGCAGCCAAGGGCAGTTGGGTACCTGCCCGTGGGTTATGCAACAGCCTTGGGGGGCGGGGGTGCCCTGCTGGGAGCTGGGAGTGGGAGGGAACAGCTTGTAACCCTGAGCTCTGTTGAGGAGACTAATGTCAGCACCTTTGCTTAACCTGCTCTTCAGAAGACACCCGACGGTGGTGGCTTTTTATTCTTGCTGCTTCCCGATGCATTCGTGGAGTTTGGGTATTTCATCTCATTGAGGTAATTGATTCATCATCTGGTTCAAATCCCCGCATTTCCCGAGTTGATGATACAAGCCATTAGAAAAGCAGGAAGTTGGTTCTGCTACAAGAAACTGACAGCAATTTCATGTTCTTTTCGACTTACCTCATTGTGAATTCTGAGTCCAAAAATCGCTTCCACTCTTCCTGGCTCTGGGTTTCACCTGCCTCGTTTATTTTCCTTTGAATCTGACTGAATGAGTTGGTTGCATTCTATATTCACATAGAAATTTTTCTCCTTGACGTCGGCTTGAATGTGGCCTGAAAGGGGGATGCGTTTTTTCTCCTTCTCTCCTTCCTCCCCTCCGCCCCCTCCTTACTTTCCACTCTGCCTCCCAGCACCAGGTCAGTACAGTCTTCTAAAGACATCCTGGCTATTTCAGGAAGTGCTATTCTTATAAACCAAAATGATTTAGTTGCTTTAGAAAGGGAGAGAGAGAGAGAGAGAGCGAGCGAGCGAGAGCACCATGATTCATTGACTCCTCCCCAGCTATTCCTTCCTCAGAAAGTGCCAGGCCCTGTGCTAGCTGCTGGCCTTGTGCATAACCCCCTCCCACCACCACCACCAGAATAAATGAGTCCCTCTGTTAGGACTTGTATAACTTAGGTGAAATTTCCCAAGCCTCCTGTGCTAACTTTCTCCACTTGGTACTCAGCAGCCATTCATTGTGCCGATAGTTAATTAACGATGGCCACAACAGAGCCCTTTATTGGAAACCTGGTATCTGGGACAAGAGGTAGGTGGGAAAATCCCATGATAGTACCTGTGTGAACGCAGCATGGAGCAGAGTGCATTGGCATTTCCTACAGAGTGTGCTTTCTATGTAATCAAACGACTCCCCCTGGCCTCTCTGAAGCTTGACTCTTCCGTTCACTTCTGTTCATTCAGAGAGTCCATGAGGAATGTGCTTCTGAATTGTCCTGGCTCCTGGGCCTCCCATCTTTGTGCCAGTACCAGCTTCCACTCTTGTGTCCTTTATCCGCCTTCGCAGTCTGTGAAGGGCCCGGTCCTCCCCTGGCCCTGAGGGTTTTGTGCCTTCCATGGGATTTTTCTTACTTCTGATTATTTTGTGCGCTCCTTTATTCAGTTTCTGTGTGGCACCACACCCTCCAGAAGAGACTGTGTGGCGTTTTCCTGCTTTCTCACGTCGTGTGGGTTTGGACTTTTTGGTTTCCCTTGGTTTTCCAAGTGCTGGGAACATGGCCGCTTGAATTCCTAAGCAGACGTGGTTAGTGGTTCGCCCATCTCCTCTGCTGGAGCCCCAGCACTGGACTTTGCCCCTCCAAACTATTTCCTTGGGCCACCACCTTCCTCCAGAGACCAAGTGGCCCTCTATCTCATTCCCACTGGTCACCAGTGCACTCCAAACCACACTAGGTGACAATTTCAATTCAAGTTGAGTGCCAACTCGTACTGATGCCAGGCCCTGCTCTAGGCGCTGGTGGTCCGAAGATCAACAGGGCTCAGGCCTTAACCTTAAGGAGCTCCTACCTTGTGTGGAGAACATATACACAGACTCAACAATTATAATTTGGTGATTGCTAAGGGCTATGACAGCTACATGTGCCGGGGCTCTGGGAACAGGTAGAAGCACAGGTGATTTTCCAGTGAAAACACGGGGAAGAGAAGTTAGATTTTAGAAAGAATGCTCTTAAGTTTTGACATGTCATAAATTCTGGTGTGTAAGTGGAAATGGAATTGGGAGGAGAGGAGGAGGGGAAGGAGAGGCCTCCTGGAGGATGTGCTATTGGAGCACCTTGAATCATGCACACACTGAACATTAAATAATGGAGGATGCACTTACAGCACCCCCTAAAAAAAGAAGAACTTTCCAGAAAACTAAGGAAGGGAAGATTGCTATTGGTGGAGGAAAAACCAAATTGCAAAGGCCCAGCTTGACCTTCAGGGCGACAGGGGCCGTACTGAAGAGTGGAGGGCAACGTACATGGAGAGGTGGATGAGGTCAAGTGAGAGTGGGCAGGTCCTCGGGGAAAGATGCAAGTCCTGGGATAAAGTGTGGGGACCAGGTGGGGGCCCCCCCCCCCAGGTGGGGACCAGTGTTTACTCAGAGCAGCAGACATGTTTTAAAGCAATGTGCATTCAAACTTTTTCTGACTATGTCTCACAGACAAAAAAAAAAAAAAAAAAAAAACATAGCAAACCAATACATGCACACTGAAAATGTACTCTCATTATGCACAATTTATCCTGTCCGGATTTGTTTCCTACTCCATCTCTAAAAATGCTAGTCATGGCTCTCTAAACGTATGACCTAAGGGCAAGTATAGGTTACAGTCAAAGAGGGAAGCCAGGGTCAGCTCAGCTGGGGAAGCAACCAGAACAGAGAAAACCAGGAACTTAATCAGGAAAGAGAAAGCAAGGCACAAAGTTCGGGATACAGGTGGTGAGGCCAACAAGGGTGCTGGGAACCAGTTTTTACGGTGATGGCTGCACAACATGCAAGTGGGCTGGGTAGCCTAGATGGAGCTCAGAAAGATGGTGAAAAGCCTTATATGTTATTAAGTTAAGGAATTCTGGCTTTGTTGCAGAGTTGCCTCAAGGCAATGGAGAGTTTTAAACAGGTGTATCAGTTAGTTACTTCCGACTAACAAAGCACCCCAAAGCTTAGAGACTTAAAACAACTCCTGATCATTTTTCACAACTCTATTCACTGGTAAGGCAGTTCTGCTGCTCTGTGCTGGGCTCACTATACACTCGTAGGCAGCCGGCAGGTTAGCTGGGGCCCGTCTCATCTAAGGATGGCCTTGCTCAGGACAACTAGGCTTTTCTACACGTGTCTCCCACGTCCCTCAGCAGGCTAGTGTGGGCATGCTCTTGTGGCACTAGCAGGGGTCCAAGAGAGAAGGAGACAATGAAGTGCTTTTTCAAGTCTCTATTTGCATCAGGTTTGTTATTATCCTCTTGGCCAGAGCAAGTCACATGCTGAGGCCTAGAGTCAGTGTGGGAAGGCACTGTCTGGGGTGTGGGTACAGAGAGGCATGAAATCAGCCTGCACAGTAGAGAAGGCATGAGGTCAGGTTTATGTTTTAGGAAGATCACTTTGGCTGTCTGGATTAGAGGAAGTTAACGCACGGAGGACAGATAGCAGGATGTTTTAGTGATCCCGATGAGAGATGATGGGTATTCAAACAAAGGCAATAAGGTTGGGGAGAAAGGTATTGCTGGAATTCTAGGGAGTCAAGAAATCAAACCATCTTCCCTCCTGAGCTCAGAACCAATTGAGAGATGGACATGTGGGTCAAACAAAAGAGAGCCCATCAGAGAATGTGGTTTTAAATCTGCTACCAAAAAAGCTTTCACAAACTCTCTGAACTCTGTTATTCTCCCTCTCCCAGCCTGGGCCTTTTAGACCTTGGGACAGAGAAGAAAAGGGGATGAAATCTTATAGTCTTTCATAGATTGGCTCTACCCAACCAAGTGATTCAGCTGTCAACCAGGAGTTGAAGGGAAAGGCCAGGAATAATATCTAGTACAGGGGTCACAAATTTTTTCGGTGAAGGGCTGGAGGGTAAATATTTTACACTTTGCAGGACATTTGGTCTCTGTTGCAATTACTCAATTCTGCCAAGAGAGTAGGAAAGCAGCCATAGGCAATACATAAACAAATGAATATGGCTGCATTCCAATAAAACTTTTTTATGGACTCTGAATTTTGAATTTTCATGTGTCACAAAATATTCTTCTTTTGATTTATTTTCAACCATTTAAAAAAAAACGTTAAAAACCATTCTTAGCTCGTGGGCTGGATTTGGCTTGTCAACCCCTACTCTAGAGGAGGTCCTTCTGCAAGAAAATATGAATGATGTCAGGAGAAAGGAGTTCCTTCTTATATTAGTCAGGGCCTCTGCAAGTGACATATTTAAACTGTGTACCTGAGGAGAATTTAAGAAAGAGATTATTTACTAAGGTGTGCTCAGGGTTTAGGGAAATTAACAAGAGACCCCCAGGGGAGGCAACGTTGGGAACTGCTACTTTTTTCCAGCCTGAGTCATGTATTGGCAAAGGAGACAGTACACAGCAGACCCAGAGAGAAGAGCTATACTGGAGAGGGCTGCTGGGCAGAAGCCATGGCCATTTGGTGGAGGGTCATGTATAACCTGCGGCGATCTCAGGTTACAAATGTTCTGACTTCAGACGCCTGCACTTTGATCCACCTCTGATGCTTCCCATTAGCCAGATGTTAACTGGAAACCAGAGGGCAAGGGAGCAGGTTCATATAATCCATACGCCTGGAGGTGAGCCTCCAGGCCAGGGAGGAGGGTGGAGAAGGCTGGAGAGTGGATCTGAAGGGGCAAATGGAGAACGTTCAGCATGTCCCCAAACAGGAACCAACTAAAGGGATGGTAGGGAAGTACGGCTAATAGAACTATCCCTTCCTCTCAAGGGCCTCAGCTCCTCACCTACAAAATGAGAAGGTGAAATAATCTTCAAGAGCCAATTCTAACATTTGTTGGTTCTATGATAATGCTCTGGACGTTTCTCACTGTGCTAAGGAAGGGGGTCTAGAAAAGGAGGATCTTTCTTCCTTGATTTCTGGCCCCAGGCCCCGTTCCTTCTGAGGCGCTCACTCCAAGGTTATATACCAGTGTACCCATGACCTAATGAGCCCGATGCTGTTGCTACATCGTAGGAAATGACTTCTTTGATGAGGAGTTCAAGCCAAGTCGGGGGGAGCGGGGGCAAGGTGAGGGGACTGGGAGATGGGCCAGGATGGGGAGGCTATTATAATTTATTAGTGTCTTCTTTGTGCCAGACACTTTGCATGTGGTAGTAATCCTTTCCAAAACCACGTGAGGTAGTTTTTATGATCCCCAATTTGCTAGTTAGGAAACAGAATTTCAGAGAGGTTAATTAACTTGCCCAAGGCCACGCGGTTATTTGGGGGCCAAGTTGACTTAAATCCACCGTCCTTCCCCAGCACGCGGGTATTTTGGCTCCCAGCTCTCACCAGGTAGGCAAACACCTTTCCAATCCTCACAGGACTTGTGTCCTAACCCGGAGTGGCCAGAAAATGGTGGAGCCTTCAAAACACCACACGCTCACCAGTCAAACAAAAGACAGCTGAGACGCTCACACAGGTATTTTGGGCCCCCAAAGCCCCTTCCTTTCTCAGCATCAGCTTTCTTGTCTCCAGAGATGGTGGGCAAAGGTCTCCAGTGCCTCTTCCCAGCATAGTTTTTAAAAATTGAGGCAAAATGCACATAAAATTAACCACTTTAAAGTGTGCAATTCAGTGGCATTTAGTACATTCTCAACGCTGCACAACGACCACCTCTATCAAGTTCCAACCTTATAGCGCATCTTGCCTTGTGTTTGGTAAATGTTTACCCGCCACACTGGACACTTCATTTCTGGAGGCCACGGTATGAGCCTGCATCATGTACACAGTCCGAGAACACGTTGCAAACATTCCCTGCCTTACTTGAATGGGATTCCAGGTACCCTCTTCCCCATTTCTGCTTCTGAGCAACACTTTATTTATTTTAAAAGCAATTTTTTAATGTTTATTTTCATTTTCGAGAGAGCGAGCATGGGGGAGGGGCGGAGAGAGGAGGAGACAGAGGATCTGAAGTGGGCTTTGCGCTGACAACGCAGGGGTTTGAACCCACGAACGGTGAGGTCATGACCTGAGTTGAAGGCAGATGCTTAGCCAGCTAAGCCACCCAGGCATCTCCTGAGCAACCTTTAAAAGATGGATTTGGCATCAGAATCTAGGCCTTCTTCCTGCCATGTACCTTCATTATGCCATTGAATCAAAACAACAAGCTTCATGGTGAAACAGACTCTCTGTCCTTACATTCTTTTCATCCCCTTTTTATCCGGCTGCACATTGCCCGTGTGGATATTAATTTGCATCAAGCTATGGTAAAATTTTCAATGTGCCTCCAAATTTATATGCTGTTTCTAAGCGAACTACCACAAATCTGAATATTAAAGCTCATTAAATAATTAATTTTTCTAGGAGGTCTTCCACTTTGGAGAACAGTAAATTTTATAAATACAGAAATATGTACTGAGATCTTGGAAACGGAGCTGGATGATATGTGGACATCTTCAGTGCAGAATTAGAAAAATATGAACACATTATAATGGTTTTTTAAACCACAATCTGTTAGTCAAGAGGTTTACTTTTTTTTTAAAGAAAGATCCTAATCTGTTTTGTATTTTCTATAAATTATCAAATGGAACGTAAACCTTCCAGTTATTGTTACAGAATGTTTTAGTCTCCTGGAATACTGTAAATTAGACCCATTCGTCATAGGAAAGTTCTGGATTTTCTGCATTACAATTCTATGCAATTTACATGCTATGCAGATCATGCTTCACTGACTACCATCTAACACATTTATTCTTCTTCAAAATTGGCTAAACGCCGTCTTCTTTTCCACTAACTCAATCCCTCTGCAAAGACAGATGTAAGAGTACTTGTCTGTCACGTCGCTGTTGCTTCTTTGCTCCTCTTTGCTAAAACGTATATGACTGGATGATGGCAAAATATCTGTGGGGCATCATTTTGTCAAAACCTAATTTAACATCTAGACAATGCTCAAGGTGTGTCAGAGGACAGATGAGGGACTGGAGGCCAAGTGTCCTGGAGGTGGAGGCAGAGAAGGGAACGCCGACACGTGGGGACTGAATTCACCTATATGTATGACTTTTTTTTTTTTTTTTTTTTTAACGTTTGTGGGAGAAGTTAACCCGATTCCAGAATAGCACGTCTCATTCCTCATCCCACTATAATCATCATCACTACCTATCGATATTATTGGGACAACTCCATTATTAAAATGCATCAGAGGGCAGTCATTCTAAATCTCTGAGCATCAATTATTCTGCTTGATGGGAAGGCGCTGGTATAAACAGAGGATTATTTATACCCTTAAGACCAGATATGCTGGGCTCAGCAGCCATTTTGCTGAGGAACAGAAGGGATATCGCCTTAGAGCTGGGTAAAGTGAGAGATAGGCTTGACTTTTCTCGAGCAATAGCTGTAGCGATCTGAAAGTGCTCTCTGCAGGAGCAATTTAACTGGGAAAGGGTCCCGGAGCTCAATTAGGAAGCAATCCACCCCATCATCTACAATTCTTACATTGTAAGAACTGTGGAAGCCATTGCCATCCCACAGGCCCTTCTGGATTCCCCATTCATGGCTTTGACGTCCAGGGAAAGAAAACGGATCCAAGAAGGAGTAGTCTGCAACAAGTCTTCGTGTTTGGATGGCTGGGCCTGGGAGAGACATCATTTCATGGACCCCCATCCATTTGTGCCATGTGATGGAATAAGTAGCAGGACTTAGTGTAAATAACGGAGGCTCTATAGACAGACAGTTCAAGACCCAACGCTTGTATGTTAGCCTAGTGAGCTTGGGTAAGGAAAGCTTTCTAAATCTCATGGTTCTCTTTTGATAAATGGAGATAAGATTGCTACCCACCTCACAGAATTGTTCAAAGTTTATGGAAAATCAACAACGCATAGTGAAGTGCTCGGGAAGTGCTTTTATTTTTTTTAATTGTTTTTAATGTTTATTTATTTTTGAGAGAGACAGAGACAGAGGGTGCGTGGGGGAGTGGCAGGGAGGGAGGGAGACACAGAACCTGAAACAGGCTCCAGGCTCTGAACTGTCAGCACAGAGCCTGACGCGGGGCTCAAACTCACGAACTGGGAGATCATGACCCAAGTCGAAGTTGGATGCCCAACCAACTGAGCCACCCAGGAGCCCCTAGTTACTCTTAACTGTCAGTTATTCTCTCCCTACTTATCAGGACCAGGATGACCAACCTGATTTATCTAACCAGTAAGTTATCTAACCTTCTCCTATACTACATGCAAGTTCTTTGATGTTCATTCGTCTGTTCGTTCGTTTGTTTTAGAGAGACAGAGAGAGCATGAGCTGAGGAGAGGGGCAGAGAAAGAGAATCCCAAGCAGGCTCCATGCTCAGCACCGAGCCCAGTAGGGCGCTCAATCCCATGACCCAGGGATCATGACCTGAGCTAAAATCAAGAGCCAGATGCTCAATCGGCTGAGCCACCTGGCTGCCCTGCCTATTCTCCAGGTTCTCTGAAAGGGCCTGAAATGCAGTTGCATATCAAATATCTGGGCAGATCTTATGTACAGGCCTAGGCTCATTTTTGAAGTGTGCTTGGTTTTACAACTGGGGTAATGCTTCAGTGCACAGACCATGCTCCTTTGGTGCTAATGGGTCTCTAAGAGGTTTGCATCTCTGCTCTGTGTCTATAAATCTCTGACAGATTTTGTTCCTGGTAAGGGGTTTGTCTTGACACTTTCCCAGGTAAATCTCATTTTTCAGTTAAAGATATGATACAGATGTTTACCTTATGTGATACACTTTTACGCTAAGGGCGCTCAATGGATCCTACCTACCTGAGCTCATGCCTTTGGGTGGTGCCCTCCCACACTGACTCTGGAAATCCAGTCCCCTGGCTTGTTTGGCCAATGGAATATTAACAAGTTTGATACAAGCAGATGACTGAAACAAGCTTTCACATTAGGCTTGACTCTCCCTTGTTGCTGGGAACTCTTCCTGCACCATGTGAAGAAACCCAGGCTAGCCTGCTGGAGACAGTGACTTGGCCAACAGCTAGCCACAACCTCCACACATATGAGTAGGGCACCTCAGGGGCCAGATGATTGCAGCCCATGAATGGCCCCAGGCACAAGGAGTCCCAGAAGAGACCAGCAGAGACCAGCTGAGTCCGGCCCTAATTGCTGACCTACAGAACAATGAACAAATAAAATGGTTGTTGGTTTAAGCCACCAAGAGCTGAGGTGCTTTGTTAACACAAGAGATAACGGAGCTAACAAATTAAAGTTAGAAACGCGGTGGCAGACATTTTTGTCCTCTTTTCTGTGCATCTAGCAAAGGCAAGATGGAATGTAGCATCTTACTAGGTGATAAAAGCATGTGATTCATTTATGGCAAATCCAGAGAACCTACTTATTTGTTTGAATTGATTCTGGACAAATAATAGAAGTGGGGCCCACATAATTTTCAAAAAGTATGGCGACAGAACCTTCACCTGAACAAAGCGAGAATTTTCAAACGGCAGCAGAGAGATTTTCTGGCAGCAAGGACATGCCACGCTCCTGGGAATAACTCCCTGACATCACATTGTGTCACAGTACCGGTTCTTCCCCTTGACAGTTAATATGCATGATTACACAGGTGTTTTCAGTGGTTTTTGAAGAACATTGATTTTTGATCTGACGAATGGACATAACCAAGTGATCGAGTAAAATCTGGAGACCCCGCTGAGGGGGGTGGCTGCATTATCTGTATCTATGACAAAGAAGCGAATGGAGAATTAACACTAAAAGGGTATGAAGGACTCAAAATAACGAGGAGAAACAAATGAAATGAATGCATCCAGAACAGAGAGATTGTAAAACCTCCGACTCACATGTGGTTCTGGCCCAACATCCAGATCGAAAATAAAGAACTGTCAATACTTGGCAAGTTTCCCAAACAAAAAAACACAAGCCATGTGGGAAAGGAGCTGTGTTCTCAGATTAAGGTAGCACCAAAACTGTCAGCATCGTAGGTGGGGGAGGTGGGGAAGTCAATAAAACTTTTCAGGATTCAGTGGGGGAAGCCAAGACTCCATTAACATCCTCACAGGAACCAGAAAGAAACATTTGCTAAATACTTTGTTCTGAAGGAGACACTGTGAGGATCTGCATTTAAGGCTGGTGGTTAAGAAAGAGAATGGGAGGGCAGAAAGAGGGACACAGATGGGGAAACACGTGGCTTCATTCAGCTTTCTTCATACAATTGCAAACTATAATTACGTTTATTCTAGTGGGGGCTCCTCCTTGAAGTGAAGGAAGATTTTACCTTGGTGGGGGGGTATGCAAAAGTTGTTTTAAATTTTTAAATGCTTATTTATTTTGAGAGAGAGAGGGAGCATGTGTGAGCATGAGAAGGGGAAGGGCAGAGAGAGAGAGGGAGAGAGAATCCCAAGCAGGCTCTGTGCTGTCGGCATGGAGCCCAAAGCGGGGCTCGATCCCATGACCCTGGGATCCTGACCTGAGCTGAAATCAAGAGTCGGACGCTTAACCGACTGAGCCACCCACGTGGCCCTGTTTTAAAATGTTAATTGAAATACTACAAATGGTAGAGAGGACACTTATCGTTCCTCCCCCCTCGCACACCCGCCACCCAGGACTCACTCTCCCTTTGAGGCACATTGTACCTCGCTTCTGCATTGAGGCGGCTGCCTCTCCTCTCTACACTGCCCATGTGCCTGGAGTGAGACACGGGGCTCCCACGCTGGCTCCCCAGGTCAGGCACCTGAGCTAGGTTAAGCAACAGGTATATTCTAGCTGCAAGGCTGGTCACGTGACCCCACTAGAGCCGGGGAAATGCCATAAGACTTTTGGGATTGGGGCATGCACTACCATTTTCTACCCGGCATGCACTGGTGGCAGACAGCCAGGTAAGGTAGACCATCGCTTGAGATCTGAATCCAGACACATCGGAAACTGTGCTTACCCCGTGGATGTTTCATTTATAGAAGCCGAGAAATCCCATTTTTGCTGACGTCACTTTATATTAGATTTTCTGTCACTCGCAACCAAGAAAGTACTAACTAGGCATCCCTTATCAGATTTTTCATCCACAAAATAGAGGAATTATCTTAGCAGATAATATCTATCTGCAGCCTAGAATTCTGATTTTAAGAGAAAAATGGGAGAGGAGGAACCTTATAATATTCTGAAGCACTACAGCTATTTCCAGATAAACTGCATCACATGCTTGTAATCAATTCAATAACATTTATAGAGTGCCCACTATACTTTAAGTATGTGTTATTTCTTCCCTTCCGCCTCTCCATGGAAGGTAAATGCATAAATCACGTTGAATGCCGTTTACGTCATGGGTTGAAGCGTGCCCTTGAGCATGATATTGCCACGGTGATTAGAATCTAGTAGCCGAGAAAGCAATTCAAGTAGAAAACCACCTTCTCATCTCTTAAATAGCATGTGTTGGACCTGTGCGAATGTAGTCTGTGCCTTGCAAAATATTTCCCGATGCTGTGTCTTTAACTAGAGTTATGCAGGCATAAAATATTGTTGTCTTGCCAATTTTCTGTTAACGTGAACATACTGGGAATGCTTAGCAGCGATGAAGTACGGAAAGTGCCAAAGAAATTAATGGCTTTGTGCTGTTCTACTGAAACATGTCCGCTAATATTTAAAATTCCGCGTCGCGGGACATCACTCACATCTGCTGACCTAAGCTGTAAGGCCTGGATCTGCTGGGTGGATCAGACCGTTTCTCAAGTCTCTCTCCATTAGACTTTTGTTGCTCCCTTCTGCTTTTCTCCCTCTCTCCGCCCTTTCTCCTGCCTCACCCCCAGTTTCCTGGGATTAATTGAGAATGTTGTTCATAAGAGATCAGAAGAGGGTTATACATATGGGGCAGGTTATGGTTTGTCAGGATATATTTCATATTTCTTAGGTTAAAAACAACAAATTGTACGAAATATCCATGTCTCGCTTAAAATAGTCATGTGAAGTCTACATTTATTGGCCTGGAAATCCATAGTTTTCATTGTCTTTGAGGGAAACCTTACAGGCCTCGTGCAATGTCCTCATGGTTGTACATCAATGTCACATTCGAGAACCTCAGTCTGAGCCCCCTCCCCACCACCGCCATCCCGTCCCTCGTTGATGTCTGTCAGAGGAGGCAGAGTGTGGATGTCAACCAGGCCACACATTGACCTACTCAAGGACCCTTGCCATGTCCTTTGTACAGTCCTGTGTCACTAGAAACACCAGTATGTGTTATATTCTTTGTTGCTGAAAATAAGGGCATGGTCTTCCAAGGGGATTTATTCATCCATGTATTGTTTCATGCCTACTCTGCATGGTCATTTCACTTCTCCACAAACATCCATTAAGTACTCACTAGGTGCCAGGCACTGAGAGAGGCACTGGAAATATTTAACTCCTACCAAACCTCTCCTTATCAATGCCCTCCAAGTGCCTCTCACTTAAAATATCTGCCAGTTATCTTTTACCTACCGCACCCCAACAGCCAGGGATGACAACAGCAATAGCAAGAGCCACAGCGACTGGCTTTTTCACCTCTGTCTCCCTACCTTCCTCTAGCCTCCCAAGGTGAACACCTCATCAGTCATTATTCTCAATTCCTCACTCACCAGAATCAATGGTCTATCACATCCCATTATTCGTTCTCCTTCTTGACATGCCTCACATCAAATGACTGCCCTAGCCCCCTTCTCCTGGCTTTTGCCGAGGCCCTCAAAATCTCTTGGCATCTCTCCCTCAGGTGTCTCCAACTAGAATTTATTCGCGTGCTGCTGCCAGAGTTAATTTTCTAAAATACAAATCTGATCAAGTCACTTCTCGCTTACAAGCCTCCCTGGCTTCCTACCTACCTTGTAGGATCAATTCCCATCTTCTTCGCATGACCAGGTCTTCTCACCTGGATGCTTCCTGTTTTCCAGCGGACTCCCCCGGTGTTCTTTCCCATACGTCCGCTCTCTCACCTCACCTGGCCTGACACATACACCATATGCCTCTGGGTCTTTGAACGTGGTGTTCTCTGTTCCTCAAAGGCCCTTCTCTGCTTGGAGGGCTTTTATTTTCTACTCGTCCTTCAAGAGTCAACTCAAGGGTCACTTGGTGAGGCCTGCTCTGGTTTCTTCAGGGAGTCAGTGCTACTCTTCGTGCTCCCAGAATCCTTGAGGCATATCTTCACCACGCCCATTTCATAGCCAGTGGTGATGTTTGTTTACATGTTGATCTACGCTATAAGGCTGTGAACTCTCTAATGTAACTTGTTCCTCTCGGGATTCCCAGCATGTAGCATAGTGCTCGGCTCACAGTGGGTGCTCATGTGGTGCCGTGTGAGAGGCAGAGAAGTATAAAGCGTGTTCTCTATCCATCCCTCTCCCATCAGAAAGGTGCGATATGATATACACATTCTTTGTAAAAAGTTAATTAGCAGCGTGTGATAATAAACAGGCTGCTGAATGGCGTGGTCTTACTGACTTGGGAAAGAAGTATGGCTTGGGAATGGAAATCAAGGAAGGACTTGATCTGGATCCTGGAGAGTTGCCATTCAGTAGGTAGGGAGTGAGAAGAGCAGAGACAGAAAGGAAAAGAGAAACACGAGCTAATGTACAAAGGCAAGAAAGCACGGGGCATGCTCAGGGCTGGAAGGGGCTGTGGCTTGAAGGGGTGGGACCAGGCTCTGAAGGCCCAGGAATGTGGGGCTCAAGGGCATGGACTTTGTCCAGCAGGCAACCGAAAGTTTTTAGCCAAGGGAGTAAGTGTTGAAAATACGTTAGGATCAATTAGCTGGTGGCATGCCACATGGACTTGAGTTAGAAAAACAAGTTCAGAGGCTGTTACACAACACAGGTCTAAGGGAATGAGGCCTCGCCCATGGTAGTGACGAAAGGAATTAGGAGGAGAGAGGCAAGAGCCATCTTGAGAAGGGCACAGAATGGCTAGGGTGACTCCTCACTGGAAAGGAAGAGGCAGGGATGACCCTGAGATTTCAAGCTGGGGAGATAGAAACAGTAACTTTGACAAATGAGAATGTGAGAGTGAAGACTGTAATTTGAGAGGAGATAGTGGATTTTGTTTGCAACTGGTCACATTCCAGAGACCTGCAGAATATCTGAAAAGAAATGTCCAGCAAGGAGGTGGAGATTAAAAATAATTATTGTGTGGTGGCCAAGAGCACAGGTCTAGCTGGACCGGGTTTGAGTCATCTATTAGGCAGGTGATTTGAGGTCTCAGTTTCCCCATCTGTAAGAAGCATATAATTATAGCACTTACCTCATGGGGTTCTTGGGAAGATAAATGAAATAATTATACATAAAAGTCCCCTAAACACTGTGTCTGGCACATGGTAAGGGCTCAATAAATACTGGCCATTATCATTAATAACTAAAATTGATTTAAAAATTCTTTAGAGTGCAGAAAATACATTTGTTTTATTTATTAATTATGCGAGGTAAATATTATCCCATTTTTTATTTTACAGAATTTTAAAAAAAGTTTATTTTGAGAGAGAGACAGAGAGATAGCAGGGGAGGGGCAGAGAGAAGGAGAGAACCCCAAGTAGGGTCCATGCTTATTAGCTCAGGGGCTCAATTTCATGAACCATGATTTCATCACCAAAATCAAAATCAAAATCAAAACTTGGATGCTAACTGACTGAGCCACCCAGGCGCCCCTATTATCCCATTTTAGTGTGAAAAAACCATAAGTCAGCAAGGTTAATTGATCACATAACTAGTAGGTAGCACAGCCAAAACTCAAACCTGGATTTTCCGTGCCAAATCCTGTGCTATTCTACTGAACCTGCTGACTCTGATTTGGATGGGTTGGGGGACAGCGGTGGGCAAGAGCCACAGGGGGCCAGTCGTACAATCTCCAAGCACCACCAAATATCGGGACTGGGTTTTAATGTAAGGTCCTTATTGTCTCAATGACAATCCTGTGTGAACTGTACCAAAGCTATCAAATCCAGCAAGGAATAATGCAATCTTGGAAAAGGGGTCCTTAAAGGGGATTTAGTCTCTGCCAAGAGTTTGTTTGGCTTAGGGATTCTAATGCCCACCTTCCCCTGCCAACCTTACAAGGCTCTGGTACATATTCAGAGACAGGTCTTCTCCTTTAATTTATAACACAGAATGCTAATAACAGTCTGATACCTGTCAGCAAGAATCTCACCCGGCTGGAACAGCTGCCCATAAATCTCACATTTCAAGTGATTCCTCCAACATTACAAAGATTGGGAAAGCGTGTTGAAGATGAAATTGACAATGAGTTTCTGCCTGGTAGCTGTGAAAGTGGTTAGTGCTGACCCCTTTCTGTCTTTGAATTACTGCTTAGCTTTCTGTCTGGACATATGGAAAGAAGAAATCTTTGGGGAACGCTGCCAGATAAAGCTGGCTTACCTTGGATTCCTGAACGGATGGTATGTCTAAGAATAGATTCCAAGGGGAGATGCAGGAGAGCTGAGTGGAACCATAAGAACTGGGCATTTTGTTCACTTTTTTCAATAACTCCTCTGCTTTAAGAAGAAAGTCATGGCACGAACCACACACAATGAATAGTAAAGAGTGCTGGAGGAGGGACAGACCGTCTTGAGAAGCTCTGGTGTTGAAGGAATAGAAGGAACGAGATAGCTAGATCATATCCTCCCACCGAGGCATCAAGGTAGGAGACGGGGCCGTTGGTATTACGAGAGGTAGAGATGGGACATTTCAAACTCTAATCCTACCTTGGAATGCTGATTCCATCATGGCCAAGGGTGCTTTTTATTATTTCCATGCCTCTTTTCCCACATCTATAAAAAGGAGTTAATCAAGGGTGTTGCTGAGGTTTAATTAGTTAATACTGTAGAGTGCTTTGAAGATAAAAAGAAGATTATAAATACTCACAGTTAAGTTCTCTTTCAAGAAATAGGGGTTGAAGTTAAGATGTAACAAATCATATGTCCCAAAATAGCTTGGGGGCAAATGAAGGTGGTTTAGCTTTGAGAGGTAACTTTCCCTGAAGTTCCTCAGCCATCGCGGCTGGAGAAAGACAAACGATGCCACCCTGTTCCTGAGCTTTTCAGAATTTTGTTGAGAGAAACTGAGAGGAAATAATTGGTCTCCATCAGGATAAGAAAATGAGGAAAGCTAAAGAAAAATAAAAAGGCATGCCAGTGTTTGTAGTGAGTCTCCACTTCGCTGACCCCACACCCTGCAGGATAATCTGGCCCCGAATTCAAAGTGAGCCTGGAGCCGGGAGCTCGGCCTTCACAGCCACACACATGCAAACCATCTTCCCTCAGATCAGAGTCCTGTGTGTGGTGCCGTTAAACAGGTAATGGAGAGTAGTGAGTGGAAAGAGGCTGTGGCGTTGGGTAGGCCTCGTCTCCGGTTTGCCTCAACTGCCTAGGGCTGGGATGCTGAGCAAGTTCCTTTACTTCTTTGGAACCTCGGTTTCATCCTCTGTGACATGGGGACCGTTCCTTCCTCCCGGGAAATAATTATGAAAATTATTTCATAATTTGTATGAAATAGCTGGCCAACAGTTCCTCTCTGACTTTTTACAATTCTTTTCACCTGATTTCTCTTCTTCAGCCCAGACTGCCTTTCTCAGAAGCTTCTGAAATAAGCAGGTGCCGGATTATTGTTTTCAATTCAGAACTGTTGGGGCCGCTTTCCATGTTTTCGCTGGAGAATCGAAGAGCTCATTCCTACTCTGAAACAGCATTCTAGGAAGGAGACTGTTTCAGCCAAGGTTGTTTCAAGGGGGAAACTCAAGTAAAACACACACACACACGCACACGTGCCTGCCCTAGATTAGTTTTTTAAATCCCACTTCTCAACGCAGCTTTTCTTTTTTTTAATTTTTTAATGTTTATTTTTGAGAGAGAGAGAGAGACAGAGTGTGAGTGGGGGAGGGGCAGAGAGAGAGGGAGACACAGAATCTGAAGCAGGCCCCAGGCTCCGAGCTGTCAGCACAGATCCCTACACGGGGCTTGAACTCACAAACCGTGAGATCATGGCCTGAGCCAAAGCCGGATGCGCAGCCAACTGAGCCACCCAGGTGCCCAACGCAGCTGTCTTTCTATTCCACTGTCTTGCAACTGACATCCTGATATTAAATTCCTGACAATGAAGGGTCTCTGAAAACATAACCCACAGTAAAGGGGAAAGGCCTGGGACTGCTATGTATGAGCTCTTTAGATTGTGTCTCTCATCAAAATGACTGAAGCCCTCTTCACTTGACTTCACTTCCAAGTGACCAAGCCCAGGTAGGCATTCCTGCAGGGCTTTTTGTGAGGTAGTTGTGCTCCCAACAAATCCCAACCAAAAGTCCTAAGATCTACAGGTACCTAGAATGGTCAGAAATGGTGGTGCAGGGCAGGGGAGTTTGGAGATTGCAAAGTTGTCTCCATGCCCCTATTTCACTGACAGGGACGCTGGGTTCCAGGCTCCTAAGAGAGGCGCACACAAAATAGGTCAGAATCATTCACCAGGCAGCTAAATGTCACTCAGCTCTCCACCCGTTCATGGGCCGATCTATCAACGCCTGACCGCTGCTGCAGGAAATAGTCACCGGGGTTTATAGTTACAGCTCCCTGGATGTCTAAAAAGCACAAAAGAACAGCTTACAGCTTAAAAAATTAAACTTAAAAAAAATCAGACTTCAAGTTGGAGATAATGAGTTGGGTGAGTCCTGGAAGTGGTAAAGGACAATGGGACACGTGTCAGGAAGGACGGTAGATTGTAGCACCTGAATTGTAGGGATTACTCAAGGGAAAGCAGCTGGAATCGCCGGTCTCGCCTCTCCTCTCCCGATTCTCTTCAACACTATCATGGACACCGTCAGCATCAGCATCTTTTGGTACAGAGGACAGAGAGATGAAATGAAGCGCAAAGATAGATGTACATTTTATACTTTTAACATACCCTCAGTGTTTGGCCAGGCACCAATTTTGCCAAATGTGAACCTGCTGCAGCTTGATTTATAAAGGAATTAATTTTAGAGGGAAGACGAAGTGTGCTGACTTCTCTGGTATCACGCCACCTGTTTGAGTTACAGGATATAAGCAGGAAGGAGAGAACAAGCAAGCGAGAGGGAGGCTATGCAATGCGATGCCACATACCTCGGATGTCCTACCCATCTCCAGGATACTTCAGCACAGAGTGAGGATTGAGACAGCTCAGCTCCTAAAGTCCTTGGCTGTCACCATGGGGAGAGTATGCCTGCCATTCACTGTACCTATGAAGATCAGCAACCTCTTGGGTTCTTCAGCCTGAGTTAAATGAGGCGCAAGGTCAAGAGTAAGGACAAGAGGAGAGAAACAAGCCACAACCAGACCATTTCACCTTCTCATTCTCCTCCTTCCGGTCTGTCCCAAATCTTTAACTATGTGAGAGAAACAGAAGGTCTGCAGCAGAGCCTGTGGCCATGATTTTAGCATGATCTCTTGGGGGTTCCACAGCCTTTGTCCTCCTTGGCCAAGGAGGGGAAGGGGGTGAGCACCAGGGTGGTGTTAGTCTTGGGTAGTGGTCTCCCTTAGAGTTGTTACACTGCAGATGAAAAACAGACTCTGAATATATCCTTGATGTAGAATCACTTACTGTGCTGCCCAATTTCTTTAGTTTCTGTGTTTTCAGAAACAGGATGAGTTTTCATCATCTCACTTTCATCTGTGCTCCAGGGACACTGTCCCACCATGCCATTCTGCAAACACCGTGTACCTTCATGACTGTGTGTGCCTTTATGCCCACACTCATTCTGCCTGGCATCACCTCTCCCATCTCTGCACCTAGCCAGTTCTTACTCATTCTTGCAGGTGCAACCCAAATACTGCCTCCTCTACGAAGCCAGAGTTCCACGGATTTTCCTTAACACTATCCTTATCAAATTGGCGTAGGGCAAACACTTATTTATATGTGTATCTTTTTCACTATACGCTCAATTCCTTGAGGACATGGAATCTGATATTCAATTTCTAAAAAACATCCCATTACTAGCACACTCTTTGGCATATAAAATATGTCCGATATAGGTTTACAGAATGAAGAAATGACTAAAAAAACCCACAGCCAAAAGTAAAAGGGAACAGGGAAAAATATTTTCAACAAGTACTAGAAAGAAATGATTATTATCCATAATATATATTATATATTATAATATATATTAATTAATATATAACATATATATTTTTTTCAGATAATAAGACAAATATGAGCATAAGGGAAAAATAGGCAAAGGACAAGCAATGACAATTAATTGAAGATAAAATACAGATAGCAAATAGAGCTTATGAACATATTTCATCTTCATTATTATCAAGGAGATGCAAATTAAAGCAATGAGATAATTTTTTCCTCTATTAACTTGGCAAAGATAAAAACATAAAGTTTCAGTGTAGTTGAGGGTCTAGTGAGATAGGCACTCTGGTGAGTATGAAATATAATCTTTCTGGAAAGCACTTTGGATATACATATGTGTAAACCAAAGGTCTTAAAAATGTTTTTTATAGTTTGTCCCAGCAATCCCAGTTTTAGGCATCTATTATAAATAAATAACTACAAATTTAATAAGAATCTGTGTATAAAGATGATAAAGAAATGTTTATAATATCAAAAATTCAAAAATTACATAAATGTCCAAAAATAAGAGTTCAAAAATTGCCACCATAATAAACAACCTAACCTTACCCCTAAAAGAAGCTAAAAAAAATTAAAAAGTACGAACAAAACCCCAAACCAGTAGAAAGAAGGAAGTAATTAAAGATTAGAGCAGAAATAGACAAAATAGAAACAAACAAACAAAAGAAGAGATCAATGAAACCAGGAGCTGATTCTTTGAAAAGATCAACAAAATTGATAAACCTTTAGTTAGACTCATGAAAACAGACAGACATACAAAATACACAAAACCTCATATAAACAAAATCAGAAATGAAGAGGAAAAATGACAACTGACACCACAGAAATACAAAGGACAATAAGAGAATGTTATGAAAATATACCAACAAATTGGATAACCTAGAAGAAATGGATAAATTCCTAGAAATATATAACCTACCAAAACTGAATCAGGAAGAAAATTTGAACAGATTAATTACCAGCAATGAAATTGAATCAGTAATCCAAACTCTCCCAGCAAACAAAAGTCCAGGACTAGATGACTTCAAGGGGAATTCTGCCAAACTTTAAATTCTTCATTTAAAGAATAAATGAATGCCTATTCTTCTCAAACTATTCCAAAAAATAGAAGAGGAGGGAGAGCTTCCAAATTCATTCTATGGGGCCAGCATTACCCTGATACGAAAACCAGACAGAGACACTAGTAAAAAGAGAACCACAGGCCAATACCTCTGACGAACATAGATGCAAAAATCCTCAACAAAATATTAGCAAACTGAATCCAATAATACACTAAGAAAATCATTCACCACGATCAAATGGGATTTATTCTTGGATGCCAGGGTAGTTCAATATTTGCAAGTCAAATAATGTGACACATCACATCAACAAGAGAAAGGATAAAAACTGCATGATCATCTCAATAGATACAGAAAAAGCATTTGACAAAGTACAACATTCATTCATGATAAAAACTCTCAAAGTAGGTTTAGAGGGAACATACCTCAATATGCTAAAGGCCATATATGAAAAGCCTCAACTAACATCATACTCAGTGGTAAAAACCTGAGAGCTTTTTTCCCTAAGATCAAGAACAAGCCAAGGAAGCCCCCTCTCATCACTTCTATTCACCATAGTACTGGAAGTCCTAGCCTTAGCAATCAGACAAGAAGAAGAAATAAAAGGCATCCAAACTGATAAGGAAGAAGTAAAACTTTCACTATTTGCAATTGACATGATACTCTATATAGAAAATCCTAAAGACTCCACCAAAAACCTACTAGAATTGATAAATGAATTCAGTAAGGTCTCAGGATTCAAAATCAACATACAGAAGTCCGTTGTACCTCTGTACACTAATAATGAAGTAGCAGAGAGAAAAATCAAGAAACATCTCATTTACAATTACACCAAAAATAATAAAATACCTAGGAATAAACATAACCATGGAGGTGAAATACGTGTACTCTGAAAACCATATACATGAAAGAAACTGAAGATGACACAAACAAATGGAAAGATATTCCAGGCTCATGGATTGGGAGAACAGACATTGTTAAAAT
The DNA here is from genome assembly GCF_028018385.1 of Neofelis nebulosa. Taxonomy (NCBI): domain Eukaryota; kingdom Metazoa; phylum Chordata; class Mammalia; order Carnivora; family Felidae; genus Neofelis; species Neofelis nebulosa. The sequence goes on from NC_080783.1 coordinate 125,341,682, forward strand.
GTCCATACTACCCAAAGCAATCTACACATTTAATGCAATCCCTATCAAAACACCAACAGCACTTTTCACAGAACTAGGACAAATAATCCTAAAATTTGGATGGAACCACAAAAGACCTGATTAGCCAAAGCAATCTTGAGAAAGAAGAACAAAGCTGGAGGTATCACAATCCCAGATATCAAAATGTACTACAAAGTCATATTCATCAAAATATCATGGTACTATCACAAAATTAGAAAAATAGACCAATAGAAAATAGAGAGCCCAGAAATAAACCCACGATTTTATGGTCAATTAATCTTTGACATAGGAAGCAAGAATATGCAATGGGAAAAGAGACAATCTCTTCAACAAATGGTGTTGAGCAAACTGGATAGCTACATGCAAAAGAATGAACCTGGACCACTTTCTTACACTCTACCCCAAAATAAACTCAAAATGGATTAAGGATCTACATGTGAGACCCGAAACCATAAACATCCCAGAAGGGAGCACAGGGATAATTTCTCTGACATTGGCTGTAGAAACATTTTTCCACGTGTGTCTCCTGAGGTAAAGCAAAAATAAACTATAGGACTACATCAAAATCAAAAGTGTCTGCACAGCAAAGGAAACTATTAATAAAACAAAAGGACAAGCTAGTAAATGGGAGAAGATATTTGCAAATGACATAACTGATAAGGGGTTAGTATCCAAAATATATAAAAAACTCATACAACTCAACACCAAAAAACTCAAATAACCCAATTTAAAAATGGGCAGAAGACATGAATAGACATTGTTCCAAAGGAGACAGACAGATGGCCAACAGACACATGAAAAGTTGCTCAACAGCACTCATCATCAAGGAAATGCAAATCAAAACAACAATGAGATATCATTTGATGCCTGTTACAACGGCTATAATCAAAACCACAAGAAACAACAAGTGTTACTGAGGATGTGGAGAAATGGAACCCCTGTGCACTGTTAGTGGGAATGCAAACTGGTGTAGCCATTGTGGAAAACAGTATGGAGGTTCCTCAAAAAATTAAAAATAAAATTATGATATGACCCCATAATTCCACTAGTAGGTATTCACCCAAAGAATATGTGAACACTAATTTGAAAAGATATATGCACCCCTGTTTATTGTAGCATTATTTACAATAGCCAAATTATGGAGGCAATCAGTGTCCATCGATAGATGAATAAAGAAGTGGTATATGTATACAATGGAATATTACTCAGCCATAAAAAAGAATGAACTATATCATTTACAATGACAGGGATGGAGCTAGAGAGTATAATGTTAGGAGAAGTAAGTTAGTCAGAGAAAGACAAACACCATACGGTTTCACACGTATGTGGAATTTAAGAAATAAAGCAAATGAGCAAAGGAAAAAGAGAGAGAGGGAGAGACAAATCAAGAAACAGACACTCAACTATAGAGACTCATCTGATGGTGACAAAAAGGGAGGTGGGTGAGGGGATGGGTGAAATAGGTGATGGGGATTAAGTAGTACACTTGTCATGATGAGCACTGGGCAATGTATGGAATTGTTGAGTCACTATATTGTATACCTGGAACTAATATAACACTGTATGTTAACTATACTGGAATTAAAATAAAAACTTATTTTAAAAAAGAAGAGGTGATATATATATATCATATATATCATATATATACATATGATATATATATATACATATATATATATCATATGTATATATATATACACACAATGAATTATTATTCAGCCAGTAAGTGAAGAAACAAAACAAATGAGCAAAGAATAAAAGAGACAAACAAACAAACAAAACAGAGTCTTAACTATAGAGAACAAACAGATGGCTACCAGAGGGGAGGTGGTGAAAGGGATTAAGAGTAAACTTATCGTGACGAGCACTGAATTGTTTTTGTAAAATATAGAGAGCTGTCTATAGAGATTTATGAAGAAAAAAACCCAGAAGGACACATACCAATGTTAACCACAGTTCTATCTGGATGGATAGATTATGGGTGATCTCTTTTTCCGTTTTTATAGTTTTACAATTGTCTTGTTTTCTGCTTTTTTCATAATAAGCTTTTATATGATGACAAGATGAGCTTTCTTATCGAGATTAAAAATGTAAGAAGAACTACGAAACATCACTACACAAATAGCAACTGGCTTTTAAAAATAATGATAACACCAAATGCTGGTGAGGATACAGAGGACCTGGATCACTCATACATTACTGGGGGGAATGTAAAATGGTACACCCATCTGCAAAAGAGTTGCTTACAAAACACGTGCTTACCAAAAACCCCGGCAACTGCACGTGTGGGCATTTATCCTAGAGAAGTAATAGCTTCGCACAAAAACTTATATACAAGTATTCCTTTACTTGTAATCAACAAAAACTGGAGATAACCCAGAAATCCTTCAGTGAGTGGATGGTTAAGTAAACAGTGGTACGTCCATTACATAGACCACTACTCAGCAATCAAAAGGAAAAAACTGTGGATGTATACAACAACCTGGCTGTATTTCAAGGGAATTATGCTGAGCAGGAAAACAGACAACCTCAAAAGGTTACCTACTGTATGATTCCATTTACATGGCATTCTTGAAATGACAAAACTACGAAGATGGGGAAGAGATGAATTGTTGCCATAGGTTAGGGAGAGGGGGAAAGGGGGTTGGCCATGCCTCAGAAAGGGTAGCACAAGCAATCTTTGTGATAGAACTGTCCTGTATCTTGACTATAGTGGTGGATACACAAATCTACACGTGATAAAAACGCATAGAACCAAATACATACACAGATATACTCAACCACACAAATGAGTGTGTATAAAACTGGTGAAATCTGAGTAAGGCTGGTAGACTGACAATTATCAGTGTCAACTTCCGGGTTGTGATACTGTTGTTAGATATTGACATTGAGAGAAAGGGGGTGAAGGGTATAGGAATCTCTCTGCATTACTTTTCACAACCGCATGTGAATCTCCAATTATCTCAAAATTAAGAGTTAAAAAAATAAAATAGGCAAGAACCTATAAATTAAATGAGATTTAAGAGACATCATCTGGGGTGCCTGGCTGGCTCAGTCAGTGTAGTGTGTGACTTCTTTTTTTTAATGTTTATTTATTTATTTTGAGAGAGAGAACAAGGGAGGGTCAGAGAGAGAGAGAGAGAGAGAGAGAGAGAGAGGGAGAGAGAGAGGGAGAGAGAGAAAGAGAATCCCAAGCAGGTTCTGCACTGTCAGTGCAAAGCCTGACACGGGGCTCCATGCCACGACCCTGGGATCCTGACCTGAGCTGAAATCAAGAGGCAGATGCTTAAATGATTGAGCCATCGAGGCATCTCAGAGCATGGGACTCTTGACCTCTGGGTTGTGAGATAGAGATCACTTAAAAATAAAATCTTAAGGGGGCGTGGTTCAGTCAGTTAAGCGTCCATCTCCAGCTCAGGTCATGATCTCACAGCTTGTGAGTTCGATCCCCGTGTCAGGCTCTGTGCTGACAGCTTGGAGCCTGGAGCCTGCTTCAGATTCTGTCTCCCTCTCTCTCTGCCCTTCCTCCACTTACGTTCTGTCTCTCCCCCTTTTTTTCAAATATAAACATTCATTTTTTTTTAAATTGGGGCGCCTGGGTGGCTCAGTTGGTTAAGCATCCAACTTCAGCTCAGGTCATGATCTCATAGTTTGTGAGTTCGAGCCCTGTGTCGGGCTCCGTGGTGACAGCTCAGAGCCTGGATCCTGCTTCAGATTCTGTGTCTCCCTCTCTCTCTGTTCCTCTCCTACTTGTATTCTGTCTCTCTCTCTCTCAAAAATAAAGATTAAAAAAAATTTTTTTAATCAATAATAAAATCTTTAAAAAGAAAGAGACATAGTATCCAATTGCAACATGTGCTTCTTATTTGGATCCTGATTCAAACGATAAAAACATGTGACATTTGTGAAATACTACAAACGTGAACATTGGCCACATAGCTGATGCCCTTAAGAACTACAGAGGTTTTGCAGGGATGGGATTTGCGGTGATGTTTCAACAAATGAGTCCTTCCTTTTTAGAGAGTCAGACAAAATGTTTAGAGATGAAGTCATATTATATCTGGGCGTACTTCAGAACAGTGTGACTAGGGAAGGGAGTCAGGGGGCAATTGGCTGGACTCAGCCACAGGTGAAGGTGTGAACTGGTGTAATTATAAGGGTCTATCTATTTTTGTCTAATGGTCTGTCTATTTTCACAATCCCCCATAATAAAACTTTTTTTAATGAGGAAAAAATTTTAAAAAGACCGAATCTCCAAGGAAACCCTTCCAAGGTACTTATCTGCCCATCAGAAGAGCAGGCAGCTTTATCTGAATACCTTGTGTCGTAGCCACTGTGTTAGGCTGTAAAGATATGGCCATAACGAGGCTGTTCCCTCCCAGAGCTCCAAGGCTGGTAGAACAGAGACAGAGATTGTAAAAACAAATAGGTACACTTCTAGATGGTAAGTGCTAATAAGGGCTGTACAACCGTGCAGGAGCTGGCCGTTCTTTGCAGCAGTGAAGTCTCCGGCCGAGTCTTCAAGGACACGCTGCAGGCAGAGTCGGCTACACTGGGGTAGAGAGTCCTTTAAACGAGGACTCTTGATTCCTAAATAGGATTTAACACCACCTGTTTTCACATAGGTGCTTTTCATCTCAGATCCTGTTCCAACCCAGACCGTATTACATTCTTATTGTCAACTAACTCTGCTGTCACCTTCCAGAAGGAGCTGAAATGGGGCTAACGATGTTTACTGAAGTCTTTCAGTTCTTGGAACAGGATGATCGGAGCTCAGGTTCAATCCCTCTCACCACCAACCACCGCCTCCAAGGTCCTTGAACCTTTCCATTGTGGCTCCATTATCAGGATATTGAGTCAGAGGAAAAGTGTTAAATGAGCCTTTTAGAGGGAAGGGAACTTTGTCATATGTCTTAGGGGAGAAAAAAAAAAAACAGGACATAATTGCATTTGAAGAGGAGTGATTCGTTTCACCTTGATACAAATGGGAACTCGAGAATGAGTTGTTATATTCACGCATATACACACATACACACACAATATAAATATACATCTGTAATCACATTAGGGCTGCAGCCTAATCAGTCGTAATAACGTAAAGGATGCCGTGTGGTTAACAGTATTAAGGCCATAAATTACATTTCATAGAGTGTGGTTTCTCCACAAAGCCACTTTGGCAAGGCACACTGTGATTAATGTCACACTAGGGAACGTGTGATGCAAGTAAAGGCAACGAAAGGAGGGGTGGCAGCAAATGCGACCCAGGGACGATGGTGATGGGAGCCTCTTCAGCACTTGACTGGAGGGGCCAGTACCCTCAGATCGTGACTGGCACACGACACCTGCTTGGCTTCTAAAAACAACAGGGGCGCCTGGGTGGCTCAGTCAGTTAAGCATCTGACTTCAACTCAGGATCTCACGGTTCATGGGTTCGAGCCCCGCGTCAGGCTCTGTTCTGACAGATTCTGCTTCAGATCCTGTGTCTCCCTCTCTCTCTGCCCCACCCCTGCTTGCACTGTCTCTCAAAAATAAATAAACATTTTAAAGAATGCTTTAAAGACAAACAAAAGTCCCCAACACTTCAGAAAAGCATTAACCTCTGTCCTGGATATTGCTGTGGACGTACATTATTTATCAGTGCCGTGCTCCATTATTACTAAATAGAGAATCAATACACTGGAACGTAAAAGACCGGTAGAAATAACAATCGCCAAATAAAGGTAAATCTTCTTCTGGGACTTACCACGCAGCCTGGCCACTGGCACAAAGCATGTGTTTCCGGCCCCGCCATTTGTCACTATTGATTCTGCCTGTGAGAGAGAGGAAGTGCGCCACTGCCCTGACAGGGAATGATTTATCCTCCGTCAGAAAACAATTTGCAACCTTAGGTCTCATTTGAATCCTTACCTCTAGAGTCTTTATTCTGATAGGAAAAACCATGAAGGAATTAGGTTTTTGTCTCAGAAGTCAGCCAATAATTACTTTTAGTATCAAATGGTTCCCAAAGCTGGAACATAATGATTTTGAGGGACACAAAGCTGGGCCTTAGATAATAGGTTTAAACACAGGACACAGGCGGCTGTGCCTAGAAGCAGAAAAGGGAGAGTTCGTGACGTGAAGAATAAGAGAAGGCAAAAATGCCCTCACCTGAGTCAACCCTTGAGCTTGTGTGTTTCCAAGGAATTGCATGTGTATTCTCCCCACTGGTCTTCCAGTTAGGAAAGACCATTCTTTGGGAGATGGCTCAATGATCCCCTCTGAATTTTATTTTTCTAATAAGGGAAAGTGGCTAGTTCTAAGCAAGTCATAATTGGTGAGAAAATATATTTTCCCAATATAATTTATGAACACCTATACAGCTGCTGTCAAACACCATCACTAGGCACTGGGGGATCCATGGTCATTTATCAAATATTTACTGAGTGCTTGCTCTTTGTCAGGCAGTAGGTGCTGGGGACACAGCGATGAGTAGGATAATCTCTTCTGTTTTAGTCCATTCAGGCTGCTCTAACAAAACTACCATAGATTGGGGGGCTTATAATCAACAGAAATTTATTTCTCACAGTTCTGGAGGTTGGGGATTTGGTCCCTGGTGAGAGCCAGCTTCCTGGTTCAGAGATATCTGTGTTCTCTTTGTATCCTCACATGGCTGACGGGATGAGGGATGGGGTCTCTTTTGTAAGGGTACGAGGGTTCCACCCTCGTGACCTAATCCTTCTCAAAGGCCTTGTACCACCTTCGCCATCACATCAGGGGTTAGAATTTCAACAAATGGATTTTGAGGACACACAGCATTCAGTCTGTACCATTCTCTCACGTAGAGCTTATAGCCTGGTAAGGGAGACAGTCATTAAACAAATCATCACACAATTAGCGGATTCATTGAAATTGTAGAAGTTGATGGAAGTGTACAGGTGATGTGAACGAGTAGGAGGAGGGTCTGGCCTGAGTGCTTGAGGAAGCTTTCCCTAAATAAGTGCTGCTTACAGTGAGAACCAAAGGAGTTAGGGGCACCTGGGTGGTTCAGTCAGTTAAGCATCTATCCGACTCTTGATTTCGGCTCAGGTCATGATCTCACAGTTTGTGAAATCGAGCCCCACATCAGACTCTGCACTGACAGCATGGGGCCTGCTTGGGATTCTCTCTTTCCCTCTCACTCTGCCCCTTCCCGGCTCTCTCTCTCTCTCTCAAAAGATAAAATAAACATTAAAAATAAAAATTTAAAAAAGAACCAAAGGAGTTAGTTAAGGGAGGAAGGAGGCATGTCGGGAAGGGGGAGGTAGGAAGGCCTTCTTCCCCAAAAGCTCCTGATAGAGCAGGGAGCCTGAAGCATGAATGAGTAGTTCTGATCCTGTACAGGACTGTATAGACGTAATGTGCTGTGAGGCCGTGGATGGATTCCTGTGGGATGAGGCTTCCTGAACTTGCCCCCAAACCCCTGACTCAGTGTGAGAGAGAGCAAAATGAACAGTGGGTGCCATGGGACAACAGCAAGAGACGGAGGCACTGCTGAGGCTTTGATAAACGGAATATCAGATGGTCAGCTTTGTTATTATTTCCTCATCCAGAGAAGTACTTCAGTCTTCTGAAAGATGAAAATGAAGACTTGGCAAAGATGCGGCACGTTTGAGATCTGAAAAATTAAAACTCGTCCTCCTGCAGCTCAAGTACAGTGAAAGGTGCCATGGAGAATGTTACGAAAAAGGCATTACGGTTGAGGTGACGCCACCTGTGGCTGAAAGCGGGCCACACGTGTGCGCGCGTCGATGCTGTGAACTTGTCATTCGTTCATGCAGTAACTATTTAATGAGCATCTACTCCAGCCTGGCAGACAAGGTCCTTGACCTCCTGGAGCTTTGCATCTAGTAGGAGAGATGATAAACAAATATAACTGTAGGTATATATAAGAGCTGGAAGAAACTGGAGTGCACTCAAGTGATGGAGAAAGACAGGAGGGAGAACAAAGAGAGCCTACCAGGACACGGTGGTCAAGAAAGTCCCCTTTGCACGGCCGGCTTCACGAGGTAACTGGTGCACTTGCACGGGCCAGCACGCTCAGAGGGGACTCTGTGCTTGGGGTCTAATCCTCCACAGTTGCCATCTTGAGTTGTTTAATAATGTTAGTTTTGTGTTTCTGACTAGTAAATGAAATCCGATGGGGCAATGGAGCATGCGTCTGGAGCTGGAAGCCTTAACTCCCACCTCCTGCCACCTCCACTGGGTTCTCAGCCACCTGTCCCCAAGACTCAGAGTGATGACAGCCACCTTCTATCCTAGTGGGAGCCTGGGCTCGGGCACAGGGAGGGTCAGGATAGGCACAGGGTGGGGGCACCTATGAAGGTCTGCACTTAGCCCATGAGTATCCTTGCACCCAAAGGATATACGGCAAAGAAAACACACCTTGACAGATTGAGAAAGACCAGAAAAGAAAGGAAAATGCTTTTCTTCCTGCCTTTTGAATAAGGGGCCCTGCCCTGCATTTTCACGGTGTACTGGGCCCTGTAAATGATCTACCTGGCCCATTATGTAATGGCCCCTCCTGAGAGGGGACATTTGAACAGAGATATGAAAGGAGGAGAGATGTGGGTGTCAGCACCCCACGCAGAGGAAACTTTTAAGTGTCGAGGCCTTGGGCTGGTAAAAGCCTGATGAAACTGGAGGAGGGGCAGGAAGGCTGGAGTGGCCGGAGTACTCCCAGCAACTGGGGGTGGGTGGTGAGGCCAGAGATGCAGCCAGGGGCCCGCGCATGGGGGGTATGATAAGGTATGATAAGGAGGGTACTTCCTGCCCCCTCCCCCGCAGTCTAGATGGAAGTTGTGGGGATGTTTTAGGAAAACTATACGGTCTGATTTAAGTTTTTAAAGGCTTGGTTTGAGGGAGATGGTGAGATTTATCTTTAGTTAATGTACCAACTGATTCCTATTCCACCTTGTCATTGAAGGAGTTGGTGGCCTTGGACGAAGAAGACAATGACAGAGGTGAGAATAGCAGTGCTGTGAAAAGGGAAGAGATGGGTGACAGGGCCTCCATCCACTGAGGCTGTGGGTGAAGCTGGCCGTGTGGAAGCAGAGAGAATGAGTTGAGGGGAAGGGTCTGGGGCTTTCATTCTCCTCGGCAAAGCGAGAAGGCCAGTCACGTGCCACGACTGAGGCGTGGCTGGGAAAGGGGATCTGAAGAGAGAAAAGAAGGTTTGGAACATCTGAGAAGGACAGGACAACCCCGCCTTGGGACAGGAACAAGAACTATGGCGGCACAGATGGCCCAGCTCTGGCAGGAAACCCTTATCTTAGAAAGCAGCCTCCACACCTAAGTGCTGGACCCCATTCCTTACCATTCCTAAAGGATCTCCCGCTGAAGCCTGCCCTCCTTCCTTGCTCCCCTTAAAATGCAGATTTCCGATTTCTGAACTACAAGATGCCTTGTGCCACAGCTGTTCCGTCCACTGTACTGCCTCTTCTATCCGCATCCTTTAACGCACAGCACTTTCTCCATCTGCTCGCCGACACTCACCACGGCTCATTCCTCAGTCTCTTGCTATAGGAAGCTATGCCATCAGGTTATCACAACTTCCCTTAAACATCGCCTATGATTCTCATCGCATTCTCGTTGTCATAGATTGTGTGTATGCGCGCGCGTGCTTAACATATAAACAATGCTTCTGTCTTCTGCCTCCACCTCTCACTTAAAACTCTCGTTCTTAATTTGCTGGACACTGATCTCCCATGACTCTCCTCCTGTCTCTCTATTCACCCTAATCTTTACCTTCCCTGTGGCTCTTTTTCCATCTCTCGATCCCTCATCGCGGGCACTGCCTGACACTCAGTTCTGGCTCACTGCTTGCCCCAGTCTCCTCCTCAGGAAGTTCCTCTGCTTTCCCGACGTCAGCTACCCCAAATAACCTGGCCAGCCAGCCTAATGATCAACTCTTGGTATATGATTCCCAAACACGCCTTTAGCCCAAACCTCTCACCCCCAGACTCTGTTGTTGTTATTTCCAACCTAAAATCAACACGTCCAAAACAAGCTCAAAACTTCCTGCGAAAACTCTTTTTTAGGTTCCTTAAAAACATTGAAAGTAGAATGACCATATGACCCAGCAATCCCACTTCTGGGTACATACCCCAAAGAATTGAAAACAGGGCCTCAAAAAAATACTTATACACCCATGTTTATCGCAACGTTGTTCACAATAGCCAAAAGACAGAAGCAACTTGATGGATGAATAGACAAATAAACCGTGATGTATGCATACAATGGAATATCATTTGGCCTTAAAATGGAAGGAAATTATGATACATGCTACAGCGTGGATGAACCTTGAGGATATTAACCTGAGTGAAATAAGCCTGTCCTAAAAGGACAAATACTGTGATTCCACCGATAGGAGGTACCTAGTAGTCAAAATCATAGAGACAGAAAGTAGCATGCAGCTTCTCAGCGGCTGGGGGAAGGAGGCAACTGAAAATTAGCGTTTAATAGGTACAGAGTTTTGCAAGGTGAAGGGGGCTCTGTCGAAGGACAGTGGTGATGGTACACAACAATGTGAAGACATTTAATCCCCTGAACTACACACCTTACAAGAGTCCAAATGTAAAAATGTAATGCCATGTGTAGCTTATGGTAGTTTTTAAAAAAGAAACCAATTTTTATTTATTTATTTTTTGAGAGAGAGTGAGTCTGCGTGCGCACAAGAGGGAGGGGGCAGAGAGAGAGGGGGACAGAAGATCCAAAGTGGGCTCTGCACTGACAGCAGAGAGCCCAGTGTGGGGCTTGAACTCATGAACTGCGATATCACAACCTGAGCCAAAGTCAGACACTCAACAGACTGAGCCACCCAAGCGCCCCATTGTAATTGTTTTTAATTGCTTTTTCCAGTTTCTAAGCTTCTATCAGATTATTCTTGAGTCCACCATGCCCCCGACTATGGAGCTAATGTTCACTGTTCCCTACCTTTATCCTCCACACACATCAGTTTTGTTTTTCAAGGATGTATTCCTTCTTCTTCATTCCCATCCAACCCACCACCTAAGACACAGACTGAAGTGACCCCAGAGGTTTAGCTTCCCCCTCGTCTTAGTAATGGCAGGCTTTTCTAATGTCCCTGGCCAAGACAATTCATTCAGCCAACAAGGACTTATTGGGTACCTATTATGTATATTGGGCATACAGCACTGGACAAAGAAGGCAAGGCCCCTGCTCTCGTAAAGTTCATACTGTAGTCAGGCAGATAAACGAAAAACAAGTAATGATTTCAGACAGTGATAACTGGTAGAGAGAAAACAAAACATGCTGTAACATAGTAGAAAGCGACAGTGGAGGTAGGCCAGAATTCTTCTGTGATTAGGAAATCTTTTCTGAAATAGTGATGTTTCATTTCAGACCCCGATGAACAGAAGGAGACAATCATTTTGAATTCCAGGGTACCAGGCAGGGCAGATCCAGTGTGAAGGCCCTTGGGAGTAAGACTGGCTTGTTTGGGAAACCATGAAAAGGCTGGTGTGGCTTAGTGCAGTGACCTAAGAGGAGAGCCATATGAGTGGAGAAACAATCATGGTAAGCCCATTTGGGGCTTTTTAGGCTAGGCTGAGGAGTTAGAGTTTCATCCTAAGTTCAAGGTGAAACCATAGTAGGGTTTTAAGCAAGGCAGTGATGTGACCTGTTTTGCTTCTCTAGAGCATCACTCTAGCTACTTTACTTACTGTATGGAGAATGGGTTGAGAGGTGTGGGGATAAAGGGAAGGGAAGAATCAGGACGACTCCTAGGTTTTGGCTCAAACAATGAGGGGACAGTGATGTCATTTCATGAGGTGGGAAACTGTAGGGTGGGGTAAGTTTGTGGGTGGACGGAATCACATATCTGCTTGTATACTCTTAACGTGGGACACTCACTGCAGAGCCACTAATATTTGAAAAATCACATACAGAGTCCAAATCTGTGTCCCTATAAATTGATACTTTTATCCTAATTCTTCTCCTTGAACAAAATGAATTGAGTCTTTCCTCTTTCCTATATGACAGCCCTTTTCTTTACCTTACGTTGAGGAGAATTACCATACCCTTCTAAGTTTTCTCTTCTCTGAGCTAAATGTCTCTAATTTACTAACATTTTTTTCCTTACTCCTGGATCACCGCAGACTCAAACTAGTCTTCTTTCTACCTTATGCCAGCCTGTCATGCAAACTTCAGCTGGAGCCGTCTTCCTATGCAACTATTATCAACCACCAAGGTGTAGTCGCTGTCCTGGGAAAATATATGTAATAGGTGCTAAAATGAGATTCTTCTATCTCAGTTTTGCTAGGGCAAAAAGATAATAGGTGCTATCTCTTAGAAACACTACCATGCAAAAATTTCAAAGTTAGCAGCCAAGACGAACCTTAAGCCCTTTTGTCCGCACCTCTAATATATGAGTTGAGAATGGAGATCAGGAGATTTGTGCAAAGGACAATGTGTGACGTGGCTGTGAATCCCATTCCTCCAAAGGGTTGGGGGAGGGCTGCTCCCCTTTGTCCACAGATCAGGGGAAAAGGGCTTCAGGAGATCATTTGGTGAGCTTGATATGTGACACCAGAGTTAGGGGGGCTTTGTAGACCAGCGTCTGACCCCTGCCTGGAAAATCTAAAAGGTAAAGATGGACTGGCTAGTTGTTCTGATGGCCCAGGTGGAGAAGCAGTGGCTGCACTGGCAGCCTGCTCACGCAGAGTGTGGGGGTGTAATGAACGTGGGGATATTTCTCATGGAACTCACGTGGCTCGTGTAGGGATGAGAGCTGGCTTGGAGCCATTTTGAATTCTGCCCAAGAGGACCACCTGGAGGTCTGTGGAGAGAGGGCTGCCAGGAAACTGGGGCTGAAGGTATCATTCAGAGGAAAATGCACCACCTGTGTCACAGGAAATGCTATTGAATCTTTCCAATGAAGGCTTTCACGGATCCACAAAAAGGCCCAGTAAAGAGCTTTAAAATGGGTCCCCAGGGGCGCCTGGGTGGCGCAGTCGGTTAAGCGTCCGACTTCAGCCAGGTCACGATCTCGCGGTCCGTGAGTTCGAGCCCCGCGTCAGGCTCTGGGCTGATGGCTCGGAGCCTGGAGCCTGTTTCCGATTCTGTGTCTCCCTCTCTCTCTGCCCCTCCCCCGTTCATGCGCTGTCTCTCTCTGTCCCAAAAATAAATAAAAAACGTTGAAAAAAAAATTAAAAAATTAAAAAAAAAAAATAAAATGGGTCCCCAAATAGTGAAGCCCTGTTAGGATAGTTCTAATTGAGTAAGAACTTTCCTGCTTTGTCTATCTGTCACGTCCTGTTCCCCTTTCAACTGTTGAGAGGCCAGAAATCACACTTCGTGAAAAGGGTGAAGAGAGGTGGAAGTAGTAGTAGTAGTAGTAGTAGTAGTAGTAGTAGTAGGAGAGAGAGAGAGAGAGAGAGAGAGAGAGAGAGAGAGAGGAAGAGACCACCCCCCTCCTTATCCTTCCCACAGAGGGATGTAACTGGAAAATAGGAGTAGGATCAGCTTCGAAACTTTGATTACATGGTCTTTCACACTATTCATTATTGAATTAAAACTGTGATTATTATTATTTTAATATGAAATTTATTGGCAAACTGGTTTCCATACAACACCCAGTGCTCATCCTAACAGGTGCCCTCCTCGGTGCCCATCACCCACTTTCCCCTCCCTCCCACCCCCCCATCAATCAAAAAACTGTAATTATTATTGAAAGAGATTCTAAGGGTGAGCAAGGGAAGAACTTGCCCTATTTTTAAGACACAGCAGAAGTTCAAAATAGTCTCTTTCTGATAACACGTCAAGAGTCCCCCCTGTTCAACACTATGGTTATATGCAGATGAAAGTTTTTGCCTTGTTGTTCTCTTGCTTTAAGAGGTCCCTTCGATACCTCTCTCTTGCCTTTTAGATAAATCCAAACTCCTAAGCATAGAGTTTGATGTCCTCTATTACCTATCTCATATATATTTTTCAACTAAATGTCTCACAATTCCAAATAGAACACTTGACTTCAGTCAGGTGGTCCTTTGTGCTTTGTAATAACAACTAATATTTATTGCACATTTTTTGTGCTAAACATTATATCATTTAAGCCTCATAAAAACCTCTCAAAGTAGCAGTATTATTACTATTAGTCCATTTTACAGATGAATAATCTGAAACCACTAATGAATGAGGCTGTGATTAGAACCCAAATAGTCTGACTCCAGAGCCCACAATCCAAACAGCTAAGCATATTGTGTCCTCTCTCTGTATACGTATGTTCTTTGTTCTCAATCTACTTTTGGCATATCCTCCTGCCCTCCTCTCTGCTGCTTATGCCACCCCAGATATCTTTCAAATACCAGTTCAAACTCCTCTTCCTCTGTGAAGCCTTCCCTAATCACCTCACAGTTATCTCTATTCCCTGAACTCCCCAAACATTTATTCCATGCCAAAGACTTTAAAATTTGAATCGTATTGTTTGTTTCCCTATTGTCATTTTGGGCATACCATTTGGGTAAGCCCCTAGAAGTTCCTTCAAGGATGAGGTCTGTCTGTGTTCCATGCTGTATGTACATTTACCAGGGCAGTGGGTCTCCGACTTTAGTACGGGAAGATATCAACAGACAGTTCACAGAATAAGAAATGTAAATGACACTTAAATGTCTGAAAAGATGCTGGACCTCATTATAATAAGAGACATGCAAAGTCTCACTGAGTTACTATTTATCACCTCTCAGATAGACAAAAATCCAAAAGGAGAACAACATATTCTGATGACAAGGCTGTAGGGAAATAGAATCTCTCATACATTGTTACTGCGAATGTGAAATGATAGAACTCTCATAGACAGGAATTTGGCAGATCTAGCAGGATTACACGTGCATTCCTTTTGACCTGATAATCCCACTTTTGGGAATCTATTGTAAAGATACACTGGCAAAAATCTGAAATGCTGTATGTTCAAAGCTATTCTTTGTAGTGCTCTTTGTAAAAGCAAAAGACGGGGGGTGGGGAGGGGAATAGTGTCAATCAATAGAGGCCTAGTTGAATAATTATGGTACCTTTATATAAAAGAGTACTGAGAAGGAAGAAGGAAGATTGCTACAGACTGCTTTGGATCATCTCCAGGATCTATTGTTAAGTGAACAAAGCAAAGAGAAGAAAAATGTGTACCTTATGCTATGGTTTGTGTAAGAAAGATAGGAATATGACTATTTCTATATGTGCTTATTTTTTCAAAAGCAAACAATGGATGAATAAACTTAAAACTAATTAAAATTATCTGTGAAGGGGAGAAACCAGTGGGGAAGAAACTGGGATGAAGACAGATATCCCTGAATGTACTTAGCTTTACAGTTTTGACTTTGGAACCAAGTATTTTTCCATATAATTCAAAAACAAAGTTAAACCAAAAGAAAATATTAGAAAAAAACTGAAATAGTTATATATATATATATATATATATATATATATATATATATATATATGCTAGAATTGAACAATTAAGTGAATGGATGGGAGCCAGATTTCTCTCTGTTGGAGTGGGATATTACAGACAAGTAAGAGGAGGAAGCCAGAATGATCCATGTGATAATGAAATAGAATTAGAGACATTAGCATGAACTAATGTTTAACTTACTATTAGCTATAATGTATTGAACGATTCAGATATAAAGGGTGACACATAGAAATATTTATAGACATGTGTACATACAGAGGTTAGTATACATGCATTATGTCCTGGTCTGTCAGCTGAGGGCCTGGAAGCAATGACACCCCAACAGCAACAAGCACACTGAACACCAAGACATTGGTTTCTAAAACCACTCTTTAACAGAAGGAACCATGGCCCCTGGGAGAAATGTCCAATACTAGAATTGGGGCAGGAAATATATAAGACGAGTTTGGGGCATCTTGTAGTGCCAGAAAGTAAGGAAGTGCTTTAAAAAATTGTGGGGTCATGTCAAAAGGACACAAAAGCCAACTCAAGAGCTCCCAATGATAAAAACTGAACCAATTTCAGGGAAAGAAAATAATAAAGTAGAACTGAAAATAAAATTTCAAAGTATAAAATAAATATCTATGCATTCATATTGATATAAATAGATGATTGAATCAATCAATCAATCAGAAGAGAAGAGACAAATCACCCATGCAAAAGAATTCCAAGTAATTTATGTAAATATCCACCCTCAAGTCATGAAAGATAACTTCCCACTCCTTACATGTAGACTTCACATACTGGCACTGATTTCCTTCCAAGCAGTATAGTATGAAAAGAGGGAAAAAAGAATAATTTTACAGTGGAGAAACCTGACACATATTACCTCAGCCAGATGATCAAGGTTAACATTGATAGTGATTAAGTCATGTTGATAGTAGGTGCCCTTGATATGATTTGATGAGAATAGCACTTTACTTCTGCTGTCTTCTTCCCCAAAACATGTAATCCCAGTCTCATCATTAGAAAAAATATCAGGCAAGTCCCTGTTGAGGGATATTCTGCAAAATATCTGGCCAGTACTCCTTAAAACTATCAAAGGTTATCAAAAACAAGTAAAGTCTGGGAAGATGGCAGAGTAGGAGGACCTTAAACTCACCTCATCCTAAGAATACAATTATATAGCACTCACATCAGTGTAAATAACCCAGAAAACGACCCAAACACTGGCAGAACAAACTCCACAACTAAATGTAGAGAAGAGGCTGCATCGAAAGGGGCAGGAAAGGCAAAGATGCTGTGGGGAGCTAAACCCTGTGGTCTGGCTGCTGGAGGGAAGAAGCTGCAGGTGCAGAGAACAAGAAACAGACAACCCTACCAGGGACACTGCACAGGGAAGATGAATCCCTGTAGAGTTTGGCTTTGAAAATTAGAGGGGCTGAATATCATGAGTTCTTACAATCAGCAGGACATAAAGCCTGAAACTTTAAAAAATCAGGGGGCTTGGTTCCAGGAGAGCCTAAAGGGTGATAGGAAGCTGAGTCCCCACCCTTAAAGAGACAGCAGACAAACCATCCACAGTCTAGAAGCAGCAGTTTGAAAAAAATGCCAGAAGCATACAAGAAAGAGTTATTTACTAATCTGAGTTCACTGAAGGACTTCTCCAGTAACAAAGGAGCTGGCAGGCACCATTTCCCTTCCCTGCCCCCCAGCATAAATGCACAACCACCTGCAGGAGCCTGAGCAGCTCACACTTGCTGCCTAATTTGCTTACACCAACCTTCCCACCCCCATCCCCTGTACTTCAGTGGATCTGCCCTTTCCAGTCACACTGAGTGCTAAAGCCTCAGTTCTGGTGCTGCACGTCCCCTCCCCCAGAAGACTGGCATAAACCTCACCAACAACACAATTCTCAACCCCTACATTTTGCAGGACCTTGGTCTCAGTTGCAGTGACTGTTCACCTCCTGGGGAGGACATGTACACCATTTTAAAACTGCACTTTGCAGAGTAGCCAACCCAGCCGTGGTCTTGGCAGTGGCTGCATGTTCCCTTGGCAGTGGCTGCAGGCAGTGGCCTGCATGTTGAAGAGGATCAGCACCACCTTGTTAAAATTGCACCCCCTCACACTACTTTCAAGAACAAGAGAGATAGCTGATGTTCCGAACACATAGAAACAGACACAGAGTTAGGCAAAATGAGGAGATGGAGGAATATGTCCCAAATGAAAGAATAGGACCAAACCACAGCAAGAGACCTAAGCAAAATGGAGATAAGTAATATGCAGTAGACAATTTAAAGTAATGATCATGAATATCCTTCCTGGACTTGAGAAAAGAGTGGAGGACATCAGTAAGACCCTAACACAGAGATAAAACAGAACCAATCAGAGATGAAGAACACAATAATTAAAATAAAAAATACATTAGATGGAATAAATAGCAGGCTAGAAGAAGCAGAAGAATGAATCAGCAACCTGACAGAGAAATAGAAAGTAATCAAGCTGAGCAGGTGAGAGGGAAAAAATTATGCAAAATGAGAATAAACTCAGAGAACTCAGTGACTCTATCAAGAGTAATAACATTCACATTATAGGGACTTCAGAAAAAGATGAGAAAGAAAAGGGGGCAGAGGTTTTATTTGAAGAAATAATAGCTGAAAACTTCCCAAATTTGGGGAAGGAAACAAATTCAGATCCAAGAGGCATAGAGATACCGCAACAAAATCAACCCAAGGAGGTACATACCAAGACATAGTAATTAAAATGGCAAAAAGTGGTAATAATGAAAGAATTTTAAAAGCAGCAAGAGAAAAGAAAACAGTTACATACAAGGGAAACCCAATAAATATATCAGTGAACTTTTCAACAGAAACTTTGCAGGCCTGAAGGGAGTGGCAGGATATATTCAGTGCTAAAAGGAAAAAGTCTGCAGCCAAGGATCTCTATGCAGCAAGGCTATCATTCAGAATAGGAGAGAAAGAGTTTTTCAGGAAAAAAAGGAGTTCATGACCACTAAATCAGTCCTACAAGAAGTGTTAAAGGGGGCTCTGTGAATGGAAAGGAAAGACCATAAGTAAGAGTAAGAAAAGTAGGAAGCACAAAAGCAGTAAAAGTCATTCAAGGGACTCAAAAAGCAAAAGAAAGTAAAGTATGATACCAAATAGCTAAAATGTGGGGTGAGGAGTAAAGAATGGATTCAAACTCATGCAACCATCAACTAAAGATAAATTGCTATATGCAAAAGATGTTATGTACAAACCTAATGGTAACCACAAATCAAAAACCAGCAACAGATATGCAAAAAATAAATAAATAAATAAATAAATAAATAAATAAATAGAAAGTATATCACTAAAGAAAGCTAACTTACAGTGAGAGTAGAGAGCAAGGGAAGTAAGGAACAGAGAAGATCCACAAAAACAAACATTAAACAAATAACAAAATGGCAATAAATACATACCTAACAATAATTACTTTGAATGCAAATGGAATAAATGCTCCAATCAAAACACACAGGGTAATGAAGTGGATAAAAACAAGACCCATATGCTGCACACAAAAGACTTACTTCAGACCTAAAGACACATGCAGATTGAGAGTGAGGGGATGGAGAAATATTAACCATGCAAATGGATATCGAAAGAAAGACAGTAGCAGTACTTACATCAGACAAAATTGACTTTAAAACAAAGATTTCAACAAGAGACAAAGAAGGACACTATATAATCATTAAGGAGACAATCCACTGAGAAGACTAAAATTGTAAATATCATGTATCCAACATAGGAGCACCTAACTACATAAGACAGTTCATAACAAATATAAAGGAACTAACTGATAGTAATACAATAGTAGGAGGGGACTTTAATACTCCACTTATATCAATGGACAGATCATCCAAACAGAAAATCAACAAGGAAACAGTGCCTTTGAATGACACACTGGACCAGATAGATTTAATAGCTATATTCAGAACATTTCATCCTATAACAGCAGAAAACACATTCTTTTCGAGTACACACAGAACATTCTCCAGAACAGATCACACATTAGCTCACAAAACTAGTCTCAACAACTTCAAAAATATCAAAATCATGTATCTTTTCTGACCACAATGCAATGAGACTAGAAATCAATCACAAGAAAAATCTGGAAAGAGCACAAATACACGGATGTTAAATAACATGCTACTAAACAATAAATGGGTCAACCAAGAAATCAAAGAGGAAATTAAAAAAAAATACGTGGAGACAAATGAAAATGAAAACACAATGATCCAAAATCTTTGGAATGCAGCAAATGCTCTTCTAAGAGGGAAGCTTATAACAATACAGGCCTACCTCAAGAAGCAAGAAATATCTCAGATAAATAACCTAACCTTACACTTGAAGGAGTTAGAAAAAGAAGAACAAACAAAACTCCAATTCAACAGAAGGAAGAAAATAATAAAGATTAGAGCAGGAATAAATGACGTAGAAACTAAAAAACAAAACAAAACAAATAACAAACAATAGAACAGGTCAGTGAAATCAGGAACTTGTTCTTTGAAAAGATCAACAAAATTGATAAACTTCTAGCCAGATTCACTGAGAGAGAAAGAACTCAAATAAACAAAATCAGAAATGAGAGAGGAGAAATAATAACTGACAACACAGAATTACAAAGGACTAAAAGATAATATTATGAAAAATTACATGCCAACAAATTGGGCAACCTGGAAGAAATGGATAAATTCCTAGAAACATATAACCTACAAAAATTGAATCAGGAAGAAAATTTGAACAGACCAATTACCAGCAATGAAATTAAGTCAGTAATCAAAAAACTCTCAGCATGAGCCCCTGGGTAGCTCAGCTGGTTAAGTGTCCAACTTTGGTTCAAGTCATGATCTTATGGTTCATGAGTTTGAGCCCTGCATCAGGCTCTGTGCTGACAGCTTGGAGCCTAGAGCCTGCTTCAAATTCTGCGTCTCCCTCTCTTTCTGCCTCTCCCCTGCTTGCACTCTCTCTTAACTCTCTTACTCTCTCTCTCTTAAAAATACATAATAAACATTAAAAAACAAACAAACAAACAAACAGCCAGCAAACAAAAGCCCAAGATCAGATGCTTCACAGGTGAATTCTACCAAACATTTAAAGAAGAGTTATACCTATTCTTCTCAAAGTTTTCCAGAAAATAGAAGAGGAAGGAAAACTTCCAAATTCATTCTATGAGTCCAGCATTACCCTGGTACCAAAACCAGATAAAGACAACAACAACAAAAAAGAGAACTATAGGCCAAAATTTCTGATAGATGCAAAAATCCTCAACAAAATATTAGCAAACCGAATCCAACAATACATTGAGAAAAATCATTCACCATGATAAGGTGGAATTTATTCCCAGTATGCAAGTATGGTTCAACATTTACAAATTAATCGACATGATACATCACATCAATAAGAGAAAGGATAAAAAACATACGATCATTTCAATAGATGCAGAAAAGGCATTTGACAAAGTACAACATCCATGATAAAATCCTCAACAAACTAGGTTTATAGGAAACATACCTCAACATGATAAAGGTCATCTATGAAAAACCCACAGCTAACATCACATACAGTGGTGAAAAACTATAAGCTTTTCCTCTAAGGTCATCCAAGGATGTCCACTCTCACCACTTTTATTCAACAGAATACTGAAGTCCAAGCCACAGCAATCAGACAAGAGAAAGGAATAAAAGGCATCCAAATTTGGTAAGGAAGAAGTAAAACTTTCACTACTTGCAGATGACATGATACTCTATATAGAAAACCCTATTCTCTATATAGAAAAAACTACTGGAAATGATGAATGAATTCAGTAACATTGCAGGATACAAAATCAATATACATAAATCCATTGAATTTCTATACACTAATAACAAAGCAGCAGAAAGAGAAATCAAGAAAACAATTCAATTTATAATTGCACCAAAATAATAAAATACCTAGAATAAACTTAGCCAAAAAGGCAAAAGAGCTGTACTCTGAAAAGTATAAAACACTGATAAAAGAAGTTGAAGATGATGCAAAGACATTCTATGCTTATGGATTGAAGGAACAAATATTGTTAAAATGTCTATATTACCTAAAGTAATCAACACATTTAATACAATCCCTATCAAAATACCAACAGCATTTTCACAGAGCTAGGACAAATAATCCTAAAATTTGTATGGAACCATAAAACTTCAAATAGCCAAAGCAAGCTTGAAAAAGAAAAACAAAACTGGAGGTATCACAATCTCAGATTTCAAGTTATATTACAAAGCTGTAGTAATCAAAACAGTATGATACTGGTACAAAAACATACACCTAGATCAATGGAACAGAACAGAGAGCCTAGAAATAAACCCACAATTATACGATCAATTAATCTTCAATAAAGGAGGCAAGAATATACAATGGGGAAAAGACAGTCTCTTCAACAAATTGTGTTGGGAAAACTGGATAGTACATACCAAAGAATGAAACTGGACCACTTTCTTACACCATGCACAAAAATAAACCCAAAATGGATTAAGGACCTAAATGTGAGACCCAAAACCATAAAAGCACTAGAAGAGAGCACAGGCAGTAACTTCTCTGACATCATCCATAACGACATTTTTCTATGTAAGTCTCCTGAGGCAAGAGAAACAAAAGCAAAAAGAAATGTTTTGGATTACATCAAAATAAAAAGCTTCTGCACAGCAAAGGAAATCATCAACAAAACCAAAAGATAATCTACTAAGTGGAAGAAGATGTTTGTAAATGACATATCTGATAAATGGTTAGCATCCAAAAATATATAAAGACTTATACAACTCAACACACACACACACACACACACACACACACACACACACACTAATCCCATTGAAAAATGGACAGAAGACATGAATAGACGTTTCTCCAAAGGAGACAGATGACCAACACATGAAAAGTTGCTCAACAGCAGTCATCATCAGGGAAATGCAAATCAAAACCACAATGAGATATCACCTCAGACCTGTCAGAATGGCTATAATCAAACATACAAGAAACAACAAGTGTTGGTGAAGATGTGGAGAAATGGAACCCTTGTGCACTCTTGGTGGGAATACAAACTGGGGTAGCCACTGTAGAAGACAGTATGAAAGTTCCTCAAAAAATTAAAAATAGAACTACTCTGGGATGCCTGGGTGGCTCAGTTGGTTAAGCATCTGAAGCATCTGACTCCCGATTTTGGCTCAGGTCATGATCTATGGTTTAGTTAGTGTGATGGAGACCTGCATTGGGCTCCATGCTGGCAGAGGCAGAACCTTTTTGGGATTCTCTCTCCCCCTCTCTTTGTCCCTCTTCCACTCACACTCTTTCTCTCTCTCTCAAAATAAACATTAAAAACAAAACAAAACAAAACAACCCAGAACTACCCTATGATCCAGCCTTGGCACTACTAAGTATTTACCCAAAGTAAACCAAAACACTAATTCAAAAGGATACATGCACCCCTATGTTTATAGAGGCATTATTTGCAATAGCCAAATTATGGAAGCAACTTAAATGTCCATCAATAGATGAATGGATACAAAAATGTGGCATATATAGACAAGGAAATATTATTCAGCCATAAAAAAGAATGCAAACTTTCCATTTGCTACAACATGGATAGAACTAGAGTATAATGCAAAGCAAAATAAGCCAGTCAGAGAAAGACAAATACCATATTATTTCACCCTTATGTGGAATTTAAGAAATAAAACAAATGAACAAAGGGGAAAAAAAGGAGACAAACCAAAAAACAGACACTTAACTATAAAGAACAAACAGATGGTTACCAGAAGGGAGGTGGGTGGAGAAAATGGGTGAAATAGGTAATGGAAATTAAGAGTGCTTATCTTGATGAGCAGTGGGTAATATATGGAAATGTTAAATCACTATATCATACACCTGAAAAGAATATAAAACTGTAGGTTAACTGCATTGCACTTAAAATTAAAACAAAAATTTTTTTAAAGCCCAACACCGTATTTTTCATAGAGAAAAAACAATTACAATATTATAAAAGGGAAGTCTGAGAAACTGTCACAGCCAAGAGAAACCTAAGGAGACGTGATGTCCAAAAGTAATGTGGTATCCTGGATGGGATCCTGCAAGAGAAATAGGACATTAGGGGAAAACTAAAGAGGTTTCAATAAACTGTGGACTTTAGAAATGGATCACTATGGGTTCATTTATTGTGACAAATGCATCACATTTATATAAGATGTTAGTAATAGAGGAAGCTGGGTGTGAGATATTTGGGAATTCTGTACTACCTTCTCTAAGACTGTTTTCAAATTCAAAGTTTATTAAAAAATACAAAGCAAATAAACCTAGCTATAGATCAAGTTGATTCTAGAAACATAAAGAGAAGAATTATTTTAAGTAACTTAAAATTTTTTTAAATGTTTATTTATTGAGAGAGACAGAGTGTGAGTGGGAGAAGAGCAGAGAGAGAGGGAGACACGGAATCCAAAGCAGGCTCCAGGCTCTGAGCTGTCAGCACACAGCCGGACACGGGGCTCGGGCCCACAAACTGTGAGATCATGACCTGAGCCGAAGTCAGACGCTTAACCGACCGAGCCACCCAGGCACCCCTGTTTTAAGTAATTTTAAAACACAGTATCCTGAGGACAAACTTACACACAAAGATATCTTAGATTGCCTATTTGCAATAGCCAAATTATGGAAGCAACTTACTGTGCTGTGTTTGAGATATGATATATTGAAATATATATTAATATATCAGAATAAAATACCAATATATATAATATACTTTAATAATGTATATTAGATACTAATATATATAAAGAGAAAGAGAAAATACATGATTATTTTAGTATCATTAGAAGCCAAACTTTTTAGCATAAAAGAGATAAGAGATAATATAAAACCAAAGGAAATATGTAAAAACTTACCTTCATTTGAATTAGAAATATAAGTATTAACTCATAATCGACTTTTTTCTAAAGAATGCATATTTCCTAGCTCTGTCCACTAAAAATGCCAGGATTGATGAGCAATGAACACCCTGAAAGCCCAGACTGTAATCTCTAAATACCCTTCCCTGCAAAGGAATGAGGACTCCTTGGAGAAATGGCTAATTATAGATCTGAGGTAGATGAGCCTGGGGCATCTTGTGCCTGAAAGTAAGGAAATTACAGAGACTATAGGGTCATATGAGAGCAAGTAAGCAAACAAACAAACAAACACAGGAGGGGCTCCTGGGTGGCTCAGTCGGTTAAGCGTCCGACTTCGGCCTAGGTCATGAGTTTGTGCTCCGCATCCAGCTGTCCTTTGTCAGCACAGAGCCCACTTTGGATTCTCTATCTCCCTCTCTCTGCCCCTCTTCCCCCCTCAGAAATAAATAATAACATTAAAAAAACAAAAACAAACAAACAAACAAAAAGCACAGGAGCCAACTCGAAATGGCCCCCATTGGCCAAAGATGGAACGTTTGAACGTGAAGAGACCGACGAGAAACAAATAAGAGAAAAAGTAAAAGAGTAACAACTGCAATGAATTAAAACCCATCAAGTTTATGAACCCGTTGTATGTGTCTCTTTCTTCCCCAGCCAATAAGGAAAACTTCATGGTTACTTTCTGAGAGTACTAGGATATCAATCATTCTGATACATATAAATATGATAAAGGGAAAGAATAAAGGTTTTATCTTGCCTTTTCTCTACAGACTGTATTTCCTGATAACCAAATAGCCTATGAAGGAAATTTCTTCTATATAGAAGAATCACAGCTAATAAATGCAGGAAGAAAAATAGAACTGAAACCCAAATCACCATTTTGTAACCCCTAATGAAATAGTAGAACCAGGCAAGGCTCAAATGGGCTGCTAAAGCCTTTAAATAAAATGCTGATGGAGAATTTTATAATGGATAGATCAGGACAACACTTGAACCAGCTGATCAATCTTAACTAAAAGTGGAATAGCTGGATATAATGTTCTTCTCCCTGAAATACTGAATCTAATCAAGCCTCTACCCATCAGTTTATAGAGAATAAGAGAGAGAGAGGAACCTGCTACAAGCAGTACCATGAGCCAAATCTAGAATGTGGGAAATTCTACAGAACAAATGAAACCGTTTCCTCCGCAAATAATGGAAAGGGGCTATTATAAGTTGAAAGAGACATACCAACCAGACACAGCAGGTGTATCTTTTTGGATCCTAATTTGAACACATCAAATGCAAAAAGATATTTTTGAGCCTACTATGGAAAATGGAGCATGGACTAGGGAATACGACACCAAGAGGTTGATGTTGTTGACTGTGATGATGGCATCTGATTATGTTTAAAAAAAAAAAAAAAGTCCTTATCTGTTACAGAAACATACTAAAGAACGATGGGCAAAAGAGTAAGATGTCTGGGATTCACTTTTAAATATTTCAGCCTCACCTCCTCCCAAAAAGTTGGTATAGACAGAACGGAAACAAGAGTAACAGGCTGCTGATAAATGGTTGAAGCTGAATGATGGGTACCATGAGGTCCATCAGACAATTCTCTCTAGTGTCGTGTATGTTTAAACATGTTCGGGGTAAATAGAAAACAACTTTTAATTTTTAAAAATGGTGCCGGTTTGGGGGAACCAAGGAAATTTTGATTCTAGATTGGGGTGTCTTTTAAATAAGCAGCTTAGGTGATTCTGTCACAGCTGTCCAGGACCAGACTGAGAGAATCAACTCTAGCATGGCTCTGCTCTAGGTAGTGAACAACACGTACACAGAAGTATTTCATGGCCCTGACCAGAGTGCCCAACTATTAGGGTTACATAATATCTTTACTTCAGAGCCCATTTCTTCACAGGGTATTCTGGATTCTCCAAATTTGTTAACTGAAGGATCAGTTGGATGCCCACAGACTTTCCAGTGGGTGCTGTAACGGTCTTTCCTCCAGCTGTTGGGCTGTGCATACATACAGTGTCTTCAGGCTGGTTTATTGCAGGGTCCCGCAGTCTCCCTTGTCCTCTACCCAGAAGCCAAGAAAAGCATGTTTTCTGAGGCTCGTGACCCATCCACCCTCTCAGTTTGCTTATATGTATATTTTAGCTCAGTTACCTAGAGCAATAAAGAAGAAAATCAGCAGAGCCCATGCTTCTGTACAGAGGTCCCCTAAGATCTCCAAGAAAGCAGATCTGTTTAGGTAAACCAGAAGCGAGAATCCTCTCGGGCACCTGAGCTACTGAGTTTAATTGGGATGCAGCTGCTTTTCCTCCTTCCACACACTCATTCCTAGTTCAGCCTGCAGACAACAGGGAGTTACCAGTTAATTGACTGTTTCTATGATTGTCATTCACTTTGGCACTCTTCCCGATTCTTTGTTGCCACAGAATGCTGCTTTTAAAAGTATTTGCTTTCCTGTGGACCCTGACGAAGACTGTGCCAAGCTAAAATTCTTCAGGATTTGTTAAAAAGCAGGGGGGGGGGGTGGAATCTATCTGGGAACATGGTGTGTGTTGTGGGATTTGGGGTGTTGCTGTGAACCAAGAGCTGAGTGGAGCCAGGACTAACATCCGGGTTATATATTACATAAAGGAGCTGGACAAGTTTCCAGTCTCAGAACCAGTTGGGCAGGTTGAGGGAGCTTTGTGTGTGTGTGTGTGTGTGTGTGTGTGTGTGTGTGTGTCTTTTTTTTTTTTTTTTTTTTAATTTCTCACCACTCAGTTGAGCAGAGGAAACTTTCAGCTTCAAGTAAATGGTTCACTTGGAATGTCGAGAAAGGTTTGCAAGCTGGGGCTTGGGTTTCACGGCTCTATCATCCCTTTCTGCTAGGTGCTACGCCCCCCAAGATAGGTACAAAGCAATAGAAGTGAGCAAGATGTGGGACCCACCAGCTCTCAGCCCAGCTCTAGACCTAGGTTGCCAATAGCTTTTCAACTTGGCTGGCTTCTGATATAAAAAATAATGGGGAGCCACTGCCAAAATCAATACATCATGTTTGTATGTGTGTGCCTGCCACGGGTTACATCATGGTATTGGATTTTTGGTGGTCATCCCATCTCCTCTCCTCATTGCTTAGAGTCTAACTGCTGCCCGACCTTCTGCCAAACTGGCCCAGAGCCTCCCTCTCCTGCCTCTTCAGTGGAAAGTTCCAGAGTCATTCTGAGTGTGCCTCTTCAGAGTGCTTTGTGATTTTTATTAAAACAAAAAGAAAAACAAAAAAACCCAGGAGTTTTGCCGTTCAGGAACCCTAACTGGTTCCCAGGAGATGAGATGATTCTTCTGGCTCTCACAACCTCTAGATTTCTGTAAAGCATTCTCTGTTTACCAAATGAATACACCAGTCCAGGAGCCAAGTGGAAATCTGTTCCAGGCCCTCTCTACTTAAAGAAGGAAAGAACACTGTATGCTGTAAATCAAAAAGGACGGGAGGTTGAATTTCAAGAAGAGCCTCTTTAATTCAAGAATTCATCCCTGTGAAAGGTGAGGTCCAATGGATTAGAGTGGATATCTTGCACATATGGTGGATTAGGGTAAATATCTTACAAATATGTAGTACAGGCCTTGCAACTAACTCAGTTGCCCGTTTCCTTCCCTCTACCACTCAGAGTGGGGAAAAGGCATGTTTACAACTTCTAGTGCCCAGATGGCTCCCCAGAACAATTAAATCGCTATCTCTGGGGGAAGGTTTTGTTTTTGCTTTTGTTTTGTTTTGTTTTTGCTTTAACTCCCAGGTGATTCCAGCATACTACAAAGAACCAAGGCTCTAGCAGAAAGACCAATGGGCTGGGAATAAAATGAGCCACTTTTCAAACCCTGCCCTTTGCCACTGAACGTGTCAACCTATAAAATTATAGGCGACTCTCTTCTAAGATTATTTGAGCTCTAAAATTCTCTGATTCTCTTTCAACTGGTCTCTGTCCTGGAAACCAAGAGCAGCCCAGGGCCAGCTGTTTTTCCATAACACCTGGAATGTCTCTAAAGCCGTCTACAGCGTAAAAAGATCTGTCTAATCGGGTCAGTGTGTTGGTGAGTCCAGATTGCCTTACCGGACTTAAGTAAACAAGTAGTGTGGTTTACAAAGGAAAAATACAAGCTACATGGTGTTTCTGATACTTATGGGCCTATCAACTAGTTTCAAATGAGTAGTGGAATTTTTCTTAATGCATATTTAAGTCCTGTAGCTGTGCTAATTCCCAATTCCTCCAATATTCAGTTAATTGGAAATACATCCTCCTCAAGAATGCCTTAGAATAAAAATGGACTCCCCTCCTCCCCCACCCAGTCCTCTCCACTGGTGGAAATTTAAATACTTAGGAAGCTAAGGAGACTCTAATCCAAAATATGCATTTTTGTCTGGCCTGGACTTTAATTAGATATTACTGTAGTAGCCTAAATGGATAGAGAGAAGCTTTAACTCTTGAACTAAGGCACAATTAGTCAGGCATAAAAGAACTCTAAAGGGATACTAATTGCTTTTAAAAAGATAAATTGAATTGAGCCAAAGAAGCAGAAAATTACCTTTGTGGGGAATCATCTTGGTTAAGAAAGGGAGGGCTGGTGGAAATTGGAACAATTACGTGCGCATGGCTGGGAGGAGAGGAGGCCCTCGCTCTTTTCTCGGCCAAACACGAATCCCAAAGGCAGAGACTCTAGAAACTTGAATGCCGCCAACTTGAGGTAAGGCTGTCTGCCGGTCTCTGGTAACCTGCATGCGTACCTCAAGCTTGTGCCAACGATTGTTTTGACATCTTATGGCCAGGATCCCCAGTGTTATTTGAAAATGTTATGTCGAAGGGTGTGGCATGCAACTGTCTCAGTGAAGATAATTGAAACTCAGTTTCACTTTTAAGATGAACCTTCAGGGCAAAGGTGAAGTGCTTTTTCCTCCCTGTGAACTCCATAGCCCTTTAGGGTACTTCACTCACAGGATGAGTTCCGTGTGTGTAGAAACTGTTGAATTTATAGCTCTGTGAGTCAAGCAAAATCAAACTACATGTGGCGGGTCATGGCTACACAAACACTGGGAGCCATTGACCTAGAGGTGAATCTGGAGATGCTCTTTTGAGAAGGAGGCATTTAGAAAAATCGCCCTTCCTGCCCCCAGAAAATCTTATAGAGGGCCAAACGTGTTTGGGTTATTCAGTACTATGTGCGAATGGTCCTTGGTTTTCCCCTCACCTAATTAAGCACAAAATTTGGAAATATTTAATAAAATCTATTGGTAACCCCTGGATACTTGTGTCTTCATGTTCCCTCTCCTTTCAAAAGCGTTTGCAATCAGCCAGTGCTGCCTTAACCATCTCCTCTCTGGGCTTCTTTTCTAACCTCACAGCCTGCCTTTTTCCCAGTCCCCTTTGCTGGCCCTTGGCTGGCTGGCTGCCTGACTAAGGCTGGAAGCCCTGAATTTGGTCCTGGTCCTCGTCTTCTCTATGTCACCCTTCCCTGTTGGTGACTGCATCCACGGCCATGGCTTTAAACAGTGCCTCTCTGGGGTTGCCTGGGTGGCTCAGTCAGTCAAGCAGCCCACTCTTGGTTTTGGCTCAGGTCTTGATCTCGTGGTTCGTGAGACCGAGCCCCCTCATCAGACTCTGATGCTGACAGCGTGCAGCCTGCTTGGGATTCTGTCTCCCTCTTTCCCTGCCCCTCCCCCACTTGTTCTCTATCTCACTCTCTAAATAAATAAAAATAAACTTTAAATAGTTTATTTAAAAATAAACTTTAAATAGTTTATTTAAAAATAAACTTTAAATAGTGCCTCATCTATATCCTCAGCTCAGACTTGCCCCTGAGCCACACACCTAACAGCCTGCTCAGTATCTTACTTTCAGTACCCAACAGGCACCTGAATCCTTGATTCCTGCCCTCCCTATGTTCTCCATTAAGTAAAATGGAACCACCTAGCGGCTCCCAGTAACACCTAGCAGTCACTCTCAATTCTCCCCTCCCCCCACCACATCAAATCCACCAGCGAGTTCTGTTGGTTTTATCTGCAAAATACATTCCAAATCCTCCCACTTATTTCCATTTCTACTTTGACCATCATCTCTCACCCAGATTACTGTAATAGCCTCCTGGCTGATCATCCTGCTCTCCCTCTTGCTCCCTGACATGGCACTCTCCACTCAGCATCCAGAGAGAACTTTTCAAAATGTAAATCAGATCATGCTAATCGTCTGGTTAAACCCCTGCAGTGTTATCCCGGGAATGCAAGGATATCTGGCTGTGTAAAACACCATATTAACAGACTAAAGGAGGGCAGCTGCATGATCCACTCTGCTGATGCACAGAAAGTGTTTGATGAAACGCACAATTTTTTTCATGACAGAAACTCTTGGCAAACTGAAAGTGGAAGAGAACTTCCTTAAACTGATAGAAGGTGTACCTGTTGAAATGTTGAAGCAAACATAATCATATTTAACGGTCCAACTCTAAAACCATTTCCACTGGAGTCAAAAAGAAAGGTAATGCCATCATTGCTTCGAGAAAGCATTGTCCTGGAAGTGCTAGACAAGGTGAAAATGCAATTCAACAAATGTTTATCAAGCGCCTACTATGTGCTAGGGGCAGTTCAAGGCCCTTAAGATTCACCAGTGAACAGGGGCGCCTGGGTGGCTCAGTCGGTTAAGCGTCTGACTCTTGATTTCAGATCAAGTCATGATCTTGTTTCGTGAGATCAAGCCCCACATTGGGCTCTGAGCTGACAGTGCGGAGCCTGCTTGGGATAATCTCTCTCCCGCTCTCTGCCCCTACCCTGCTCGTGCTCTCTTTCTCTCTCCAAATAAATAAATATAAAAAAGAAAAAGACTTACCAGCGAATAAAACAGACAAAAACAACATTGGGCAAACACCGTAGTGAAGAAAGGCAGGAACAAACAATAGACATTGTTATGTGCTGACCTGTGTTCCTCCCGAAATTCACATGGGAAAATCCTAAACTCCAGTGTCTTAGGATGGGGCTGTATTTGGCAATAAGGACTTTAGACAGATGATTATGGTAAAATAAGGGATAGGGTGGGCCCTCATCCAGTCTGATTGCTATCCTTACCAGAAGAGGAATTCTGGAAACCCAAGAGACACATGATGAGCGGGCACAGAGGACAGACCAGGTGATGACACAGAGAGAGGCACTATCTGCAAGCCAAGGGCAGAGGCCTCAGGAGAAACCAAGCCTACTGACACCTTCATCTTGAACCCCTAGCTGCCAGAACCATGAGAAAATAAACTTGTGTTGCTTAAACCACCAGTCTGTGGCATCATGTTACGGCAGCCCACTCAGACGAATACAGATATTAGTTTACATAAATAACTATATAGTATATCAGAAAACGACAAGCCAGTATTTTTAAAAGGCATACGTAAAAGAGATCAAGGGCAGTGGGGAGGCGAAGTGTGGACTGGAGTGTTAAACTGGGTGGTCAGAGGAGGCCACACAGAGAAGGAAAAAGATAAGATGTATGAGAACAGGAATGGACGGTGGGGAATGAGTCAGACGTGGTTCATAGACAGCTTCAGCTTTGTCGGTAAGGTTTTGTTTCTTGTGCTTGGTGGTGGGATCATTACATTGTTATCTGCACCTTTTGGTCTGCCTGTGAGATTTCATTTTTTGGAAAGGTTGGCTTGGAAAGGTTGGCACCTGGATACTGGCTGGTGGTTGTGACAGGAGGGCGACGGCAAAGCTGAGCTGAGACAGTGGAGTGAGGGTGAAGAGGGTGTGTGGGTCACACCAGTCACACCAGGCACAGGTGGCTCAGGATATTATGACCGCACGTGGGAGGTGAGAAAGAGAAAGGTGTCTGGGGTGACGTGCCGGCCATTGCACAGGACAGTGGAGAAAGGAGTGCCACTGCCAGGACACAGGATGAGGAGTGGGTATGGGGGGTGGGGGGTGGGACCCCGAGTGCAGGGTTGACAAGTTGTTTTTGAGGCGCTGGTTGGTGTTCGATGGCAGGAAAAGAGGAAGGAGATGAAAGGGTGCGTCGCATATCTGATTCTAGAACGCTCAGACTTGATTCTTGAGGGTGGCCTCTTTTCTGCTTAGACACCAAGGGCGGGGACCCAAGATCAAGTTGAAATCATATTCCGCTGCAGATCCTTGGCACTCAGGCACTGCTCACACGCCTGGATTCTGTGCTCGGAAACTCTGGAAGCTGCCTCTCTCACCCAGCCCCCATGCCCAGGCCAACTTCATGCACTGCTCAGGGAATGCTAGCGTTGGTTGGGAATGCTAGCTTTGAGATCGGTCATCAGCAGCACCCTCCTTCTTTTTAATAAAGGTTTACATTCTAGAACAGATTTAGATTACAGAAAAGTTGCAAAGATAGTACAGAGTTCCCATTTTCCCCACACCCAGCCTCCCCTAGTATTAACATCTTACATTAGTATATTCGTCACAATTGATGAACCAGTATTGACGATGATTATTAACTAACGTCCACAGTTTATTCCTTAGTTTTTACCTATTGTCTTTTTTCTGTTCCAGGATCTTATCAGTGATATCTCGTTACATTTAGTCATCCTGTCTCCTTAGTGTTCTCCCGACTGTGATAGTTTTTCAGACCATAAAGAGTTTGAGGAGCGCTGGTCAGGTATTTTGTAGAATGTACCTCATTTGGGATTGGCCTAATGTCTTCCCTCACCCGCCTACTTTTTTTACTTGTTTCCTTTCCCCCCAAACAAAAGCAGGGAACAGCTGCTGGCTTGAAGCCCTATGTGGTGGAAGGAGAGCCTCAGGGCATGTCTGTGAAACTCCGCAGGGCTCTGAGAAACCCATTCTAGAACAATCCCTCATCTGTAGACCAGGAAGCAGCTCTCCCATGCTCCCATCACCCACTCACTTCAGATGCGAGCATCTCCTTCCCAGGTACATTTCCTGTCTCATGGGGACCGACAGACAGTCTCCCTGGATTGTTCAGAACCGCCCCCCAACACGCACACACTTGAATTTATCATTGCAGAGCAAATGATCCTTTAGATCCTTCAGCTCAGCCAGATGGGTCAGTGGATCAAGGACCACTGTGAAAAGTTAGCCGCAAAAGCATATGTTTAAAGTTTGATTCCATCGCTTATTTCAAGGGCTCATGGACCCTGCTAATGAAACATGGACCCCAGTGAGGAATCCCTGAGGCAGGGCGGCTTGTGAAATACACGCACTTACTAGGAACTGAATGTTGTGCCCATCTCCCCACCCCCTCAATTCACACTAGAAATCCTAATCCTGCATGTGATGGTTTTACGAAGTGGGCCTTGGAGGTGATTAGGTCATGAGGGTGAAGCCCTCAGGAATGGGCTTAGTGTCCTTTTATAAGAGACCCCAGAGCTCCATAGCCCTCTTTCCACCATGTGAGGATACAACCTGGAAGAAAGCCCCGGGACCTCACCAGAACCCAACCATGCTGGTGCCCTAATCTTGGACTCCCAGCTTCCAGAGCTGTAGAAATAAATTCCTACTATTTATAAGCCACCCAGCCTATGGTACTGGTGATGGGTCTCTCAAGTGGTTTTAGGTGAGTGGCCATACCCCAAATAAACTCAGGTTTATCAAGACCTAGGCTCTGGTGTCCGGCAGACCTAGGCTAATCCTGGCTTGGCCTCTTTGTAGTGCTGTCCCCTAGGTGGGTCCTCTGTGCTCCCTTTCACACCCTGTAAACTCAAAGGTTGTGGTGAAGACTGAGTGAGACAAAGCCCAGCACAGTGAGCATCTGGTCAAACTCAGTAGATGTTGGCCTTATCATCATTGTTGCCGCCACTGCTTCTGTTGTTGTTCTCAGGCACAGACAACACCGTGTGCCCCTTGTGTCCTGTGCCATTCTCTCACCAGTGCTGGAACTGCAGTGCACCAGGGCTGGAACAACACCCGGATCTAAGGCTCCTCTAGGAACTGTGCTATTCGTGGCAATGACCAAAGGGGAACATTTCTAAGCTGGCCAAGGGAGGCCCAGGAAGCAGCTGAAAACTCAAAATAACCCCTTCAGCCAATGGGGACTTTGGCCTCCATCTGGAATGTCTCGACTGGGAGAGATGCTCTCAGGGAAGGTCTCAGCATGTCCTCCCACTAAGCAGTGTTTTCCAAACTGCAAGTTGCAGCCCATTGGTGGGTCTGGAAATCAATTCTGTGGGTTGTGCCCAGCCCCCTTCCCCCCCACCGAAAGAAAGAAAGAAAGAAAGAAAGAAAGAAAGAAAGAAAGAAAGAAAGAAAGAAAGAAAGAAAGAAAGAAAGAAAGAAAGAAAGAAAGAAAAATAGACTACACTAGAAAATGTCAGAGGGTATCCTTTGTAGACAGTATAATATTTTTTTTCAGGAAATTGATTTTGTTTGAATGCATGCATGTGTGCCTGTGTGTGTCTACTGGGTCATGTTGTAAAATGTCTTTCTATGGTCAATGGTCAACAAACTTGCTGAGCCACAACTCTAAAGTGCGTGCAAGAGTGAGGTCTGGGGGGTGTTTATGAAGCCCGCCACAAGGAACGAAAGAGAAGAGAGAGCGTTTAGGACCAAGAGTCAGTTCTAGGGGTAGGGACTGAGTGGAACGTTCGGGAACCTTCCCACTCCACCACAGGACGTACGCACACCTCAGGATATTGTATTATCCTTTCCTGGCTCCTCTTGGGGATTAGCAGCTACAAAACAAACCATAAGCACCAACCCCATAAACGATAAGGACTTGTGTGTTTGTGTGCAGGAGCCGTAAGGGGCTGGAAGGACTGTGTCCTATAACCCGTGCTGTGTGGCCCAAAGCCCCAGGAGACAGAGTGGGAGGTGGCAGCATTAACAGGAGCAGACAACTACAACGGGACACCAGCGGCCTCAGAGGAGGCCATCTGGTCTGGCCTGCTCCTAACCTTCACCGCTTCTCCCGCCTTCAGGGTAGGGCGAGAACTCTGGTACCTTCAGTATCTCTCCCTCAGTCTCTCTCCTGTTCTGGGCACTCCCTCCAGGCACTCGGACCCATATGCCCAGACCATCACGCTGCCCTCTTCCTCTTCTGGTCTAGAATGCTTAAAAAAAATTTTTTAATGTTGACTTATTTTTGAGAGAGAGAGAGAGAGAGAAAGAGAAAAAAAAGAACGAGTGGGGGAGGGGCAGAGAGAGAGGGAGACACAGAATTCAAAGCAGGCTCCAGGCTCTGAGCTGTCAGCGCAGAACCACGAGCCACGAGATCATGACCTGAGCCAAAGTCGGACACTCAGCTGACTGAGCCACGCAGGTGCCCCTCAAATGTTTTACACAGACCTTCTCCCTGGGACATCTGCGGGCCTCACCTTAGAAGGCACCTGCCTCCTGCAGATACCAGGTCCTGCTGTCTCTCTGTGGCTCCCAGGAAGCACATTTCTGAGTGGCTGCCTGCCACCCCTCTGAGACTGAGCTCCCAGACAGGACCCGGGTCTAGTTCACTGTGTGCCCACTGCCTACCTGAGCACCGTGGACACTGAGTGACACCTGGTTCGTTTTTATTGAGTAGGTAGAGAAGAAAAGGGTGAGCCCTCTCCTGAGGTCAAATCCTGTTTGCTCTATCGGGCTCTATGTCCCAAATTTCCAGGAATCTGAGCCATGAGGAGGTCTGAGAGCAGCAGGAAATGCAAGCCCAAGGACAGATGTGAATCAGAGAGGCCAAAAAACAACACTAAGTCAGAAGTTGGCGCTGCGTAGACAGGTGGGTGGGACCGGGATGGTGCTCCAGAACAGGTTGTGGCTGTTCCTTTGCCTTTTATTGCTCTGGCTTTGCGTGGGCCGTGGGAGCCCAGCTCCTGTCCCTGAGGCACCTTAAAAGAACTTCAGGACCTCTGACTCCAGGTTCAAAGGTGGGAAAGTACCAGGTAGGTTTGTGGCGGCATGGGAAAGAGCAGGGGGCTGGGGCAGGTGTGGAGGGTGGCCTGGAAGGCCAGCTTGGGGGATAGATTTTATCCAAGGCACCAGGAGACCATCACGGTGGGGGTGGGGGAGGTGGTGGTGGAAGGGAGGGGGGAGGGGCTACAGCCCCACCCCCTATGGTTACATGCGAATTTGGATATATTTTTCTAGGAAGAAGACCATAGCTTTCATCAGCTTCACAAAAATATTGTGACCACAAACAGTAAACAAACACTGTGCTCGAGGCTTTTGAGCAGGTTTCGGGAATCTCACTCTGGCAACGGTGTACATGGTACAACAGAGTTTCACTGGTTTCCCTGGTGGAAGAACATGTGCCATGGCAAGATAATGTGTAAATATTTGAGATCTGACATTTGGTTGTTTAATAAGACTGCCTGCCTCTCCACATAAGAGCTAGAATTTTTATTTTCTAATAGAGCTAGCCTCCGACGTAATATACATGCCTGTTACATTCACAGGGGCCTAGCTGTCCAGCTCTGTGCTCTCAGCTGCCTCCAGCAGGGATATTCTTTCCTTTGTTCCCTACCCCACAGCTGGCTTTGACTCCCTTTGACTCAGAGGTCCTCTGATGGGATACTCCTCCGTTCCCGGGGGCAGTCCCAGGGGGTTGTGGTGACACAAGCCGCCCGTCCCTTTTCTGTCCTGTCCCACCATGACCGCACCAACGGTACTCAATGTGTCAGACTTCTCTGAACAGTTGGGGATAAAATAGGGGGCACTGTCATATCAGAGGGAAAAAAAATTATAACTGTCCATTTCATATGATTCTCCTCCTGACCCAGGAGTTAGGCATCAGAGATGTTCGACTCTACACAAGGAAGCCCCTCTGGAATCTCATCTTGTTCTCTTATCCTCTGTTCTTCCCTCTTCTAGGCCTACGGTGCAAATATCCACCCTCCCCTTTAGGGAGTCCCCTTCCCTACCCACAGGGCTGGCTTCACCCCACAACACATCATCCTCTTCTCCCTAGATGGACATGGTAATTTCTGGTGACAATTTCCCCCAAGTCTGATGTACTTAGCCCCTCCACTCCTACTACCAGAACTGGGGGAGGGGGGCTCTGGGGGAGAGGATTTGGATCTCACCCATCTGCTGGGTCTGAGAACTCCTGTCCAGTGGCCGTTATAGAATGAGGATTCTTCCTGTTCATCTGTTGGGGAGCCATCATTCGCATACAAATACATCTCCTGAAGACAAACTTTAATTCCCAGAAATGGTACACATGAAGGGAGGCCATCTTTGCTCTCAGTACAACATCAGCTGCACAGGTCCCTGCTCACAATGGATACAGCAATTATTGTGCTGTGTTTGTCCCTTGTGCTGCCCCCCTACCTGCACCCTGGCTTCTAGGCAGTGCCTCTGGGCCTCCAGAAATCAAAACACACTTTGCCATATTATGCGATAACCTTCAGTTCTGCTATATAGAAGGTAAGGAAAACAAATGGGATGGATGCCACTCATAAGAAGCCTTAAGTAGAGGGGCACCTGGCTGGTTCAGTCGATAGAGTGCGCGACTCTTGGTCCTGGGGTTGTAAGTGTGAGCCCCACGTTGAGCGTAGAGATGACTTTAAAAAAAATAAAATCTTTAAAAGATAAAGAAGTCTTAAGTAGAGAGAGAAAGCAAATAGCTTGTGAACTACGAGCAAGACTCATGGGTTAAAGTAGATAGCAAGGAACCTATAAACATGGAATGAAGAAGAGTGTCCCTTGTAGATAAAAAGGAATGGCGAGACCAAGTCATAAGGCATGAAGCATGTCAGGATGATAGCTAAGTCATCCCTACATTGGCCAGTTTGAAGCCCCCCATACTGCATATTGGTGCCCCTTCAGCCTCATATGTGCTTTGCCCTAGAAATGAAGGTCATGCCCATGGCCATGGAGCTCACTGATCAGCGAGATGCATCTAATGTCCTTGCTACTATGTCTGATAGGGCAAATGTGTGTTGGTTTTGGGCTGAGGCCCCACGTTCAACCTTGTACTAGGCAGTGTTCTCCAGAGAAACAGAACCAACAAAATATGTGTGTGTGTAGAATAGAAAATTGATGCATGTGATTATGGAGGCTGCCAGGTCCAAACTCTGCAGAGTAGACCAGCAGGCTGGAGACCCAGGAAAAAAGCTGTAGTTTGAGCCCAAAGGCAGAATTCCCTCTCTAGTCTCTGGGGAAGTCAGTCTTTTTCTTAAGCCCTCCAACTGATTGGGTGAGGCCCACCCCCAATATAGAGTTCAATCTGCTTTACTTACTCTACTGATTTAGATGTTAGCCCCATCCAAAATACACCCTCACAGAAATATCTTACAATAGTGTTTGACCAAATTTCTGGGTATCTTAGCCTTGCCAAGTTGACGTATACAATTAAGTATTACAAATCTCAGCTCTGGTTCCCATAACTTCCCCATCATTGGGCAAAGCTGATGTCACTGAAAAAAAGAAAGAAGTATGAGCTTGTACAACCCTCGAATCAGATAGTGAGGTCCTTCCACCCAACTTGTATGCTACCCTAAGTGTGTTACCCTGCCTTGTATCTTTCCTTTTGCTTCTTGTTTTACGTTTTAAATGCATCTAATAAACCGTGTTGTTGGACATCTTAATTTTATCTGTGAACTTTTCTGTTGCATGTCCTCTGGAATAGCTTACCTGGTGGTAGACTTGGAGGGTACTATCTCATAAGGTAATTTCTTTCACTACAATGCCCAAAGACCTGATATCCGCTTTGCAATGACACCTTTCTGCACCTTAGGCTACCTCTACTCTCATTGTCTGTGGGCAGTGGGGATGGAAATGAGGGTGATAAGGATCAGAACTCTCCACCCCATCATTGGCTTCATGGGTTCCATTCTTAAATTTTTGTTTAATGTTTATTTTTGAGAGAGAGAGAGACAGAGCATAAGCAGGGGAGGGGCAGAGAGAGAGAGAGAGAGACACAGAATTCGAAGCAGGCTCCAGGCTCCGAGCCATCAGCTCAGAGCCCAATGTGGGGCTCAAACTCACGAACCACGAGATCATGACCTGAGCCGAAGTTGGATGCTTAACTGACTGAGCCACCCAGGTGTCCCTAAGGGGTTCCATTCTTCTACTTACAAACCTTCCATAACTATTTGACTGTGTTTTTCAGGGACTATAGGGCTGGGGAGAAACTAAAATTGCCTGCTGTCTGCAGTGGTTGGTTATTAAGAAGGACGGGAACACAAGTCAGAGGCTCTGATGAAAAATGGAAAAACACAAGCAGAAGTCCCCAGATCCAACCCTTCCCTTCCTCCTCCTCCGGGAGCCCCAATCTCTGCCATAACAGAGGTCACCACCTCCAACGTGGGAAGGGAGACTTTGCTCTCCTGATGTGTGCGGGTGTGTGCAGAAGCCAGGAGTGGCCTGGGTTGGCAGTTAAGCCCCTTATTAAGCAGGAACTCATTTTTCTTTGAGCCTCCAGCACCTACATCCTGCCTGGCTCATTGTAGGTGTTCAGGGTAAGTTTGCTGAAAGGAAGCGGAGTTGGAGGGAGAGGCTGCTGACCACTGCAGGCCACTGCAGCCAGAGATTTGTGGCTGACATCTCATGTTGGATACCTGAATGCAGCTCTCCCTAGAAGTAGTGATGACACATTTTAGTACCGTGGCACAACACTGATGGACTTACGTAGGCTTTTGGTAACCGATCTAGGGATGTAACTAGCATATATAACCCCATGCTCTATGGGATATGAGGTATAAATTCTAACAAATTTACTTTCAGAATCCATTTACTTATAAGTTGAGAGCTGCCTATCCATATCCCCCACCCCCGATGCCAGCCAATCTCAAAATTCAAACGTGTCTATATACTGGTGAGTATCTAGGAAAGCTTTCAGCTTCACCTATTCCATTGGCTTCCTCCACTTGGGGTGCACACGGTGATTCTACATTCCATCCTGCGCCTTGTGGCTTAGATGCCGTAACACCCCAGAGCAGAAAATGTTCCTTGCTTTCACTCCTTCTCACCGTACATTCTCGCCACCCAGTAAATTGTGAATGCGAGAAACAGAGTAATCACCATACCGCTTCTTAGGAGAGACTCATTTTCCATTCACACCTTCTCCCTGGAAAGCAGGAGGGGTAGGTTGTGAAGGGTGAGTGATGGGGAAGAGTTTGCACAGCGGCACTCACAGCACCCCCCATGCACACCCACTCATTCCCAAGTAGGGTGAGCCAGTACATTAATACCTTCTTGCTTCCTTTCACTGAAATCAGCCTGCCTGACTTAATCCTCCAGTGTTAGCAGTAGAGGAGGGGTTTCTGCTCTTCAGGATGAATGTTCTTTATAAGGAAAAGACGCGGTTTACGAGAGACTTAATGCCTTGAATGAATGGAACATACTAAATGAATGTGAACTGTAACAGTTCCTCTACCATAAACCTATGCACGCTTTTTAGAGTAGCCTGGGAAATGGGTTCTGGAGAATATTTTTATAGCACATAGATCTGAGTTAGATCGGTGGCTCTCAGCTGGGAATAATTTTGCTCCCCAGGGGACATGCGGCAATGTTTGAGACATTTTTGGTTTTCACGATTGGTGGGAGAGGTTAAGGCCAGAGATGCTGCTAAATCAATTTCACAATGCAAAGGACAGTCTTCCCCCCCCCCCCCCCCCGACCAGCAAAGAGAGTTACCTGGCCAAAAATGTCAATGGTGTCGAGACTAAGAAACTCTAAGTCAGACAGATATATGTGGTCTGTCAACACTATGATATTACCTAGGGAAACATCCAGAGACCATTAGCAAACTTCACCTTTGCAAAGACTAAAATGTATATAAAGACAAATTACATTCTTCTGAATTCTATTCCCTTATCATTGGTTTACTGGACAGGTTTTAAACCGTGATTTAAGAATTTTTAAGTTTTGGGGAACCTGGGTGACTCAGTCAGTTAAGCATCCGACTGCGGCTCAGCTCATGATCTCACGGTTTGTGAATTCGAGCCCCATGTTGGGCTCTGTGCTGACAGCTCAGAGCCTGGAGCTGCTTCAGATTCTGTGACTCCCTCTCTCTCTCTCTGCTCCTCCCCCACTCTCACACACACACTTTCTCTCTATGAAAAATAAACACTAAAAAAAAATTTTTTAAATACATTGAAAAAATTTTTTAAAGAATTTTTTAAGTTTCCCTAAAGTTTCATCACTCCCTGTTAACCGTTTTTCACAAATCAATCAAGTTGTTACTACTCAGAGCAAGTAATTTTCAAGAGAACAGAAGAAAAACTACAAAATGTATTGAGACACAGTAGCTAGCACATCCTCCAACTCCGGGATTATGGCAGATTGCATTGTCTGAAGATGGCTGTATAAGTATCTCGCATACACTCTCTTATACACTCTCCTTAGTATGTAACTTGGCATTCATCCCATGGCGCAGTAGGGCCTACGTTCCCTGCAGCTGAATCTGGGAGGGTTTAAGTCGATGGGTGTAAGTTCCAAGATGTGACTTCTGAGGCCAGGTTATAAAAGGAAAACAGCTTCCTCTTAATCCTGTTGGAACCCAGCCACCATGCGGAGGAAACCGAAGTGGCCACATATGTAAGTTCTGGCCAACAGCCCCAGGCGAGGAGTGGAGGTCCCAGTTGATGTCCAGCATTCGTCGCTGATGTGAGTGAGTGAGCCTTTAGATGCTTTCTGCCCTCAGCCGTTGAACCACCCTCAGCCTTTGAGTGTTCCCAAGTAAGGCCTCAGACTTTGTAGAACAGAGACAAGCTGTCCCCGTTGTGTCCTTTCCAAGTTTCTGACCCACAGAATCCATAAGTATAATAAAAGTATTGATGGAAGCCACAGAGTTTCAGAGTAATTGTTACGTAGTAAGATGTAAATGGAACAGTAATTCTCCCCCAAATATATATAAACTATTTCCTGTAATAAAATTGCCAAATTGCTATACATTGATCTTCTGCCAAAATGGTGAGTAAATGGCAAACATACTATAGTTGTCCTATCCTGCACCTAAATCAGACATCACTAATTAATTGCAGAACTCTTTCTTGATGAGCAGGGATCCAGCCTTAAAACTCTCAGCAAAACACATCAGCAACCAAGTTATTGGAATTGACATAACGGTTTGAAACCTCTTTGCTATGCCCGATGTTTTTTATAAGAGTTGAGGCTGGTTTCCCCTGGCTTACTCCCAGACAGAAGGATTTATCTGTTGTTTAGTCAGGTGCCCAGAAAAGGATGTGTGGCTTTGCAGCACCTGTTTGCAAAAATGCTGTCATATTAGCTTGGTAGATGAATATGAGGGGAGTCTTTTTATCATACTTTCTGAGAATTTGACTATCAAACAACGATAGCAACCTATTTATGTCAAGAGCCGCTTTTATTAAAAACAAACAAACTCAAATCCCTAGTACACCAGAAAAATGTTTAAACTGCTTTTTAAAAAAGTGGCAGAATCCCTGAAAAAAGGAAAAAAAAACTAACATAATGAGATGGGCCCATATATCTAGTCTGTGAATGAAGGTTGTCAACTATATGCAATAGTTCAGACGTAGAACCTTTAATTTTGAAGAAATTTAAGTTTGAAGAGATAAGCACATGGTGAAAGGGGACATTGGTACCTGTATTATTTTGAGCTTTGTTCAATGCACATTATTATACCAGGTTCAGGGGAGAGCATGAAGTGACTAGGCCCTCTCTTTTTCAATTTTCTGTTTGTGAATTTGATGTCTTCACCTTATGACTGACAACGAAATTTCTCTCTCTCATCTATCAGGGAT
Source organism: Neofelis nebulosa (assembly GCF_028018385.1). Classification (NCBI taxonomy): domain Eukaryota; kingdom Metazoa; phylum Chordata; class Mammalia; order Carnivora; family Felidae; genus Neofelis; species Neofelis nebulosa. The sequence goes on from NC_080783.1 coordinate 125,384,707, forward strand.
TCTGGGAAGCCAAAGTTGTTCATTTTTAAAAGGAATATAATAATGGTTATCTGAAGAAAATGACTCAGGTGATTGAATTCCTGGGCAGGCAGACAAACCACATGTCAGAAGGACATTTTAACCCAAGATTTCAAGGATTCTGGAGACCTCACAGTCCTCTTCTCGCATGGTGGCTTGTTGGGCTATAAATAAAGTCACTTGTAAAAGGAGGTAGGCATCAGGGCCGGAAGGAAAAGTCATACTGACTGAAATTCTCTAATTGTCCCTTGGAGTATGTTTTAATCTTAAATTTCTTTTTGAAATATTTGTTTATGTTTGATAGAAGGAAAGAGACAGAGCATGAATGGGGGCCGGGCAGAGAGAGAGGGAGACACAGAATCCGAAGCTGACTCCAGGCTCTGAGCTGTAAGCACAGAGCCCGACACAGGGTTCGAACCCACAAACCATGGGATCATGGCCTGAGCCAAAGTTGGACACTTAACCAATTAAGCCACCCAGGTGCCCCTGGAATATGTTTTAAAAATCATAACTTAACCAAGGCAATGATCCTAGGAATATTTAAGCCTTGCCTTTCTGTGCCTCTCTGTCAGCTCTCCTGGGTCCCTTTCTCACTTTCAAACACACCCACTCTCCCTCCACCCTTTTTCAAACCACCAACAAGCCCTGTGCCTTCAACGTTTCCACTTGGACACTGGAGTTACTCCTGTCCTCCCCCATCCCCTTGAGGGATTCCCAGTTCTGTCCTCCTCCTCGAGAAAAAAACAGTATGACCCTTTGGTTAATCTGATGGACTGATTCAAACTGAGGTGTTACCGTAGGCTTTTTTTTTTTATTAAGAGTCACTGCCCTATAGGAAAAATATAGAGAACCATCTAAATTAAAAAAATGAATTTCATTGTTTTGTTTACTTGGAAGACCGCATAAAAAGTTAAAATTCTAAACAAGGCAAAAATGCCCACGGACATTAGACACTCACACTCCGTTAAGATAGATACCCTTGTGCCCATTTTTCTGATATGGAAATGGAGGCTTAGGCATATCAAGAGATTGTCCAAGGTCCCAGGATTCAAACCCAGACTGACTGCACTGTGAAGCGCTTGCTCTTGATGACCATGCCTCACTGCCTCCTGTTATATATCTTGGCTTTGAGAGATTTAGTGGGATAATCTTTTCCAGGCAGCTTGAATGAGCAAGGGCATTTTACCATCCTGGTTCCTTCCTCACAGCCAACATTAAAAACAGCACACGTCTATGGCTGCAGCTATATGCTGGGACACTTAGCAAATGACTTGCTTTGGATAGCCAAGAGCTTACTAATTTAAACACCAATTTTTAAATGTGCATGGAAATTTTTCTTAAGTATATTATGTAATTTCTCGCCTTCTTAAGTTGGATATTCTAAACATAATTTAGCCCTTAGCCTTTCCTTATATACTCGAGGTGCAGCAACGTGAGCATTAGCTACAGTTAACGAGGCTCCAAGACAGCAATGCCCTCGGGACTGTTGAAGTACATAGGGCTGTTTTTAACCTACATTTTAAGTGGTCCCAGTCTACTGTGCTACGTGAGTTCTTGTGTCTGCTTTTCATAGATTTTCTGTCATGCTGTCAGCCTCTTGGGTATTGACTCTCGATGCTATTAGTATCTGCCTATATTAGTCCTTCTTTGCCCTCTTAGATTTGCTACTTACAATCTCTGGTGGATGTGAAACCAATATATTTGGGCATATTTTGTCTTAAAAAAAAAAAAAAAAGTAACTACCTATTGAATGGCCGAGGGGATTTCTTGTAAGTAGGGAATGTGAATTTTAGTGAGTGGAACGTATAACACCAATTTCAGCTTCCTGGTTCTCTGGGTCAGTAATTGATGAGATTGTCAGTTTACCAATATATAGCAACATCCACTGGTACTGGCCTGTCCACAACCCCCCTTTAAGGGAAGTTGTCTATTTACCAGAGTCCCAGCTTCTTGGGTGACCATACTTTGCCCTTTTTAATCATGACTTCCCCACCCCCATTACACACACTGCATGAATTGGATGGGAGTGCCTGACCCAAGGGCAACCAGACCACAGACTGGCCAATGACCATGAGAAAAAGATAAGCTGCACTTAGCCCATCCCAACTCTGGGGCATTTTAACTGGGGAAGACATTAAGGCAAATTGGTTAGAGGTGGCATTTGAACCAGAAAGTTCATGAAGTAGAGTTGTGGCCCATGAGGCCACACTATATCATAAGCCATCTGAAGTGATAACATGTAGAGCTCTAAGAAAGCTGGTTAAGAGAAAGAGAAGGAAGCAAATGGAAGGAGAGAGACAGAGATACACTGCAGGCAGAGAGAGAGAGAGAGAGAGAGAGAGAGAGAGAGAGAGAGAGAGAGAGAGAATGGTGAGATTTGTTCTATGTGCCTCTTTGCTCCAAACACAAGTTTTCTTGAGGTAACTTGACTGAGTCTCTTTGTCTCCCACCCAAAAGAAGCTAAGTATAAAAATCACTTTCTGGGATACCTCGGTGGCTCAATTGGTTAAGTGTCCCAACTTGATTTTGGCTCAAGTCATGATCCCACGGTTTGAGAGGTCAAGCCCCGCATCCAGCTCTGCGCTGACAGCTAGGAGCTTGCTTGGGATTCTCAATCTCTCTCTCTCTCTCTCTCTCTCTCTTTCTCTCTCTCTCTCTCTCAAAAATAAATAAATAAACATTAAAAAAGTCAATTTCTGAGAGCTGAGCTGTTAGTATACCTTACTGTATTCTCTGGACTCTGTGCTAGTGGAAAAACACAAACAACTTAACTATAGAGGAAAAAGTACAGAATTTGAAATGGAGACACTTAAGGTCAGATTTAACACAAAAGACAAATATGTATGAAGAAAAAGATAATAGCTGCTAAAGCTAATAATTATGCTAAAAGACACGACCAGCACCCTATTGCAGCTTGAATAGTCAACCCACCAACACAGAAGCAAAGATGAAATGTAGAACAATCACAAGGCCCTTGAGTCCTGCGAAGGTTCTTTTTTAATTAAGTGACTATAACCTGCATACGACTCCTGGCTACACGCGTGTAGCACGTGAGTATGCATGAGTTCCACACGGGGGCTGGGGAGGGAGGTGAGCATCCCCGTGAGGCCCTACAACAGCCCATGTCAGGAGGCACAGCCAGATGGGTGCTCCCACGAGAGCCCCCTGGGGAAGAAAAGCAAACCAGAGGCAGACAGTTACAGAAATAGCCAAACCAGAGAGGCCCCCGCTCATTCTCTAATCCATTCTTAGCGACTCTGGAGCATGTGGCTCAATGATGCCTTGTTACCTCCACAGAGGTTAGCGAGGCCCCACCACAGAGGTTAGTGAGGCCCACTGAAGGTTCTCTGAACTCTGTTCTTACACCATAAGGCAGTTGATCTAAGATCAGAAAACAGTGGACACACATCCTCCTTGCACATCACACATTACTGAAAAACACTGACCTCCAGGGATTTCTCTGCAGTTGTCCTGGCTTCACACACTAGACCGGGGAGAGGCAGGGGGGGCCGCTGTCCACCCACATGATGGCCAGTGTTTCAAGGATGTCTTTCTGGAACAGAGAGTCAGAGGCCAGGAAGCCAGGCTTGTCACTGGGAATGCAAGAGAATGGATCAGATCAGAAGGGCTGGAGAATATGATAAGCAAAAAGGGGCAACCAGATGGACAGTCAGGAAAGGTAAGAACAACAGCACACCACAGTGCTAGGTATCTGGGGCCCAGTTACTCAGGTCTGCATCTGAAAACCAGAAACTTCCAGACACCATATTCTCTGCCCACTGCAGAAAATTGAGGGAGAGGGATAAAAGGGGAAGGAGAAAGAGAAGGGGGTGCGGAGTGAGGACACAAAGATGACGCAGAGAGGGGCAGAGAATGGGGGCGGTGGGAGACTATTTAAGAAAAGACAACTCGAGTTGGCAAAAATGTAGCCCAAGCGGTTAACGTTTTCTCCAGGGAATGTCCTTCCTTCAGATAACAAAACAAAATCATGACCCAAACCTAAGAAATGATTGAGGTAGTCCTCCTGAAACAGATAAGAGGGCTTCACAAGATCATAATGAACAAGTCCATAATCTTTGGGCTAGATTCTGGAAACTAAAGTTGCACTGTTCATGGTGGCTTCACTAATTTCCCCTTGAACACCGTGTCAATAGATCTTTTAAATTTGAACTCTGGCAGGGCATCAGTTGGAGAGAGGGGCTGTGTAACCCACATACTTCAGGGACTCTGGCCTTAACAGCACTAAGTATTCTGGGATAAACAAGGATGAGGCCAGGAAATGAGGAGGCTAGGGCAACCCACACCCCGGGACACTGTCCTGGGTGGGAGGAAACTCACCCCCAAGTGAGGGCAGCGTGTGGACTCCTTCCCCGGGACACCTGGCATCATCCTCAGGACTCAGCTACCTGACCAGCAGCGGCATCTGACCCCCGTGACCACTCCCTCTTCCTGACCACTTCCTAAGCAAATCTTTCCTTGAATCCTGGGACGTTACCCTTCCCCTCATGCTATCTCATCTTCTTTCATTCATGGTTACCCTTTTTGGGCAATTTTTTTTAATTTTTAAAAAATGTATTATTATTTATTTTATTAATTATTTATTATTGATACTATGATTGACTGTGGTTAGTATAATAAATATTATTTATTTTATTGTATTTATTATTATAATATACAATGTTATATTAGTCTTGGGTGACTTTTCATCTCCATAACTTATTTTTTTAATGTTTTATTTATTTTTGACAGAGAGAGATTGGGAGAGACAGGAGCAGGCTCCAGGCTCTGAGCTGTCAGCGCAGAGCCTGACCTGGAGCTTGAACTCATGAACCAGGAGATCATGACCTGATCTGAGACCAATGCTCAACCGGCTGAGAAGCATAGGTGCCCTACTTATTTATTTTTTAACTAGAAGTTTGTATCTCTTCACCTATTTTTTTTTAACTCTTATTATAGAAAACTTTAAACATGTATAAAAGAAAAAAGAGTGCAGTGAAGCCTCATGCCTTCATGATCATGTTCCCAACCACGATCGGCTTGCGGTCTTTCCCATTTTTCCTAGACCCCACCCACTTTCCTTTCCTGCAGATTATTTTGAAGTAAACCCAAGTCATCACATCAAGTGTTTCTGAGTGCATCTTCTGAAAATCATAACCTCAATTCTATCAGACACACTCTCCCAAAATCAACAATCACTCCTCAATAGCGCCAAATACCTAGCGTTCACATTTACCCAATTGTCCATTAGTCATTTTTTTTCCCCTGTTTGTTTGAATGGACATCCAAATGAGGTTCGAGCATTGCTGTTGCTTGTGTCTGAAGTGTCTTTTAATTTATAGTCTCCCTCCGAGTCTTTCCCTTCTTTTCTTAGAAATTTTCTGTTAAAGAAGCTAGTTTATCCAATAGAATTTTCCACAATCTGGATTTGGCTGATTACATCCCATAGAGTCTTCAACATATTGCTGCCCCTTGTATTGCCTATAAATTGGCAATTAGATGTAAAGGATTAATCAGATTCAAGTTCTACATGTTGGCAACATTTCATAGGTGGTGTTGGAAGTACATAGTATATGGCTGAGTCTTTTGATTTTTTTTTTAATTTATTTTTCTTTAAAGTTTATTTATTTTGAGAGAGAGAGAATGAGCATGCACATGAACAAGCAGGGGAGGAGCAAAGAGAGGGAGAGAGCAAGAATCCCAAGCAGGTTCCACACTGTCAGTGCAGAGCCCAATGTGGGGTTTGATCCCACGAACCATGAGATCATGACCTGAGCCGATATCAAAAGTCAGATGGTGGGGCGCCTGGGTGGCTCAGTCGGTTAAGCGTCCGACTTCGGCTCAGGTCATGATCTCGTGGTTCGTGAGTTCAAGCTCCGCGTCAGGCTCTGTGCTGACAGCTCAGAACCTGGAGCCTGTTTCAGATTCTGTGTCTCCCTCTCTCTCTCTGACCCTCCCCCGTTCATGCTCTGTCTCTCTCTGTCTCAAAAATAAATAAACATTAAAAAAAAAAAGTCAGATGCTTAACCACCTGAGCCACCCAGCCACACCTGATTCTTTTTATGATGTCAGAAACCACTGATTTTCATTGCCTAATGTTGGTTCCATTAATTCAGTAAGGAGCTGCACAGTGGTGGTACCATTTCTCTCTCATTCTTCCTTCCTTTACTAGCTGTAACACTCAGAAGTTTCACTCAGCTGCAACTTCCCGCATCAGCTATGAGGTGACTCTTAGGCACAGCTCATATAAGAAATTCAGCCCCCTTGGTTCACCCAGCACCACTGCGATTAGCTGAGTGACCATGGGCCATCTCATCTCTCTGAACTGGTTTTCCACTTACAAAATGAGAATGATCACCTTGACCAACTCATGGAATTGTTGTAAAGGTGAAAGGAATAATACACATAAAGTTCCTGATTGGCAAGCATTTCACGGATGTGACCTGCTGTCCTTATTTTCATTGTTAGGATGCAGATTTCCCAACCAGCACCCAGAGAACACAGCACAAGGAGGCTGAGCAGGTTTGGCTTTTTATCCCAGGTCATTGCCATAGGCTTATCCCAGCCACTAATAGAGTCAGTTGTTCACAAGAAAGGCAGCCATCCCTCTGCTTGGCACTTCTTCCTGAGGCTACGACAGTCACCAGCAATCTGCTCTTTAGACAGGGCTGGCCAGAGACCCCAAGAACCGGTGGCAGAATCAGAGCAAGGCAAGTGCTGGGGTCATCCTCAGTCCTGGGCAGCCCCGCCTCTCCCAGGGAAAAGCCCTAGAAGGCAGAAAGGATTAAATAGTACCCTTTCAGCAAGATCCCCAGGCTTAGATGCCCTTTCTTCGGAAACTCCTATTAGGAACATACTTACTCTTCCTCTAGCTTTGGCAAGTCCGTGAATTAATTTAGCCCTATTGTCAGAACAGTTGGCTGCTCATTTATAACAAGAAGAATTTTATAGGCTTTGTAAAAACCACTCAGGCACATTTAGGACCTAAAGGCATTGGTCTCGAAACTGGCTCTGGGTTTGATTTCTGTATTTCTGCGCATATTAAATCTTTCTGCTGCCACTTACATCCGCTTAATGGTCTCCACTTAGTGGAGGATCCTGGAGTCTTTGGTCGAAGTTATAAAACTAAGAAGCCATTTGTAAGTCAATCTACTTCTGTTGTAAAGGTAAATCTAATTTTAGGGACTTAAGCCAGAAGTTGAATTTCTGGGTTTTTAGAAAGCGTCTGTGCATTCAGGAGAGAGCTGGGGTAGCTGCTGGGGCCTGAAGGGTGATTGCATTCGCGAGGGGCACAGCCCGTGGCTCGGCTCCTTTTGAGGCCTAGGAATAAAATGCTGTTTCCTCAGTATATGCTTGTGTCAAGAGCTTGCACTTGGGGTCTAAGCCAAATGATTAGCTGCTTGGCCCTGAGAAAGCTACTTAACCTCCCTCAGCCTCCATTTCCTTGTCTGTAAAACGAGAGAATCAAAGTGTTGTTGTCATGACAGACTACATGAGATAATGCAGGTGAAGCACTGAGCGCGGTATCTGGCAGATAATAACTTTGTTTTAATATATTGTCAAGTTAGCTAACATACAGTGTATACAGTGTGCTCTTGGTTTCGGGCGTAGTAGATTCCCGTGGTTCATCACTTACAGACAACACCCAGCGCTCATCCCAACACGTGCCCTCCTCAATGCCCATCTCCCATTTTCCTCTCTCCCCTGTCCCCCCACCATCAACCCTCAGTTTGTCCTCTGTACTTAAGAGTCTTTTATGGTTCGCCTCCCTCTTTGCTTGAAACTATTTTTCCCCCTTCCTTCCCCCATGGTCTTCTGTTAAGTTTCTCAAGTTCCACATACGAATGAAAACATGTGATATCTGTCTTTCTCTGATTGACTTATTTCACTTAGCATAACACCCTCCAGTTCCATCCACGTTTTGCAAATGGCAAGATTTCATTCTTTCTCATTGCCAAGTAGTATTCCATTGTATATATAAACCACATCTTCTTTTCCATTCGCCAGCTGATGGGCATTTAGGCTCTTTCCATAATTTGGCTATTGTTGAAAGTGCTGCTATAAACATTAGGGTACATGTCCCCCTATGAATCAGCACTCCTGTATCCTTTGGATAAATTCCTAGTAGTGCTATTGTTGGGTCATAGAGTAGTTCTGTTTTTATTTTTTGAGGAACCTCCACACTGTTTTCCAGAGAAGCTGCACCAGTTTGCATTCCCACCAACAGTGCAAGAGGGTTCCTGTTTCTCCACATCCTCTCCAGCGTCTGTTGTTTCCTGAGTTGTTAATGTTATCCACTCTGACTGGTATGAGGTGGTATCTCAGTGTGGTTTTGATTTGAATTTCCCTGACGATGAGTGACGTTGAGCATCTTTTCATGTGCGTGTTGGCCATCTGGATGTCTTCTTTGTAAAAGTGTCTATTCATGTCTTCTGCCCGTTTCTTCACTGGATTATTTGTTTTTCAGGTGTTGAGTTTGGTAAGTTCTTTATAGATTTTGGATACTATAACACTTTATCTGACATGTCTGGAAAATAATAATTCTCAGCTATTTATCATTATTATAGTTACTACCAGACTCTGGTCCTGGCTGGCCAGGCATTTTGTTTACAATCACGACTTTTGTTTACAACAATAGTTGAAATATTAGTCAACAATAAAAAGGAAAAAACTAATGATACACACAACTTAAATGGATCTCAGTTGGGGGCGTTATGCTGAGTGTGGGAAAAAAAGCCCATCTGAAAGGGCCACATACTGTGGGATTCTGTTTCTGTAATATTCTTGAAATCATAAAATTATATAGAGAGAACAGATTCGGAATTGCCAGGGTAACATTAGAGTGGCAGTAGGCAGGTGCACAGCTATAAAGGAGCAACATGAAGGACAATTTAGGGTGACGGTTTTCTTTTTTTTCCTATTTGTTTTTTTTAATTTAAATTTTAGTTGGGGGCACCTGGGTGGCTCAGTTGGTTAAGTGGCCAACTTTGGCTCAGGTCATGATTTTATAGTTCATGAGTTCAAGCCCTGCGTTGGGCTCTGTGCTGACATCTCAGAGCCTGGAGCCTGCTTCAGATTCTGTGTCTCCCTCTCTCTCTCTGTCTTCCCCAGTTTGCACTTTGTCTCTCTCTCAAAAATAAATAAAAACATTTAAAAATTTTCTAATTTTAGTTGGTTAACATAGTGCAATATTGGTTTCAGGAGCAGAAAGCAGTGATTCATCACTTACATACAACACCCAGTGCTCATCACAACAAATGCCCTCCTTAATACCCATCATCCGTCTAGCACATCTCCCACCTACCTCCCTCCATTTGTTCTCTATTGTTAAGAGTCTCTTGTGGTTTGTTTCCCTCTCTTCTCTCCCCCACTTTTCTCATATGTTCATCTGAATGAAATTCCACGTGAGTGAAATAATATGATATTTGTCTTTCTCTGGCTAATTCTGCTTAGTACGATATATTCTAGCTCCATCCACATAGTTGCAAAGGGCAAGATTCCATTCTTTTTGATGGCTGAGTAATAGTCTGTTGTGTATATAACCACATCTTCTTTATCCATTCATCGGTCGGTGGACATTTGGGCTCTCTCCGTAGTTTTGTTACCATTGATAATGCTGCTATAAACACTGGGTTGCATACACCCCTTCAGATCTGTATTTTTGTATCCTTTGGGTAAATACCTAATAGTGCAGTTGCTGGATGGTAGGGTAGTTCTATTTTTAGTTTCTTGAAGAACCTCCATACTCTTTTCCAGAGTAGCTGCACAGTTTGTATTCCCACCAAGAGTTCAAGAGGGTTCCCCTTTCTCTACATCCTCACCAACACCTATTGTTTCGTGTGTTGTTAATTTTAGCCATTCTGACAGGTGTGAGGTGTATCTCATTGTGGTTTTGATTCGTATTTCCCTAACGAGTGATGTTGAGCATCCTTTCATGTGTCTGTTGGCCCTCTGGATGCTTTCTTTAGAAAAGTGTCTATTCATGTCGTCTGTCCATTTCTTAATTGGGTTATTGTTTTTGGGGTATTGAGTTTTATAAGCTCTTTACAGATTTTGGATCCTAATCCTTCATCATATATATCCTCCCATTCCATAGGCTGCCTTTTAGTTTTGTTGATTGTTTCCCTCACTGGGTAGAAGCTTTTTATTTTGATGAAGTCCCAGTAGTTCATGTTTGCTTTTGTTTCCCTTGCCTTTGTGAAGTGTCTAGTAAGAAGTTGCTCTGGCTGATGTCAAAGAGTTTGCTGCTGTGTTCTGCTTTAGGATTTTGTTGGTTTCCTGTGTCACAGTTAGGTCTCTCACCCATTTTGAATTTATTTTTGCGTGTGGTGTAAGAAAGGGGTCCAGTTTTCCCAACACCATTTGTTGAAGAGAGTGTCTTTTTTCCATGGAGACTCTTTCCTGCTTTGTTGAAGATTAGTTAACCATATAGTTGTGGGTCCATTTCTGGGTTTTCTATTCTGTTCCATTGAACCATGTGTCTGTTTTTGTGCCAGGACCATATAGCCTTGATGATTACAGCTTTGCAATATAGCTTGAAATCCAGAATCAGAATGCCTCCAGTTTTGTTTTTCTTTTTCAGGATTTTTTTGGATATTTGGGGTCTTTTGTGGCTCCTACAAATTTTAGAATTGTTTGTTCTAGCTCTGTGGGGTGATGGTTTTGTGTACCTGGGCGGCAGTGGTGGTCACATGAATCTGCACATGTGATTAAATGGCAAAGAAATACACACACATTATATCAATGTCAGTTTCCTGACTGATACTGTAGCATGGTGATGTAAACGTAACCACTGGGTGAATATCAGGACACCATTAGTTCCATTTTTTTTCTTGGTGAGCTGCCCCCCTGGAACTCTCTGCCAGCTCCCACCCAGGTCCAATATGGATTCGTTGGGCTCTAGGCTGATTCTGTACCCATTTGCTTAGGAACGTGTCTGGTAGTCTGCACACCAAAATCTTAAATTTTAGATTTTACAGGGTGCTGGGTTTTCAAAATATGTAATTATTATTATTTGCTTACTTACATTTTCTGATTTTGCTATAATTTGTATTACTTATGTTACACCATCATTATACCCCTTATCATGGAAAGAGGGAGGAGGGCATACAGTCCAGACAAAAGTAATAAAAGGTCTAACTTTTAGCCACATGAGCATAGGCAGAGAATCCTGGGGAATATTTAATCAGCTAGATGCTGGGCAGGTCCCACAGGTCACCCCTCGCTCATAGCGATCCCCCTGACAACACCCCCAATTCCTACCTGCTCTCATTTGTCTCCACCGAATCCCTTATACATATTTAGTCTCTGCCTCCCACCCTGACCCAGGCTCCAGCCCCAGTGATTAGTCACTGCAGCAAATCTTACTCCCGCAGCTGGATGGGGAGGAGGCACGAAAAGGAGCTTCAGATCCTGAAGCTGGAGGAAGGCAGGATAGAAGCCCGTGCAGAGGTCTGGCCTCAGAACGGAGTACTGAAGAGACCAGCAGACTTTTCTCCTGCTAAATTTAACCTCGTTCTGATTCTCTCACTTTATTAGACCAAAGAGTTTCTTCTCTCCTTTCTACACTTGGATTATTTTACAAAAAGTGACCTTCTCTTAAGGACCACAAAAAGAGGTGGGGTGGGCATTCCATTAAACTGGGGGAAAAGGAAGTAAAAAAAGAAATGTTTGGAGTGGAAGGAAGGAGGCCTCTCATGTATGCGGAGGGGCGAGCTGAGCAGGGCACCCTTTCTCTCAAAATGAAGTGTGGCTCTGCAGGTGCCCTTCTGGGGCCCAGAGGAGCCGGGGGCGGGGTGGGGGGGTTGCTGTGCTCACTGCCACCATGCTCTCATATCGAAGATTCTCGCTCACTCCTTAACAAGCTCACGTGGGGGCGTGTGGAACTGCCAAAGCATGTGTAAGTGCAACACATTGTAAAGAAAAGAGCTTTAAATACAGCGTGTCAGGTGGAAATAAGCCTTATCAACTCAGAAATTCTGAGGCAAAACCCACCAAACATGCCAGGGAGCAACCTCAGTGATTGTCTGCCACAGATTTTCTGTGAGTGGATCTGCTGGCTTCTGGTAAGACAAAAACATGTTTAACAGGCCCCCACATCCCCCGGCTGCATTTGTTTTACGTTCAAGAGCAAAGTCATTAACAATATTTCAGGTAAGTCTCAAATTCTCTCTCTTCTATAATCTCTCAAGGTTCTTGAGTATATTAGAAACACTTCCCAGGAACATTATAAGAAAAACGATCTTCTAAAGTGCAGCTCACCATATAATAGGATTTTTTTTCTACGTCCGTTCCATAGTTCCTTTTAACAAAATGTCATGATTCAAGTACAGAAGGCCTAGGGAATCCCTTGGCACATTAAGGCATTTTGAATTTGCTAATTTGATTTAAGAAAGAGCCTGGCTAACCTACTTAGAAGACCTATCAAACCTTCACTTCATATGTGGTATATTTCCTTAAGTGCATAGAAGACCTTCAAAATCCTTAATGTAATCAAGATTCTTCACCTTGGCAAGGTACCCCTGTGCAGACAGCCAGCAGGGGCACAGAAAAGCAAATCTGTGTATTTGCATAAGGCAAAAAGAGCCATGGTTTTTGTGTGTGTGGAGCCCAGTGCGGGGCTTGAACTCACGACCCTGAGATTTTGACTTGAGTCAGATGTTTAACCGACTGAGCCACCCAGGTGCCCCAGGAAGATCTGTGATTTTACTGTGGAGGCAGAATACGGGCAGGGTACAACCCCCAAATCTAATCATTAGAAGGAGAGACACAGAGCAAATCTTTCCCACCATAAATTTAAAATTTGCAAAACATCTCTGTATTAGGATCTTCTCTGTCTACCTCTCTGCTATGGTATTTCACCACTTGTGCAGACAATTTGCTAACAACAAAAAATGGTTCTGCTGAAACATTCAGAGTTTTTATTAAAAATCCCAGGAAGTCAGAGCCTTATGGGCAAATGTAGGAATCACAGGGAAGAGATGAGCTTATTCCTTATTTATTCTTGTGCCACAGGTTGTTTCTTTAATGATGGAACAACCCTGGGATGCCTGGGTGGCTCAGTTAAGTGTCAGACTTCAGCTCAGGTCGTGATCTCGTGATGAGTTCGAGCCCTGCATCTGGCTCTGTGCTGACAACTCAGAGCCTGGAGCCTGCTTTGGATTCTGTGTCTCTCTCTCTCTGCCCTTCCCCACTCGTGCTGTCTCTCAAAAATGAATAAATGTTAAAAAAATTTTTTTTTAGTGATGGAATAACACTGTTAAATTAAGAGACCTTAGGCCCCCATACCTTGGCCAACAACTCTGAAGATAAGACAGATTCATTTCCTCTCTCCTCCCCCCACCACTTCCTTTCCTTCATGCTCTAGAATCTCTTGGAATCTCGGAGGGAAGCCTTAATCTCTGCTCCTTTCCCTGAGTTTTAACAAAACTGAAATCTCCCGATCTTCATCCTGCCTTGTTTTTTTCTGTTTTGCTTTCATTTCATTTTTTAAAACTTTTTCTTCTGTAAGGATATACAAAACAACTATAAATCAGTGTTGTCCCTGTGGAAGTAGGGTGGGCAAGAGGGGACTTTTAACTTTGGTCCCTTCAGCCCTGTTAAAATTTCGTTTTACTGTGCTGCTTCTACCATTTTAAAATATTTTTTTCCTGATTATAAGTAGTGTAGTGATTACAAGTAGTTCATTGTAGATAATTTGTAGAATAGTGAAAAAGGGAAAACTCAAAAACTATTCCTGCCTTGGGCTGTGCCTGGTGAGCCTTGTCCGCAGTGTGGATGCTACTTAACCCCTCCCAGCAGGGACCCTCTGGGCTTCCGTGGAACGGGAGGAGAGGAAAGGAACAGACCCATGGCTGGGAAAAGGTTATCTTGATAATTTTTTAATTATCTAGATAATTAAATTAATTAGATGATTATCTAGATATTTAATTAATTAGTTAATAGTTAAATTATCTAGATAAGTTATCTAGATAATTTTTAATTTTTAGATTTATTTTAGAGAGAGAGCACACACAAGCAGGGGAGAAGGACAGAGAGAGAGAGAAAAAACATCTTAAGCAGGCTCCACACTCAATGCAGAGCCTGACTCGGAGCTCAAACCCATGACCCTGGGATCATGACCTGAGCTGAAATCAAGAGTCGGACACTCAACCTACTGAGCCACCCAGGTGCCCCGAGATCATTTTTATAATCTCTCAACCACTCCACTTTTTTCAGCTTCACCCATACCAAGCTCCACCTTCCCGAGCCTTTCTGGGGTTTGAGGACCCAATTGGCTTGCTTCTAGCTCCCCTCTGGCTCCTGCCCCCAGGCCCTTAGTGGTCATGTTTTTGGTATGTCCAGTCAGGAATGCTCATCTGTTCGTCTTCAAGCTTCTAAAATTGCATGACATCTCTTATGTGCTGTGATCTCCTCTCCTTTACCGGCTTTTGCCTTTTTGATCCTTTAATGTAATCTTACAGAGTTTCCCAAGGGAGTAGATGTAAATGTACACATTCAACTTGTATCTTTAACTAGGAGTGCCCATATACTGTTTGAAATATTTTATATATATATATATATATATACATATATATATATATACATATATATATATACATATATATATATATATACGTATATATATATACACATATATATATATACATATACGTATATATATATATACATATGTGTATATATATATATCTTTAATGTTTATTTATTTTTGAGACAGAGAGAGAGCATGAACGAGGGAGGGTCAGAGAGAGAGGGAGACACAGAATCTGAAGCAGGCTCCAGGCTCTGAGCTATCAGCACAGAGTCCGACGCGGGGTTCGAACTCACGGACTGTGAGATCATGACCTGAGCCGAAGTCGGTCGCTTAACCGACGAGCCACCCAGGCGCCCCTGAAATATTTTATATTTTTAATGATCACATAATAACTCTTGCATATGGATGTGCTATAATTTGTTTAACCTTATCTTACAGGTACCTTTTGGCCTATGTTATTTATTAAGATAAAATGCAAAATGTGGACCTGTTGGCCCTAAGAATCCCTCATAGTAGATGGTTGTCCTTTTTAAAAAAAAAAAAAAAGTATTTATTTATTTTTGAGAGAGTGCAAGTCGGGGAGGGGCAGAGAGAGGGGGAAAGAGGATCCGAAGCGGGCTCCACGCTGACAGGCTGAGAGCAGGGAGCCCGATGGGGGGCCCAAACTCACGAACTGCAAGACCATGACCTGAGCCGAAGTCAGACGCTCAACCGACTGAGCCACCCAGGTGCCTGGGACGGTTGTCCATTTTCTATTCCACTAGAACTTTCTGGAGCTGTTCCCTTCTCTGCCCCCCAAGAGCCTGCCACCTCTCTTGGTGCTCCACTGTCTCCTGCATCGTCTCTCCTTGAAGAGTGGGCCTCAATTCTGTTTGACTTTACTCCTGTTTGGCTGCTAATCCCTCCACACAGCTTCTCTGGGCCTCAGGGAACCGGCTTCTTGCTCTGAGCTCACCTAACCAGGGTCAGAATGTCCTCCTGAAACACTCCACAGGGCGCTCTTCCAATAATGTTTTGCATTTTTCATCTAGCCTGAATTTCCATTCTGGCTCTTCTGTATAAGACGCTTCATCAGAATGCAGATCTTTTGCTTTCCGGTTTCTGTCGTGACATTCTCGCTGCTCTTTTACTTGTTGGTGGGACGCATATCTGGGCCTTGGTGGTAACAGTCCGTATTTTACTATCTCTAAGGCAATCGCATGACTAAACGTGCCTGTGATTTTGTTGGTCTCCCCGCAGGAAAAAGAGACAGCTTGCTTAAAAATGGGGCGAGTGCTGTGTATAGATAAAACCTCTCTTGCTAAAACTTTGCAGGGTGATCTGCTCGAGCTTCTCCACTTTTTACTGTCTGTTGACCTGAGCATATTTTGGGTTCGGGGGAGGAGGCCCATGGGTGGAGCACAGTCCCTGTTGGGCTCACCTTCTCCTAATTTCAGACACACATGGAGTCCCCAAGGACACTCTAGCATAATTTAAAGCCCAACAGTAAACAAGCTTGAGAGTCTTCCTCAGGGACAGGGGCTCCTGTGCCCTTAATTCCATTTATCCTTCCCTTAAAAAAAGGCACCACCAATACTGGGCCCATTAATATGTGAAGTCACAGAAACACAGCACTAATTTTAATTTTTAATGATAACATCACCAGAAAGAAAAAGATAGAGATTAGACTCCACGAAATTCGCTCTATGCCTTTTTCTTGCTCTTTTTGTGAGTCTGTCATTTTGTATCTTCTTTCTCTGCCTGTTTTTGGATATGTGTCAGCTTGTCCATATCTGCTGCTCACTCTCTATACCTATTTCATTGTCCTTTTCATTTTTCCCCCTCATCAGCTTTTCTACCGTTCTTTCCCTCTTCTCTACCAGGTTATAATATGGAATTCTTCTCCCATTTACAATTTTGTTCTGTATATTGAACGGCGGTCCATTTCTAGTCCTAAATATTCAATAGTTTTCTGTTCCCAATTTTGAAGGAAGATGACTGAATTCTTTTTATGTCTCTCTTTAAAATATAAATTACCTTTGAGTCATTTGGTTTGGGGCTGATTTTTTCTCCCCCTTTGTGGGTCAGTATCACCTGGTAGTAAGGTTTCTTAATACGACAAAGCATTTCCAAAATGCTGTGAAGGTTCTGGTATTTATTCCAGTCATTTTTATATGTCCATATATCCTTCCTCTTGGTGATTTAGAGAGTTTTATTAACATAACAAGTGAGATATATTTCAAATACAGATAATAAAAACAACAGCTAACATTTATCAAGTGCCAGGTGTTCTTCTGAGACTTGGTGGTAATCTCCAACTTTGAGCTTTACTCAGATGTTCCCTTCTCAGTGAGACCCTCTTCAGCTACTGTATCTAAAAATGTCAATGCTGACCATTACTATCTATTTTGCTTTTTTCTCCTTAGTGCTCATTCCTCACATACTATATTTTTCATTATTTGTTTCTTATTTCTTATTCTCTGGAATATATGGCCCCCGAGGACATAGATTTTCAAGTGCTCTGATCATTAATAGATACTCCAGCACCTAGAACAGTACCTGGCACATGGTGGGCTCTCAATAAATACTTGTTGAATGAATGAATGAATGAATGAATGAACTCATTTAATCTTCACTACCACCTCATATCTGCTATTATTATCCCCATTTTGAAGATGGGAAAACTGAGGCACAGAATAGTTAAGTAACTTGCTAAGGTTACTAACTTGTAAGGGAAAGAGCTGGTATCCTAACCCCAGCAGACTGGTTCCATAGTCCTTTTTTTTTTTTTTTTTTTTAATTATTAAAAAAAAATTTTTTTAACTTTTTTTAACACTTATTTTTGAGAGACAAAGAGAGACTGAGCATGAGTGGAGGAGGGGAAAAGAGAGAGGGAGACACGGAATCCAAAGCAGTCTCCAAGTTCTGAGCTCTGAGCTGTCAGCACAGAGCCTGATACGGGGCTCGAACTCATGAACTGGGAGATCATGACCTGAGCTGAAGTTGGTCACTTAACTGACTGAGCCACCCAGGCACCCTTTTTTTTTTTTAATGTTTATTTATTTTTGAGAGACAGAGACAGAGAGACAGAGAGTGAGCTAGGGAGGGGCAGAGAGACAGGAAGACACAGAATCTGAAGCAGGCTCCAGGGCTCTGAGCTGTCATACAGAGCCCGACGCGGGGCTCGAACTAGGGAACAGTGAGATCATGACCTGAGCCGAAATCTAACACTTAACCCCACTGAGCCACCCAGGCGCCCCATATGCAATTTTTTAAAGAAAAAAAAATTTAAGGGAAAAAAGTTATAGAAACTGTTGAAGCCTTCCCAGTTCTGACCCCCTGCAGCCTTCCTCAGAGTTAAACACAGTCCTGAAGTTGTATATTTTAGGTGTATATCTGACTGTTTGGAACTGCCTTCCCAGTGGCTTCTGAGCCACGAGGAGATCAGGGGTGTGGAGGCAGAGGATTTACATAACTGAAAACTCCCCAAATCCATCTCTCAAGTAAAGTATGGACTGCTTTTGTTCCTTACACTTTCCTATTATTTTTTTTCCCCCTTCTACTTACAGACACTCAATTTTCTAGCTGGAAATAGAAAGCCTTATCAGATTGGAATAACAGTCCTTCTTGCTGTAGTTTTTTCCCCAAAGACGGGATGAATTCGAGCCTCGTCAGAAAGCCATCTGCTATGTACGCACAGACCTATTCAGAGCCAGAAAAAGAAAACGAAGGAGGGGTAAGCCCAGGCTCGCTCGTTTTGCAACAAAGAGCTGTGGCTTGTGAACTCCATGCCTTTGACAGAGGCTGACCACGGGACAGCGTGCACTGACTGGGAACACAGGGTGTAAGGAGTCCTGCATTGTTCACGGCGACCTTGCAGAACTTTGCTACCCGTGAAGAAAAGACGCTTAATGAATAGGAAGAAGGCTCTGTGTCCAGCCCTCTGAGTTCATGCCAGTTCTCCAGGGGAAATGGCCATTGGATTTGTGTTTTGCCCCTACAATCCTTTCCAGCCCCTCTACTGGTTGTAATTAGCTCACTGTTAGTCCTGTGGTGTCAGACCTGGCCGGTCTTGGTTCAGGACTACCACAGGAAAATGCCATGAGGTCCTCAGAGGACACGTCATCTGATCCATGGGACCACCCTCGCTGCCCGGGGGAACACTCGTGTGCTGCTCCAGACCAGCAGATCTGAAGCTACGGGGCCGTCCGCTCCTGGTGGCTGCTAACATACTTCCTTCTCTACCTTCCTTGACTCACCACAACAAAAAATAAATTGCAGCATGAAAGCTCAAGTCCAAAATCATTATTTCCACATTCTTGAGCACATTTGAACACTATTCATTTTTCCCCAACTTTTAATGCCTCTATTTTTTATGAGCACAAATATAGGCTGGTTGTAAAATGGTTAAATAATATATAAACGTGTAACTTAGAAAGTGGAGGACCTTTGTTATCCCACTTCATAGATCATCGTTAATTAACAGTGTGCTGTGTATTTTTCCAGACTTTTTTTGCCACCCGCACACGTTTCTTTTTAAAAAAATTTGTTTTAATGTTTATTTTTGAGAGACAGAGTGCAAGCGGGGGGTGGGGGGGCAAAGAGAGAGGGAGACACAGAATCCGAAGCAGGCTCCAGGCTCCGAGCTGTCAGCACAGAGCCGGACATGGGCCTCGAACTCACAGACCACGAGATCATGACCTGAGCTGAAGTTGGATGTTCAACTGACTGAGCCACCCAGGTGCTCCATTACACTTTTCATTTATGTAAAGCTCTATATAGTTTCTAGCACTTTCTTAGTACATTGTGGAATGTACTTTCCATAGTCATTACTCTCCCATTCACCTCTGCTCACTCATTTAACATATCTTTCCTGTTTCACTATAATCTCCAACAGGATGGAGACCCTGCCTATCTCATTTAGTGGTTGCACCCCCTCCCCCCGCCCCCAGGGTCTACCACTGTGCTTGGCTCACAATTAGCACTCAGTATAAACTAGTTGAATGAATGGTTCTCTCTCTGGCATGTGAAGTAGGTGGAACAGGTTCTTTTTTAATTTTTTTTTAAATTTTTTGAGAGAAAGAGAGAGCATGTGCACATGCGTGTGCGAGTGGTAGAGGAGCAGAGGGGAGAGAGAGAATCTCCAGCAGGCTCCACACTCAGCATGGAGCCAGATGCGGGGCTCAATCTCACTACTGTGAGATCATGACCTGAGCCAAAATCAAGAGTCAGATGCTTAACCGACTGAGCCACCCAGGCGCCCCAGAACAGGTTCTATAATGCCTTTTCTCTGGTAAAGAAACAGAAATGATTCATGACTTGTCCACCGTCACAGCTATCCAATGGTGGAGCTGAGCCTCAAACCCGGGTCTTCTGAGTCCAAATCACAGAGTTCTTCCCATCAAAGTACAGCTTCCCCTTAAAAACTGCCAGAAAATCGTGACCATGTCCCCAACCAGAGGCTGAACTGTGTCCAACCTATCCCCCAAAGTCTCCATTTCACAGGGTGGGGAAATGCATCCAGTTTTCACAGTTTTGAGCTAGAAGGAGATAAGTTAGAAAGGAAAGATCAGCCTTCATCACTCTGGAAGATAAACCAGTGTTCAGGGAGTGACCTGACATGGGGTTCGGTTCCGTTTGGCCACGCTGACAGAACTATGGGCATCTCTTAGCTGACGTTCCCATACCCCTGGGCTCCTGGCCACACACAATTAGCTCCAGGACTTAGGCAAGCTTGGGTCTCCGTGGTGTCCTGCTGCGGGTGAGGCTCTACACGTGTGCCCTGCGGTGCAGGGAGGCTCCACATGCCAGTTGACTGCAGAATGATTTTTCTGTCCAAACCCTCAAGGCTGGCCAAGGAGTAATTGAAACTGGAATTGGTCCAGAAATTCTCAGGCATGCGGCTCCTGGGAAGAGACTGACCTCCCAAATGACTCTCTCTTGTGGTATAATCCTTTTTTTCCCACCCCCCTGCCACTCTTGCATAGAACTTACCTCCTTTATTTTCAGAGGGGACAATTTTTTTCAGGGAGAAACTGTGCCAATTCTTCCACAATAATGTTGCAACTCAAAGGATATTTGTCTTTCTTCCCTTGTTTTGATTTTACATTAAGCCAGTTTCAGTTGGTAATTCTGGTACATAATCAATAAAGGCAGCCCTTTCAACACTCATGGCTTTAATCACAGAAAAACAAATCTTTTTCCCCCTCTCTGTTCTTTTTCTTCTCTCTTCTCCCTACCTTTTTCTTAACTCCCTTTCCATTCTCCGTCTCCCATCCCTTCCTTCATGCTCTTCCTTTCTATATATAACATTTTAAAAGACATTGTTTTATAAAGTGCCTTGTTCATAGAAGACATTGGTTTTACATATTTTTTCAAAAATAGTACAAAAAACTGACTTAACCAGATATTTAAAAGGTCCCAGTCATTAAAGCAATGAGATTAGATGGGTCTGATCATGGACAGATCAAGAGCATAAAAATCATACATGGTTGCAAGTATATATGGAAATAAAGTACATTTCTAATATTCACACTTTTTTGAATCAATAGAGAAAAGATGGATTATTCAATAAATGGTGATCAAAAACACTGGCTAGCCATTTGGAAAAAGTAAGCCCAATTCCAAACCTCATTTTTTATATCAAAATAAAATCCAGAAATATCATTTTAAAAGTTCACGTAAAAAGTGAAACCGTGAAAATAGTACAAAATAAGTGAGCACTTTGAAATTCGGGAGTGGAAAGAACTTTATGACATTAAAAAATTAAGATTAGAAAGTACTGGTAGATTTTGCAATATAAAAATTAAATCTCCTCACCAAAAAGAAATGTACTCTTAAAAAGTTGAATGATAAGAGGACAAACTAGGAAAATATATGTGACCCGCATAAGGTTAATATCAATATGAAAAATGTTTTTATAAATCAATAAAATTTAGTCATCTATCCTTCCATCACAGTAGTAGGACTTGGGATAATTTTTACTTTCTTCTTTATAGTTCTATAGCTATACTTTTGATTTTTTTTAAGTTAGTATTTTTAATACATCAAATTCATTATCAGTTTGAAAAAAATACTTAAAAACATGCGAATTGGCATCTTTTTAAAAAATACTTGAATCTAAAGACCAAAATAACTTTTCCAGAATTGTCCAATGGTTCTGCTTTATAATATTAGTCATTACACTTAACCTTCAATATTCTCACATAATAAGACCAACTAAAAAAAATAAGATACATGAGAAATAGTAAGAAAAACTCATAAGACAAAAGAATTTTAAAATGAAAGGGCAGACCCCACATTGAAGTTAGGTGTTCTTTCAAAACCTGATTTGAATCTAAATCTTTGGATTAAAATTTGGCCTTTCTTTTTGTAAGGACAAGAGTCCATTGAACAAAAGCTCTTTTACCCCTCAAATAGTTATTTTTAGCGCTAAGATCTTCTCTTCTTAATGCAGGGTGTTTTTTTTCCCCCTTTTTTCCCTCCCGACCATCTAAGTTGTACCATTAAATGAAACGTATGATTTAAATTTCAATTCTACTGAAGCTGCAGGTAGCATTAAAGCGATCATACAGATGAGCGATTTCATTGAATATCACTTCACATAAATTTACATAAAGCTGCAAAAATCTACACCGCCTCTAGAAATTCTTCGGAAGGAGAAAAGAGAGAAAAATGTGTATTTATTGAGCACCTACAGTTTGTCAAGCCCTCTCTTGGACTGCTTTATTCATGTCACCTGATCTAATCCTTAGAGCCAAGAGGTGAAATCAGCATTATCGTCCTCATTCTATAGGTTAGACAACAGGCTCTGAGAAATTAAAAGATTTGCTGGAAATCACACCCATGTGACTCAAGCACCCACGCATGACCTTTTCCCTACGCCCCTGAACTTTCTCCAGCATATATGTCTTCTATTATAAAAGAGAACTTATACAATCTAAGTTCCCTATGTGGTCCTGGAGGTGTCTCGAATGTTCTGCAGACTACAGACGCATTCTTCCAGCTGCTCTGAGGATCCACATCCCCTTCCTATGCTCAGCTCACTGTGGGGCGTGTCCAGGCTTGGAGGGGGGGGGCGGGGGGGAGGGTGCATCTTTTGTCTCAGCCGAGGCCACTGGAGCCCTGGCTTCCCTCACCACAGAATCTGACCACCAGCAGCTGCTAACTTCAATGACACTCAGATTTTGTGTTTTGGTTCCTTATGTCATATTTGTCAGTGCTTATGTCTCATGTCCACAGAGGACTGGCAGAGAGGCCCAGTCACCGGGCTGGCTCTACCAGTTACTAGCTGTGTGCCCCTGAGCACTGACATGAGCTAAGGCTGTTTCCTTACCTGGAAAAGGGAGGTATCACCTGTACATGCCTGATGCTATTGTGGCCTTAATGACAGAACGCAAGGAAAGTATTTATCACAGTGCCTGGTGCCACCTACGTGCTTCATAAACATGATCTGTTGCAGCCCATCAGCCTGATGTCTAAGGCCTGGCGGTTGGCAGACCTCAAAATCACCCTCTCCTGGGGCACCTGGGCGGCTCAGTCGGTTAAGCGTCCGACTTCGGCTCAGGTCATGATCTCTCGGTTCACGAGTCTGAGCCCCGCGTTGGGCTCCATGCTGACAGCTCAGAGCCTAGAGCCTGCTTCGGATTCTGTGTCTCCCTCCCTCTCTCGGCTCCTCCCCTGCTCATGCTCCATCTCTCTCTCTCAGAAATAAACACACATAAAAAACTTTAAAAAAATTCATTCTTTCCTGCTGTTCAGGCCATTGTGCCTGAACCAAACTTGACTTCTGCCTTGAGGACATATCTTGTGCCAGGGAGCTCCATAAGCCCAGGCAGGCCCACCCTCTCACCCAGGCTGTGGCCATTCCAGGCTCACCTGGCTTCTGGGATGGCCCCAATCCAGGCACAAGCCTAATCTGGGGATAGACTCTGGTCTCCCCTAGAACATAAGATAACTAACACAGGGCTGATGTATCATGGAATCAACAATGAATTAAACCGTTCCCTTCTGACAGTTCCTCCTGACACTTGTTTCAACCAGAGTTAATGATGGCTAGCTGGTGAATGAGCTTCATCTGGGGGAGCAGTCAGCTACCGATGGTGAGCTGCCTCTATCTCTGCACATCAGAGCTCCCAGCATGGCTGTCCCGGAGCAAAACGGAGCTGCTGTGAGATACCCTCCTCCCAGGTCTTTCTTGCCGTCCTTAATGCCATTCACTTTTCTGAACTTCCTTAGCAGATAACTGATGAGTGATAGTCGCTAAAGGCTCACTTTCCCATTACCAGTGGACTGACTGAGAGAAGGACAGGTAATTCACTGCGAATGTGGTCCACTATGGGCCAAGACTCTAAGAGGCAGAGAGAGGAGCCAGTCGTAAGTTGTTCAGTGTTTCCCAGCCTCACTTGATTGTTTCCTTAACCTATCTGCATTCCTTTGTTTCCAAGTGTTTGCTCATGCCGTTCCCTCTGCATGGAATGCTCTCCTCCTACCTCTGTCCTTGGAAGCCCTCAACATCTCCACAAAGTTTCCAGACACCCACCACCATTATGACCTTCTTGCCCCCCTACATTAGCAATACATTCCTCGATGTGTGCATGAGACCCCATATATTTTGATCTAATTGGTTCCCTTGGTTATCTTATTTCATTTTATACACTTGAAAACATCATTCTGAAAAGAGGTCCATACTTTCTCTGATTTCCAAAGACACCAAAAAGGTCAAAAATCCTTGATCTAGGGGTGGGTGCCTAGGGGGGCGCAGTCAGTTAAGCATCCAACTCTTGATTTCGGCTCAGGTCATGATCTCATGAGTTTGTGAGATTGAGCCATGTCAGGCTCCATGCTAACAGTGTGGAGGCTGCTTGGGATTCTCTCTCTCCCTCTCTCCCCACCCCTTCCCTGCATTTGTGCGTGAGCACACGTGCATGCATTCTCTCTCAAAATAAAGAAATAAACTTAAAAAAAAAAAAAAAAAGAATCCCTGATCTAGATCGTGTTTAATGACTCAGTAGGGTGGAGACTATGTGGTAGTCCTCTTTGCCTTCTGTGTCTAATACTACCCAGCACACAGTGAGCGCTCAGTGCCTATTTGTTGACTTGAACCGGGTCAATGTCAGCGACAGCACACAACAAACAGTTGTGCCAGTGAGTCCCCAAGCATCATGCACGTGTCTGGTATCAAAGTCCGGGGTCACTCTAATTTTACATGTGCTGCTCGGCCGCTCTGGTGACCAGGCCCCAGACTGGCCTTTGGGGCTCCCGCGCTGCTGACCCAGCTATGACCACATCGGGCAGGGATCCAGCTGTGAGCATGGACGTGGCTTCTCAAGGTCACACAGAAGACTCCATCTTAGGCCTCAGGAGCTCAAGTACTGAATACAGTTTCAGCAGAATTTCCTTTTGGCTAGTTTGTCTTCTTTAGTGTCCAAGGAGGAAAATCAGACTCATTGTTCTGCTCTTAATCAAATTCAATCTGGAGAAGCAGAAGAAAGCTGGGTATCTGCTCCGTCATGCAAGCCTGCTTTTCACTAAAACTGATTGATAGTTACATGAACATACAAAACTGATATAACTTTTATGTCCCTAGAAATTCCTCATTACACATTTTACCCTCCTTGAGGATTTTCAGTACTGAATGGTTCAGATTCAGAAATGTTCTAGGAAAATCTGACTAATGAAATACAAGAAGTTGGAGCCAAGAGGGAAGGCGGAGGGGACAGCTGTCTTTGAGCATTTATTGCACCCCAGAGCCTGCATTAGGCTTGTTACATTCTCTTAGCCACCCTCTGGGCTCAGTATGATGATCCTCACTTTACAAGTGGGCAAGCTATGGTTCAGAGAGTGCAATAAACGTCTGAGGCCACACAGGAGTGAGGAGCAGGGCCAGGTCTGACTTCACCTTATCCTAAAACCTGTGCACTTTCCTATCTGCCCAATGGCCTAGGGTGAGCACAGCTTTGAGCTTGACCTACATCCCTGGAGTGACAGGTGTTTGGTTTTGATCTAATTGGTTCCCTTGGTTATCTTAGTTCATTTTATACACTTGAAAACATCATTCTGAGAAGATCATCTTTCATCTGGGTCCATCTAATTGTCCACGGCCCCTGGGGCTGTCTGACCCAGTCCTTCCTGACTGGGTAAAACATCCATGGCTTTACGGATGGTAGACTGACCAACAGGCAAAGTAAATGCCAAAAAGCCCCAGAGCATGTGGCAGCAGCTCTCAGCCAGCTTCCCCCAGAATCATGGACAGAACATTGGCTTTTCTGAAATCCCCCAATTCCTGGCCATCTTTGCTCTTTGGGACTTCTGTCCCTTCCAGCCCCCATCTTTTCTCTTCTCTCAACATCCTGCCAGTGGCTTGCTCTTTTTTTCTTCCTGTAAAGCTGCCCTAGCTAGCAGAAGATAAGGCCTAGAGTGTATCCCTCCTAGAGATAGTCATATTTTCCAGGAGCCAAAAAGCCTTATGCATAAGAAATGAATTTATAACTGTGAAGTCTTTGGAGGCAATGGGTTACAAAACCTGAGAGAAGGGATAGGGACAGGGGAGGGAAGGAACTTCTTTGTGAAGCCCCTGAAATTGTATTTGTTGGGAAGTTGCCAATAGTAAAGTTAGTCCTTTAAAAGGCAGCATCCAAATGGGAATCCTAGGCTCGGTTGCATAACCATTAGACCAGTCTTCCCTGAACCCTTTTCTTGTATCCTTTTAAATTCCCTGTAGGGTTTACATGGAGCCATTACTTTGCCCTTTGTTCCTGATCTTTGCCTCTGTGCCGTGGCGTCTCTTCTGTACCCGCCCACCTGGCTGGTAAGTGGTCTGCAAACGTATCAGGATCCTAGGACGAAAGGGAACGTCTGAGGAGCTGGTGCAGGCCTGTAACCATTATGTCTCCGGCAAGATCAGCTTCAAGTCAGGCTGGCGACTTCAGGGCAAGACGAGGCCAAAACTCAGTCCCCACCTAAAGGAGCTTTCAGTCTGGCTGGGGCATGCGGGGACTTGAAAACACATCCACATACCTTGGGTTCGTGGAGGTGGTACACTGCCCCAACAAAAACGTGAGAATGGCTTTGGAACCGGGTCCGGTGAGGAAATAAATGCGCGCATGGATGGATGGATGAAAACAGGTACAAAAAGAACGTGGCATGTTCTAGGAACTGAAATTATTTTGAATTTACTAGAGCAGGCGGTCTATTTTGATGGGGGACTGCAGGAACTTTCTGCATTCGGAAACTATTTATTGCCAATTTTGTTCCTGATACTAGGGTACTAGCTGAGACGGCAGTGATGAGCAGACACACATGGCCCGGGAGGCTGGCCATACAAGCTCTCCGTCTTCACAGCCTCCTCTCTTTCCCCTTCTCCTTCGGCTTCACAGACTGTGCGCCTCTGCCCCTCATCTCACTCGGCCTCCTCACTCACTCCCTTGGTTTCCAGACCTTTATTACTGGCCCGGACGCTGCCTGGGCTTGAGTGCACCTCTGGTCTCTGGATGAACTGAGTGCCGCGGAGAAAGACCTGGAGGAGCCCCTGCTGGGCGCGCCATTGGGCTTCTGTCCTGCTCCCTGGGACGCCCAGGCGAAGGGCCAACGATGAGAAGCCCAGTTCATGGGAGAGGTCAGGGTTCTCACAGGGAAAAGGAAAGAGGAGGCAGGAGTGAAGAGACATTTGTTTCCACTCTCTGGTTGGCAATGTCATGATTATTCCCTGATTCCCCTGGAAATCTTTGGCATATCATCTATTTATATAGGATACTTATTATTAATATAATATCTAGTGTATATTAATGTTAGTAACAATATGTTTACTGTTTATCATTAATATATGATAAATTATATATTTATATATTTAATATAAATCATTAATTTATTAAAATATAAATAATTGTTAAAAATATAAATAATTTAACATATAATAAATATATAAATATCTATTGAGCACCTACCATGTGACAGGTGCGGTTTATTAACGTGCGGTGGAGCTGGCTCTGGTCAGAGGTGGGGGTGGGGCCACAGTCGAGGCCTTCCATGGGGCCACCCCACAACTGAGTGATGCACCCATTGCCCAAATAGTCATCAAGCAGTTCGTGTGTGCTAGGTGCTCTTGTAGGTGCCGGGGAGGCACAACTGGACATGGTAGGCAGAAAGTCCTTTGGGAAGAATAAAGCATCCCTTCTTGTGGCATTTCTATCCACTGGCCATCCCCTTGGGGTCCCACCTCAAATGCAATGTGTCCAACATCCAACTCCCATCCTTACCGCCACCAAACTGGCTTCTTTGGTATTTTCCATCTTGGTTTGGGGCACCTGCGTTCCATGTTTCAGCAAAGAATCTTCTTCTACGTGCAGGCGCTTAAAACACGAACATGGAGCCATCCCTCACTTCTCCTATGAACTCCCTAGCCTACTCTGTGCTGCCACAACCCCATTTGTGAGTCAAATGCTAACTGTTGTGTTCTCCTCCATGATCCCTGTATCGTGGCACCTGGCATTTAGAAGCAGCTCAGTAAAGGCTTACCCAATACAGGAAGGAAGGACTTGTAATAAAGTTGGCACAGACCTTGGGAAATGCCCGGTTATGATCCTGCTCCCCTCCTCTCCCTTCTGTCCTCTCCCTCCTGCCGCTCCGAAGGCGCTGGCTCTGGTCAGTTCATGACCAGATTGGTAGCCTCCGATCACTTCACCCTCCGTATTCCCAAATCATCACACCCAGACCTCTCAAAACCCATGCTGAATTCCTGCCAAGGCCCGGGCTCACCCTTGCTCCAGGAGCCCACCCTGCCAAACATACCCTTACTTCTCAAGCAGCCTCTTCCATGACTGCTCCCCTCCCCCACCAGGCGTACAGGACACTCTCACTCCAGGGCTACCTGCTCCCCTCAACTCAGCAGCCTATTCAGATATGTTACCTGCATGCATGCATTCATTCTGCACCTCTCCTTGCTCTGCAAAGGGTTTCTGCAGCTTCAGGAGATGGAAGAAAATGGAAAGCCTTAACAGGCCACCACTTTCAGCTGTGCAGGGTGTTCACTGCACAAGAACACCCGCTGAGAGGGAAAATGGGGGCCCAGATACAGGCCTCATCCGTTCACCAAATCATGCAGCCCAGCACAGGTGACACTGGCCCAGAGGGGGCTTCTTTTCCTAGCCTGCCCGCCATCTTCCATGGGCCCCCAGGGCGAGAACTAAAAGTAGAACAAAAGAAGAAAGAAATAAGACTGAGGACAAACAGCAGCCAGGTGCTCAAGATGAGAAAACGCCCCAGGGTAGATATGTGTCCAAATCCCTGCCCAAGTGTGTCATATAGGAAAAAGAGAGCCATAAGTGACTCCCAAGACACATCCATGGGCTTAAGCAAAAAGAAAGGCTAACATTGTCACTCTATAGGAAAAGACAAGCAGGATTTTCAAGAACGCATGCCACACTCCTTTGCACTCTGGCTGCCTTTGGCCCTCTTCCTGCCACAGTGTAACTGGAGAGTCTAAATCAGGTAAAGCAAATCCTTATGGATGCAAAGGCAGTGCCTCTTCCTCCCACGTGTAAAAGTCATCATGGCGAGTTGACTCACATATATTTAACACTGGCAAATGCTTGTGCCTGGGCCCTGGCCACACCCTCCAGCATACCTCCCCGGTGAGCTCAAGATTACGGTGTTATCCTGGATATTTCCCTTTGCCCGTTTCTGCTTCTAACTCTGATACGAATTCTGTAGGTGCAGAGAACAGGCAATAGATTCTGTAAGGCTACAAGACTCTCCAAGGTGAAAAATTAGAATCAGTGGCACTCCCTAGCCCTCCCATGCCTGGGCCCTACATACTGGCTTCCCTCTACTTGGCAAAACAATTAAAAAGGGCTTTTGCTTGAGGATCTAAGAGTCGGGACTGCAATAATATCTCGCTCTGGCTGACTGACATTTTACTGCTATGCTGATAACTCAGAGCTACTCAGGAATTTAACTCATGGATGGGACTGAGAAAGGAGGGTAACCTCTGTTTACTGGCCCAAGGAGCTCCGATTAAGAATTTTATAAGTATCTTGGTTCGTGTGATGTCATGCCTGAGAATAACTACTACAATAGACTGGATGATAGCTTTTTACCTCAGGCCCACATCTCATAAGACACATGGGCACAAAATTATATTAACAAATGCAATCAACAAAAACTACAAAATCTAACATTAACTAAGCAGGTGTTTCAGGAAGGTGATATAGCCCCTCAAATGCCACCCCACTGGGGAGTGCATCTGGCTTTGTGGGTGAGCTGCCACTCCAGGGAAAGCTGGGGATCAGGGAGGTTCCCACACAGGCCACCTTCCTGGATCTCTCCCTTCTATGGGTCTGCAGGCCACCCAGCAGCTCCCACCTACCTGCTGGCCACCTGCCAACTCTCAAAAGCCCAGAGCCACCTCTGGCTTCACCAGATCCTTTCTTTTTTAAATTTATTTGAGAGAGAGAGAGAGAGAGAGACAGAGCGCCCAGGAGGGGCAGAGAGAGAGAGAGAGAGGGAGAGAGAGAATCCCAAGCAGGCTCCACACTGCCAGCACAGAGCCCGACACAGGGCTCGAACTCTCAAACCGTGAGATCATGATCTGAGCTGAAACCAAGAGTCAGACGTTTAACCGAGCCACCCAGACGCCCTTTCCCAAGAGCCTTTTACTCTCTTTTAGGTATTCCCTCAGCATCTGAGTCCGTTAATTTATAAAATAAGAATAATACTCCCCACGCCATACAATTCTTTTGAGGTTTTTTTGAGATAACATATACCAAGCACTTAAAGTACCTGGCACATTAACAGATCCTCAATAAATCATAATCTAAGAGAAACAGAAGGGCGGGATGTACAGGTTACTAGTCGAAATCTAGTAACACACTTTCAATGGTGTTCCTCCTCTGGGCTTGCTAGAATCCTAGAAGCTAAAGCAGAAAGGGGGCCTCTTCTTGCTGCATACCAGAGGCTGCATGTGGGTAAAGGCCTGCGTACTGAACACTTGCAATGAAGATTCCTTTGTATTCACAGCATTGTGGGACTGGAGGCTGAAAACAGCCTGGAGAAAGGTGCCAGCTCTTGACCTGCAGAAGCAGGTGAGTCTCCTGGAATAGTATATCTTCATCAATAATAAAAGGCTTTTTATACAGATAGGGCAAAAGATACATAACCACGTTTTTTTTTTTTTTTATCTGCTCCAAAGAAAGGACAAGAAGCAACCTTTAAGGAAGTGCAATCTGACAATAACACAAACAAAAACATTAAGGGAAGAATAACCATCAGGCTCTTGTCCAAACCCTCATGATGCGTCTCCCAGCAGGGAGAGAAACCCAAGCTGTCGGGCTTACATAGCAGAGGGGAAACAATTCAAGTACCTTGTGCAAAAGGCAACAGAGGATCCTGCAGATCAAATGTTCAAGGGTGCCTCTGCTTATTACCTCTGAAAATTGAGTTAGAAAAGCTTCATTAAGGCCTTGGAGTCAGAACCGGCTCTCATTTTGCAAACCTAAATGAAAGTGAAAATTGGAGGAGAAGCCATTCCCCTCAGTGGATCTCGAGCCCCAGTCACAAACCAAACCCAAATGTAAACTGTTACTGTCACTGGGGGAGATAATCCTGGAGTGAACCTGGTCTCCATATTCGGCCCCTAGTTAAGTTTTATAAAAATCGGGGCTCCAGCCAAGGGGAAACACGATGGGCTGAGCATGAGAAAGGCTGATGTCTCCGAGAAGGCTTGGTACAAACCCTGCCCCACCAGTCAGGAGTCTCCCCTTCACAAGTAACAGAAACCCAGCTCTAAAAAGTGTGAGAATAGGAGATACAAACATTGGATACAAACAGTTGTCTTTAAGGTCTGCTTTAGCATTCCATCTCTCAGCTCTGTTTCTCCTTGCACATTGGCTTCATTTACTCCAGAGATACGACTTCCTCCGTGACTCTGTATCCTGGAGGAGAGGACTACACCCAACTCCAAAATTATCCACGCCGTTCGGTAGCCAGAAGGAAGGCGGAGCAACTCTCTCCTGGCTTCTGTATCAATGCCTGAAGCAGACTCTGATTGGCTGTGCTTGAGTCACGAGCCTAACTCTGTACCAATCACCGTGTCAAACACAAGAGGGCTATTCTCATGGGCCAGGCTGAAGGCAGGTACAGGAAGGGGAGGTGAGCGCCACCTGACCACGTGGAATAGGTTCCTCGAAGAGAAAGTGTGGTTTTATTTCCGGGAGAAGCGAGAGGTAAGCTGGGCAGGCAAAGACAACAAAAGTTCTCCACTTCAGGTCAATAGGAGGGCTCCGTTTGGAATCCAGGTTTCCAGGAAGAGTACTGAACCCTCTCTCCACCCCCACGCCACTTCCCCTGCACCTTGGAAGCACTAGGACCCGGAGTGCTGTGATTGCACTGTTGGGATGGGTTTCGCTCCCCCCCACCCCACCCCGCCCGGAGTTGGCTTGCAGGTAGCCTGGGCACATCCACATCCCGAAAGAACCAAAACAGAGTAGCAGGCCCAGACAGCCTGACTTACTGACAACCGCCCTTCTCCATTTTGCTTGCAGTGCCTGAATTCTCAGCTCCTGATGCTGCAGGCTCTGTGCCCTCCCTGTGGGTCAGGCAATGTCTGTGTTTACTAAATAGGACTTGGATTCATTCCACTCCCCAGCACAGGCCCAGGCACCAAGGATGTCCTTGATAGATGTTTGTTGAGGCCCTTTCCTAGCAGTTAAAGTAAATACTTTGGGAAGAATTTGGAGGAAAGGTGACCGGGCCTCCCTATTGGTAGTTTATCCTTCAGCTGATGAGAGCTTCTTATAGGATGTGGATGGGGTGTTCCAGAAGACACTCACACGTGTAAACAGATACAAACATCCACACCTGTTTCCCAAGTTAGTAGCTGTTAACTGTTGACAGTTCCTTTGCTGTACAAAAGCATTCCAAGCCAAAAGGAAGACGGGTCATTTATTTGCTAACAAGACTGGAGGCAGAATAGCCTCGGAAGATTCCAGCCCTTCAGCAGCAGGGAATAAGCTCAGAGTTTCTGGCAGGTATCTTGTCTGTATCTTGATGCTATAATGGAAAACAGCAAGGCACCAAATGCTGAGTAAGTCCAGAAAAATATATGTGCTGCTATGGGCTGAATCTACCCAAAATTCACATGGTGAAGTCCTAAACCCAGGACTTCAGAATATGACTATTTGAAGATGGGGTTTAAAATGAGGTCATTAAGATGGGTCCTAATCCAAATAGGACTGCTGTCCCTACAAGAGGAGGAGATTAGGACACAGACAATGGAAAAACCACTTGAAGACACAGAAGGTGGCTGTCTATAAACCAAGAAGGGGTCTCGGAAGAAATCAGTGCTTAATCTGACCCCTTAACCTCAGATTTTCAGCTTCCAGAATTATGAGAAAATAAATTTCTGTTGTTTAAACCACCCAGTCTCTTGTATCTTGTTTTGGCAGCCCTAGTAAAGTAATGCATATGCTTTACAATTTACAAACCTATTTTTCATACCTGAGCTCACTTAATTTTCACAACAATCCGATTGAGCAGAGAGTATTCTCATTTTATTGATGAGGAAACTAAAAAATCCTTTTAGCTTGAAGTGTTAATGAGTGGCAGAGCCTTGGCCTGAACCCAAACTTCCTTTCTCCAGGTCCTATGTTCTTTCCAACAGACTTGCTTCCTATTTGCAAAGCACTCAGTGCCCTTGTTGTCATTCATTTCTCTGCCCATCAGTATTTAGAGGCCAGATACAATGGTTCCCCTTAATCTGAAGAGTGGCTGAGTGATTCCCTCTGCTTTACACAATGGGTTGGTGGCAGAAATGGTATTAAAGTGGCTCCTGAAATTCTGGGTCACTGTTAAGTGATGATTTCTTATCTCTCCTGTTTACTCATCAAATCCAAAGTGTCAAGAGCTTTCCAGCCAGCAGCTCTGTTCCAGTGCGGGACAGTAATGGGCCCCACCTCTCATGCCTGCATCAGATGAGCGTGCTGTGGGTGATCCTGGACTTCAGAAGTTCCTGTGTTTCCAGCTGCATTGCAAAGGGTGGGATTGATTTGGCCCTTGAGGAGCTGCTTTCATCAGTCACCACCCACTGAGAGGAGAATTGAATAGGCAACCCGGTTCATCTGGGGTTTGCTTTCAACCTAAAATAGTCATGTCTTTTCCTGAGAATATTGATTGAAAAGTTGATATCAAAATAAGCAAAGGAGCCAGAGTAACAAATTCCAGTGCTTCAGGTTCTTTTTCCTTTTTTGGGGTGGGATGAGAGTATATGATTAGGGCAGTAAGCAAGATTTTTAAACTATTTTTGTATTTGATAGTGCACAAACAGCAGGAATCGTTATCAGAATACATTTTAAAAAGGGGAAATTGTACCCACGATCTTATCAGCCCATTTTTTTTTCTCTTTTGGTGTTCCCACCTGCCCTTGCCCAGATGCACAGATAATTTTTACATTACACTCATGGCAAAGACAAGAATTCATATTTTCATTTAACCTTACAACGTAAGGAATTTTCCAAGTCGCCACGTAATTTTCATGATTATATTAAATGGCTCGCTGTTAAAAAAAAAAAAAAAAAGGCTGCCTGTTATCACTACTCGAAGGGACAGAACCATCATCTGCACATTCTTCCCTTAGCCATTTAGGTGGTTTCCAATTTTTTGTTTCAAGCGATATGCTCCCTTATAGACTGCAGAAAAACAGCAGATCTTCACCTAGCTGGGAGTTTTCTGGTATCAAGCAATGGCTTCATTTACAGGTGGGGACACAGGAGGAGCCCCGCAGCCGCGGTAACCGTTGGAGGGGTCACCCTGGAGCGAAGGCTGAGTGCGAAGGGCACCCTGGGAGCTGCCAGGTGAGAGCAGGGCCATGATCATCCATTTCCTCACCCCCACCTCCAGGCTTTCTGGCCTCGCAGGGACCCCTGGCAGCTACTTCAGCTAGCACTGATGTAGGAAGCAGCCTGTGAACACAGAGGGTCCCAATTCGGCTCTTGCAAGAAACAGAGCCGTCAACAAGCTTCCTGGGAGTCTCTGTGCCTTTGATTCTTCCCACTCCTCCGAGTGCTGAGTCTTCTGAGACTAAACACACAGGAGCCTTGAGGGACCTAACCGTTAATCCTAGGAGCCCAAGCAGAAGAAAAATGGCATGTTTTGCTCATTTTATCAAGCTGCCGTCTGTCTGACCTGATCCTGGCATATTTTCTGCTCCCCTGCAACTTCTGCCTGAGGGGACAGGAGTCCTAGCCCAAATGCAGCCTGAGCACAGCCCCCCAGTCCTGCTGGAGCCAGCAATTTTTTCTTGGGATTCCTCATCCTGGAGCTTCTTGCCTGACCCCTTTGGGAACCCCCCCCCGCCCCCCCCCCCCCCCCCGTAGATGAGAGAATCGCTGACCGCTCTGGAAGATGAAAATAAGCAGGAAGGCAGAGAACCTTCCCTTTGCATTTAAAGTCAGCTCCATTTGGAGAGGATTCAAAATGCAAACGTACTAATGCAGTTACTGTAGGCCAAATTAATTATTGCCTCCTGGTTACAAAATTGGTCCCGCCCCCTTGGGATGAGTCGCATTTTGGGCAGAATCCTAAAAATCTTCTTCATTATCCTCCTCATGGCCAATCTCAGGGCTTGCCGTGACTAGTAATAATAGGAGACAACACTGACAGAATATTTTTTTAATGTTTATTTTTGAGAGACAGAGAGAGAGAGAGAGAGAGCAGGGAAGGGCAGAGAGAGAGAGGGAAACACAGAATCCTAAGTAGGCTCCAGGCTTTGAGCTGTCGGCACAGAGCCTGACGCGGGGCTCGAACTCACGAACCATGAGATTGTACCTGAGCCGAAGTCGGACACTCAACCAACTGAGCTACCTAGGCACCCCAACACTGACAGAATATTTATTGCTAGGTGCTATGCTAACTACCTTACATAAAATATGTCAATCCTTACAACGACCCTATGAAGAAAGAGTTATTATTACCCCCATCCTATAGATGAGAAGACCAAGGCTCAGAAAGGTGAAGTAACCCCAGGTCACAGAGCAGGTGAACAGTACTGATTACGACTCAGGTTCAGGCAGGCTGACTTAAGTGCACAGGCTCCCTGCTGGGAACAACTCCTCCAGCCAGCCTCGCCATACCAAGTCCTAGCAGTCATAGCTGAACACTTAGTAAATGCCGGGCACTTTGCTAAGGTATTTGCTTGCATTCCCTTAACTCTTGAAGGGAGGAAACTGAGAATCAGAGAGGTTAATTCACTTCCCCAAAGTCACACAGTAAGTGAGTATAGCAGAGACTGTTTTTCTCTAAAATCTAGTTTCTCCTTCTTCCAGAATCATAGATTCCCATTACAAGCTGAGCACATGGCCTTCTGGAATTAAGACATTTTCCAGACTGTTGAAACGAAACGTGTCCATGTGACTAACTCGTGGGTAGCAGGATCTAAACAAAGGCGACTTCCTGGCCTCGTGAGCCTTCTCCCCTTTCCTCCTTCCTGCTGGTGGAATGTAGTTATGAGAGCCAGAGCTGGAGGGGTGCCAGCTTGAGCCATGACATGACAAAGGGTACACAGCAGAGCCACAAGGTAGAAGGAGCCTGGGTCCCCAGAGACTCCGCAGAACTGAGTCAACTCAGCCATCTTGAGGTGACCACCCCGAGACTTTTGACATGAAAGAGAAGTAAGAGAAATGAACACCTAACCTGTTTGAGCCACCACTGCTTTGGGTTTTCCGTCCTTTACAGCGAAACCTAATCTTTATTGACATTGTAGTAGAGCTGGAATTTAAACCAGTTTGACTCCAAAGGCCACACACTTCACCACTTGGCATGCTATTTCTACTGTAATACTTTATGCCCACATTGGTTCATCTTATTATTCCCAACATCTTCCATCCCCTTCATCTGGAGAGTCACTCGATAGATAATTGCCAAGTGCCAGGCTCTGTGCTAGTGAAGAAGCCAATAATATAAATAAGGATAAGATTCGGTCAGTGCCCTCGAGGAGTTGGCGGTCCATCTCGAAAGACAGATGGCTAGGCAAATAAATAAAACACAGTGCAGTGAGTCCTGTAATAGGGGCATGCGCCAAGAGCCGTGGAGCACACAGAGGTGTAACTCACTGCCTGAGGGTCAAGAAGGCTTCAGCAGAGCGCAGCAGAGGAGCTGGGCATGACAAGTGGCTGCAAGAAAGTATGAAGTGTGCTTGGTTCTCATACACCAGTATCGCTGAAACCACTGGCCTGTGGTGACCACTTTCGGTCTAGAAACACAGCCCAACCCTCCTTACCTGGAATTTTCCACGAGTTCTTCAGCACCGAACACCCCTCTAGCGCTTTGGGAATCCAGACTGCTTCTGCTCCTGCGCCCAAGGTCATGAGGAAAAAAGAATGTGGATCCTTAAGGCCAGCAGCCTCACAACGCGGAAGAAAATGGAAGCGGGAAACCGGAAGGCCCCAGTGGCAGGGCTGGATAAATTAAGATCCTTCAGCAGAGCTGCAGAAGCCAGAATGAGTTCTGTCTGTAATTACCCCGTGCTTGAAAACAGTGTTTCCAACGTGACCTTTCTACCTGCAATTCTAACGGTGGGGCTGCTGTCACTGTTAATAAAGCCCAGGCCTGGCTGTACCTGATTGGAGCCAATTAGAATTACCTGGAGAGGGCAGTCAGGGCAGCTGATGGCTAATGAGGGCAGCTGAGGTGCTGGCATTGGTTTATTTGCCCGGCAACGAGGGGATGGAAAGCTTACCCCACCAAATGGTCCTCTTCTCCCTCCCTCCGCCCCCCTGCATCCAATAATTCTCAACTATTCCATGAGCACCAGCTTTAAATTAAAGCAATGAGGGGCATCTGGGTGGCTCAGTTGGTTAAGCATCCGACTTCGGCTCAGGTCATGATCTCACGGTTCATGAGTTCGATCCCCACATCAGGCTCTGCGCTGACGGCTCTGAGCCTGGAGCCTGCTTTGAATTCTGTGTCTCCCTCTCTCTCTGCTCCTCCCCCATTCGCACTCTCTCTCTCTCTCTCTCTCTCTCTCTCTCTCAAAAATAAAGAAAATATAAAAACAAATTAAAAAAATTAAGGCAATGAGATCTACTGGGGGAGAAGAATATCCCCTGAATAATAAGGCCAAGCAACACTTTTCCCTCACTCAGCATGTATTTAGTAAAGCAACTACTATGTGCCAGGGGTGGTGCCAGGGGGAGCACATAACAGTGAATAAGATACAGACGGAGACAAACTCACCACGAAGTTAAAGATGCTCAGGTTTTAGGACCTCCCATTGGCACAAGTTCTGAGAGGGGCCCTAGCGGTGTGTTCCCATGGCAACATGTTTTTGTAAACTTTGCAAACGCAAGCTATTGGATTGGAAGAATAAATATTGTTAAAATGTCAATACTACCCAAAGCAATCTACACCTTCAATACAATCCCAATCAAAATTGCACTGGCATTCTTCTTGAAGCTAGAATAAGCAATCCTAAAATTTGTATGGAACCACAAAAGACCCCGAAGAGCCAAAGTAATATTGAAGAAGAAGACCAAAGCGGGAGGCAGCACAATCCCAGACTTTAGCCTCTACTACAAAGCTGTAATCATCAAGACAGCATGGCATTGACACAAAAACAGACACATAGACCAATGGAATAGAATAGAGTCCAGAATTGGACCCACAAAAGTATGGCCAACTAATCTTTGACAAAGCAGGAAAGAATAGCCAATGGAAAAAAGACAGTCTAACAAATGGTGCTGAGAGAACTGGACAGCAACATGCAGAAGAATGAAACTAGACCACTTTCTTACACCATTCACAAAAATAAACTCAAAATGGATGAAGGACCTGAATGTGAGACAGGAAACCATCAAAACCCTAGAGGAGAAAGCAGGAAAAAACCTCTCTGACCTCAGCCGCAGCAATTTATTACTCGACACATCTCCAAAGGCAAGGGAATTAAAAGCAAAAATGAACTATTGGAACCTCATGAAGATAAAAAGCTTCTGCACTGCAAAGGAAACAATTAACAAAACTAAAAGGCAACTAACGGAATGGGAAAAGATATTTGCAAATGACATATCAGACAAAGGGCTAGTATCCAAAATCTACAAAGAACTCACCAAACTCCACACCCGAAAAACAAATAATTCAGTGAAGAAATGGGCAGAAAACATGAATAGACACTTCTTTAAAGAAGACATCCAGATGGCCAACACGCACATGAAAAGATGCTCAACTTC
Source organism: Neofelis nebulosa (assembly GCF_028018385.1). NCBI lineage: Eukaryota > Metazoa > Chordata > Mammalia > Carnivora > Felidae > Neofelis > Neofelis nebulosa. Next base: position 125,423,446 of record NC_080783.1, read on the forward strand.
ACTCCTCATCAGGGAAATACAAATCAAAACCACACTGAGATACCACCTCCCACCAGTCAGAATGGCTAAAATGAACAAATCAGGAGACTATAGATGCTGGAGAGGATGTAGAGAAACAGAAACCCTCTTGCACTGTTGGTGGGAATGCAAACTGATGCAGCCGCTCTGGAAAACAATGTGGAGGTTCCTCAAAAAATTAAAAATAGATGTACCCTATGACCCAGCAATAGCACTGCTAGGAATTTATCCAAGGGACACAGGAGTGTTGATGCATAGGGGCACTTTTACCCCAATGTTTATAGCAGCACTCTCAACAATAGCCAAATTATGGAAAGAGCCTAAATGTCCATCAACTGATGAATGGATAAAGAAATTGCAGTTTATATATACAATGGAATACTACTTGGCAATGAGAAAGAATGAAATAGGGCCTTTTGTAGCAACATGGATGGAACTGGAGAGTGTTATGCTAAGTGAAATAAGTCATACAGAGAAAGACAGATACCATATGTTTTCACTCTTATGGGGAGCCTGAGAAACTTACCAGAAGACCATGGGGGAGGGGAAGGAAAAAAAAAGTTAGAGAGGGAGGGAGCCAAACTATAAGAGACTCTTAAAAACTGAGAATAAACTGAGGGTTGATGGGGGGGTGGGTGATGGGCATTGAGGAGGGCACCTGTTGGGATGAGCACTGGGTGTTGTATGCAAACCAATTTGACAATAAATTTCATATTAAAAAAATAAAATTTTTAAAAAAAGCAAGTTATTGTCGCCCACTTGGTTAAGAATGCTGTCTCCTCCCACTCCACTTTTCCCTCTGTCACGTTTCCCTGGTGTAGGGTGGCCCTGAAGTGACCAGGGGCACTTGTGGGATTTGGCACAGGGGAAGTGAAGTCGGGCATGTAAGTGGGTTTGTGTTTCGCGGGCTGTATTTAGGTGGTGGGCAGTCACTTTTGCGTATAATCATTTATGCTGGCCCTCTCAGGGTGGTAACGGCTGCCAGGAATCTCCCTACTGCTCATGGTGCTGACTCACTGGGCGCTGTGGCACAAGGAGCAGGGCCAAAGATCGTAGCAGACTGAAGAGTGTCCTTTGGAACCTGGCCACCAGGAAGCATGTGGGTAGTGGGGAGAAACACAGTTTGCATTGTATAGCACCAAACGCTAGTCTAGGGGAATTTCTTCCAATCATCAGATGTGCAAGATTTCGTTCTCACAGCTACCTAGTCATATATACTAGGAATATTCAGTAATACAGTGATACAACTCCATGCTATACCTTTTTCTTTCTCCGTGGGAATTATGTCAAATAAGATTTCTCGTTCGTAGAGTACAAACGATTGCAGTCCTACAAGCAGCAAGTATGTCTGGTTGTGAAATCACATGTTTTATGCATCCCAACTATTAATAATAAATACCATTTTTGGCTATTTCAAGGGAAAGACTTCATTTTCTTTCCTATCTCTGTATACAAATCATTACAAAATTGTTGTCATATGAAGAGAACCCAGATAAAAGGGTAGCCAGCGAGGAAGAAAGTCTTATAGCAGTGTGCTAGGCAGTTAATTAATAAAAACATTGTTGGAGTGCCCGGCTGGCTCAGTTGGTGGAGGGTGCAACTCTTGATCTTGGGGTTGTGAGTTCGAGCCCCATGCTGGGTACAGAGAATACCTAAAAACGTAAAATCTTTAAAAATAACAAGAAAAATAAAAGCATTGTGTTATTTTTCTGTATTTTGTGATCTTTTCAGTATTTGCAGCTTTGAAAGCCTTATGATTTAATTGTCCTTTCTTTTCCCCATCCAATAAAGGTCCACTTTCAGGCCTAATTTTTTTTCGTATTTTACTTAACTAGTAAAAGTTACTTTCCAGTCCTTATTCCTTGTCATGGTCTAATGGGAGAACCTTATTGCTCCTCTCCCCTCACCACATATGTGATCAGTGCCCACTGCCTGCCGGGCTGTAAGCTAGAGATGGGCACACTGTGGTGGATGAAGCAGATCTGGCACCTTCCCACGTGAAGAGGGGGACACAGATATCAGATAAAACAAATCAGACAGGATGCTGTTTGGCAGAATAAGAGGGGAGAACTCCTTGTAGGAAATAACATTTCAGCTGAGACCCAAAGGCTAAGAGTCAGTCAGATGAAGAATTAAAAAATACATCAAGCAGAAAGAACAGCATAAGTGAAGGCCCTGAGGTGGTAAGAGCGTGAGGCATTACAGGTATTCAATAAATATCTGTTGGATTTTAAAAGTAAATATTATGGTTTGGGCAGGGCCAGGGTGTTATGGGAACATATAGGAGAGGCACTGAAGCCTTGCCAAGGGTAACCAGGAATGAAGGAATGAGGAAGAAGAAAAAGGTTAGAATTGACTTCCTGACTTTCAGGAGACGAAACAGCAGGTGCAACGGCCTGGGGGTCAGAGAGAGATCAAAGAGTAGCTCTGTATCACAGTGGGCTGGATTTGGGGAGAAAGGTTTGGCTGGGGGGAGGTTGAAAATAGAAAGGGAGGAGAACTGGGTAGAATTGGCAAGAAATGAGGCCAGACCATGAAAATCTGAATAAGCCATGGTAAGATGCTTGGACTTCATGTTGGCTGCTATGGTGACATAGTCTTAGGAAAGGAAATGACAGGCTCAGATCAGCATGTTGAAAGGATCTGGTTGCAGGATAGAGAACAGACTGGATGAGGGGTCAAGGCAGGAAGACCAGTCAGGAAGCTGTTAAGAGAAATGCAGTCGTGAGAAGGTGGTGGCCAGGGGTAGAGGCAGTGGGGATGGGAAGAAACAGATCCAGAGAAGAAAATTGTGGTACCATTAGCCAGGCAAGATGAAAGAATCACTCAGGGGCTGGTACCAGGCTGATTTGTAGTTCCTCTTCCGTCATGAACCCAGCTGGTCTCAAGGGAGGCAGCGTTCTTGTTTACAACGGACGGTTTCTTTCCAGGAATAGGACTGCCTGCGCCTTTGGCCATGGGTCACCGTGTGCTGTTTACCTTCTGGACCCCTTGACCCTGCTCTGTCCTCTCCCTTTTCTTGCTTTTTTTTTGAATTTATAACTTGCATATTTTATATTGCAATAAAAGGGACATTCACAGCAGACATAAATTTTAGTAATAGCATATCATCTTAGAAACAAACTCAGAGTCCCAAACTTCATTATAATGGACACAGATAGGATTAGCTGCCTAGCACCCTTTTTTTTGTTGTTGTTCTCTTCTTGATTTTATTTTATTTTTTAATTTACATCTAAGTTAGTTAGCATATAGTGCAACGATGATTTCAGGAGTAAATTCCTTAATGCCCCTTACCCATTTAGCCCATCCCCCCTCCAGTAACCCTCTGTTTGTCCTCCATATTTATGTGTCTCTTCTGTTTTGTCCCCCTCCCTGTTTTTATATAGTTTTTGTTTCCCTTCCCTTATGTTCCTCTGTTTTGTCTCTTAAAGTCCTCATAGGAGTGAAGTCATATGATTTTTTTCTTTCTCTGACTAATTTCACTTAGCATAATACCCTCCAGCTCCATCCACGTAGTTGCAAATGGCAAGATTTCATTCTTTTTGATTGCCGAGTAATACTCCATTGTATATATATACCACATCTTTTTTATCTATTCATCCATCAATGGACATCTGGGCTCTTTCCATACTTTGGCTATTGTTGATAGCACTGCTATAAACATGGAGGTGCATGTGTCCCTTCGAAACAGCACACCTGTATCCCTTGGATAAATACCTAGTAGTGCAATTTTTGGGTTGTAGCATAGTTCTATTTTTAGTTTTTTGAGGAACCTCTGTACTGTTTTCCAGAGTGGCTGCACCAGCTTGCATTCCCACCAACAATGCAAAAGAGATCCTCTTTCTCCACATCCTCGCCAACATCTGTTGTTGCCTGAGTTGTTAATGTGTAACAGGTGTAATGTGACAGGTGTAAGGTGGTATCTCATTGTGGTTTTGATTTGTATTTCCCTGATGATGAGTGATGTTGAGCATTTTTTCATGTGTCGGTTGGCCATCTGGATGTCTTCTTTGGAGAAATGTCTATTCATGTCTTTTGCTCATTTCTGGATTATTTGTTATCTGTCCTCTCCCTTTTCACTGGGTTTGACCAAGGGGGAGCTGACAGAAGACTGGAGAGCAAGGAAGTAAGGTCACAGTATTCTCCATTGCATCCCTGTGAGGATGCCCCAGTATCTCTCAAGACAACCTTCTCACCTCTACCTTTCTCTGTCTGATTCTTCTTCCTGGTTTCCTATCTACTTCCCCACCCTTCACTCTGGGCTGACACAGGAGTGGGATCAACCCAACATCCCTGAGGTTCCCCCATGCCTTACCCACGCCTGTGTCAATTCCCCTTCTTCAGTTATTCCAATGAAGATGTCATCTGTTTTCTGTTGGGGCCCTAACCCAGTCACGCATGTCCCCGCCCTTCTCCATAACACCACCTTGTTCTTTTAAACCAGGCCACGCCCCCACATGCCTGGCAGCCAATGAGGCAAAGACCATGCCCATTAGCCCTCTCCTAGTAGCCAACCAGGATTTTCCTGTGCCCCTCCTCTCGGGTCCCGCCCCACTCCACCCCTAGACTGGAGTTTGGCTCCACTTCCCTGGCTCTGACCCCTTGGGTTTTCCCTAGTGTTTAGCTTCACCCTTGGTCAGCCCCTCGGGGCTTTCCTCCAGCCCTGGTGAGACCTAGGAAGCCAGTCATCAAGTGACCAGTGATCAAGATCCCGCCTGTCCCTCCTCAGAGAGCTGGATAAACCTGCCGAACTGTTCTCAGACTCACGGTCTCTCTAGGCTCCCTCGCTGACCTGTAACCATCTTCTTGATGCCTGTCTGGATACACACATGTGTGACCTATGACTGTAGCATTTTTTCCTGTTTCCTCCTCCCGCCCCTGAGAGCAGGGACACTGCCTTGTTCATGCTGTATCCCAGTGCCTGGAACATAGTAATTAACTATTTGTCAACTAACAGACTGACCAACTGGATTCCCATCGTCTGTTACAGTCTTCCCCCAAACAAGATAGAGCACCATTAATTAGGCTTTAGGTTTCCTAACTAGTTTTTTCCAGTCTTGCCTCCCTAAGACCAACCTCTTTGGCAATGGCGACTATTTCTAGCAACTGCTCAGTCATACATGTATAAGATTCTTCTGGGACACTCCCAGGGCCCAATTAATGGCTTTATCAGCCCTAATCCCTGATAAGTTCACAGGGACTCCTGTCACATGAAATTCAAAATAAAATTTTATTTTTTTGATCTAACAATAAACATTAATTTGTGTTGAAATTTAAAAAACAACAACTTTCTAGAATTTGCAAAATCATGCCTGCAAAATTGTGAGTAAGCTCAATGCAGCTGAACTGACCCTTCTTTCTGGCTGGGGCCCCATGCCATGTGTTTGAGTCTGTCCATTGGGCCCTGGTTACCATGATACAAGGGTGATTCCATTCACTCTGTGTGGGTTTTACTAGTGTGACTTGGCAAAGTCAAGCCAAGGTGGGGTTGGGGGGAGGAGGATCCCGTTTTTCAATTTCTTGGGAGGATGGAGGTGGCAAGGAGGAGTCAATTATCACATGTGTTTTTCAACCTTGGTGCTACTGTCAGGACGATTCTTTGCATGAGACTAACCTCGTCACTGTAAGATATTTATCATTTCTGATTTCCAGGCACTAAATGCTAATAGCACTCCTCAGTCATTGTGACAGCTCACCAAAAAAACCCTCCACAATCTCCCTAGGGGAGCAAGGTAAAAAAACGTGAAGAAGTGCTGTGACCTATGTGGTTGAATACAGGTGGAAAGAATGTTCTCTGAATGGTCTTGTCTTCCCCTATTCTTGTCTGAAATGAACACCCTTTTCTGCCCCTCCCTACTGAACTTGCTGACCCACGTTCTGCAGGACCTTCCTGGGCAAGAGCGTGCCAGCTTCGCCCCCCCCCCCCCACCCCCCGCTTCTCCCCCCAGTCCCCTCCCCATTAGCAATGGTATTGGCAATACCACTCATTTACCATTCTGTCGTGTGGTGTGACTCTTGTTATATCAGCACCTTTAATTTTAATTAAGTCTCAGGGTTTGTTACAGAACGTTTCAGGGGCGCCTGGGTGGCTCAGTCGGTTAAGCATCCAACTTCAGCTCAGGTCATGATCTCACGGGTTTGTGAGTTCGAGCCCTGCGTCGGGCTCTGTGCTGACAGCTCGGAGCCTGGAGCCTCCTTCGGATTCTGTGTCTCCCTCTCTCTCTCTGCCCCTGCCCTGCTCACATTCTCCCTCTTTCCCTCTGTCTCTCTCTCCCTCAAAAATGAATAAACTTAAAAAGAATTAAAAAAAAAAAAAAAAAGAATATTTCGGAACCAGCACATGTATCTCTCTGACCAAATTATAAGCTCCCAGAGGGCAGAGCCCACGTTTCATGCCTCTTTCCTTGCGGGAGGAGGGTTTAGGTGGAAGGTGACCCAGGCGGAAGCATCTGGCAAGCTACTTGGACTGCAGGACTGCAGGCTGAGGACAACAGGGAGCTTGGAGCTGCCCACAGGGATAACTGACAATGTGGTAGAAGAAGGCATGTCATTGGCCCAAAGACACCGCTTGGAGGAATGATCACCTTCAAGGTATGGGAGGAAAAATAAAGCCCATAAAAGGTAAAGCATTGTGGGAGGTGACAGGAATGTTGCGAAGTCACAAAAGTCACCAGAGAAAGGACTGGTCATCAGTACCAGAGGAGGCAGGAGGAAAGCTACGAAGTTCACGGTGGCCTTCTGGCCCCTCACAGTGCAGTGGGGAGGGTGGGCCATGCTGTAAGGGCCCAGCAAGTGAGGAAACTAAGGCAGAGATGGCAGGCTTCTGGAAGTGAAGGGAAGGGAGGGCAACCACACGAAAGGACAACTTGGCACATTCCATAAACGTGTCCATTTATATAAATGTGTAATCGATCTGTGCGTTTATTTTTATAACTGGGTCTGAATATTATAGGAAAGATAGAAACAGTGTTTGTGAGCGGAGTTGGAAGAACCATTTGCAGTGGAGGCTATGCAGATTGAGCCAGCTCTGGGAGGGAGAGCATGGGGTCCAGACAGCATGGGGGCCTCAGCCTTGGGAAGGAAAAGGACATTCCTGGGAAACAGGGATGACGACACACAGGGAAGTTTATTTTAAAAGTGGGTATTTTAGGGGCGCCTGGGTGGCTCAGTCGGTTGAGCTTCCTACTTCAGCTCAGGTCATGATCTCACAGTTTGTGAGTTCGAGCCCCGCGTCGGGCTCTGTGCTGACAGCTCAGAGCCTAGAGCCTGTTTCAGATCCTCTGTCCCCCCCATCTCTTTCTCTGCCCCTCCCCCGATCTCTCTCTCCCCATCTCTGTCTTTCTCAAAAATAAATAAACATTTTTAATGGGTATTTTGAAGTGAATGGGTTGTTTTCCTGGTAATTTTACCAAAAACATGAATTAACTGACCCTTTCTTATTTATGCAGAGACATTTTGGTGAATCGCAGCAGCCCCTAAGCCTTACAGAATGCAGAATTTCTGTCATTGGATTTAAAATGCTTTTTCTTAGTACATCATAGCTCTAGCTTGGATAGGTCGTGTGAGGGCAAGCTCAGAAAAAGGAGGTAACATTACCAAAGTGTCCAGAAAACGAAAATGCTTCCTTCATTCCAAGCACGGAGGTCAGTAATAAAAAAGCGCTTATCATAGATTAATCCACAGCCTGAATGCAAAGGTTTGTTGGGGGAGCAGGCGGCAGGGGGGGCGGGTGGTGCGAAGCAACCCTAAACTATATGACATGCACTCTGCCTTTTTACGACCTTGGCAAAAACAAGCAGGAGACAAATCCCATTTACAAGGACAGCAAAAGCCCAGTCTCCTCTCTGACCCAGGTCCTCTCCATGCATCATAAATATTTCCATAGTCATAAATATCACTGACGAGGAAGCAGAAGGCTCTTAATTGGCTTCAACTCATTTCATGGTGGAGGAAGCTAGGAAGAATGCACTGAATAAGAATAAGACAGGGTGAGAGATCTCCCAGGAGGAAACTAAAATCGATTCTTCCATCAACATGATGCTCTCTATCTGTGCACTGACTTCAGCCAGGAAAGAACCGGCTGTTGTGAGGGGTGCCTTCTCCTGCCTGCCCAGGGCCTTCCTGTCCCAGAGGTGCCAAACCCCTTCAGGTCGAGTTTTGTGGTGGTTAATGTTGCTGATGACGAGCTGACCGTAAGGAAAGAAGGGAGATAACTAGCATTTATTAAAAATTAATAGGAGGATAATGGATAAACAAATGGGGGTGTATTCATCCAATGGAATCCCATCCAGCAATAAAAAAGATGAACCACTAATCACACAACAGCATGGATGAGCTTACATAGAGTACAGACTATATGATTCCATGTATATGACTTTCTGTAATGGGTGATCAGGGCCGAGAAAAAAAAAAAAAGTCCAAACAATGGTTCCTTCTATCAGTGGGTGAGGGATGAACTGGAAAAGGGTTTGAGGGAACTTTTGTAGGGATGGAAAAGTTCTGTATATGTCGACGGGGGTGGGGGGTGGGGGGGAGCGGGCTGGATTACACAGGTGTTTGCATTTGTAAAAACTCAGTAAGTGTACAATTAAGATTCATGCATTTCATTACAATTAAATTCTACAGCAAATGAAAAACTAAACAAATCTCGAACCCTACTTAATGATATGCATGCTGAAGTATTTAGGGGGAAGTGTCCTGATGTCTGCAATTTCCTGTGAAATGCATCACTAAAATAAAATAGATTCATGGCTGGATAGAGGGATAGAGAGAGGGACTGATATGTGAAGAAGCAGTTTTAGATGTTAATGGTGGGATCTACGTGGTTAGTAGACAGCTGTTTGTTGTACAGTTCTTTCTACTTGGTTGCATGTTTGAAATTTCTCACAACGAAATGGAAGAAATAAGGATGTTGCGATAAAAGACAAGAAAAGAAAACAAACATCTATGAGTACCTAGGTGTACCAAGTGCCGTAGGTACATTTCCCCAATCCCCATATGGGCTTGATTTTGCAGACCAGCAGGTTGACATTCAGAGAAACACAGCCTCAGGATGGAGGGATGTTTCTTCTTTCACAAGCGCCCTCCAGAGGTGGGATCTGGCATTTGTACTTTGGGTAGCAGACAGTCTCGTCCACGGCTGCTCCCCCTCAGCCTTCCTCTCAACGATGGCTTCTGATTAACTTCACAAGCGAAGAGCCAGCTTCAACCACCAACTAATCAATGACTCCACAGCTATTAATTGAACACCTACTATGTGGAGGGGATTCCAAGAGCTGTAAAACACAGTCTCTGCCTTCAAGAAGCAACCAGAGTATTAAACCCAGCCTGGAGATCTGGCCCGTAGATGTGACTTGGGCATTAATTATCCGTGGGACCATGAGCAAGTTACACCAGCCCTCAAGCTTCCACCTCCTCATCTATGAAATCAGGGCTTGAACTAGACCATCTCTCAGGTTCCTGGCACCCCTCATGTTTCTGTGACTTTTGATCCGTCGGAATTTTGAGGGTCAATGGCTGGTCCAGGGAGTGTGTGCTAAAGGAACACTGAGGAGGAGAAGTCGCCTTGGACAGGGTGTCGCCTCGTAGGAAGTGGGGTCTAAGTGTGCCTGGTGGATGGGGGGAGGAGATAGGGTTCCAGGTGGAAGAAATGCAAACACAGGGCCTGGAGGCAGGGGGACCCATGGGGACAGTAAGGAGAAAGTGACTGGAGAGGGGGGTCCGTGTTCAGGCAGCGGAGATGACACTGAGAAAGACACTTTGACTTTAGCTTCTGAGAGAGAGGCAGCCTCCCGTGAGGAACATTAAGCACGGGAACCGTAGAAGAGACGGTGTCTGAGAAAGACTCATCTAGTCATTTGCAGTCATGGAGGAAAACGGCAGTGCAAACGTTCACAAATGACAGATTAATAAAACAGTGTGGCAGACTCTGGAACATCCTCAATCTGTGGTTCCCCAGCTATGATCTTCGGAACGTTAGGGTTCCTGGGAAGGGCCTTAGGGACAGTAAGGGGGGTGGGGGCGAGGGCAAGCGGAGGGAAGGCCGGGCCCAGCACCCTCTCTCATCCTGGCCTTGACCTCACCAGCACAACTTGTATTGGATTGATACCTGGGAGCTCCAGATCAAATTTATTTTCAAGCAAGAATTCAACAGACCTCAACTGAACCGTATCAACTCATTACAGAAATAAGTAGCCAAACAAATGTGGGGGCTGTTTGAGGAGAATTTGCTGGGCATGAGCCTCGCACTGCTACTTGAGATGATTGCACATTTGCACCAGTGAGATGCCAGCTCTGACAAAGGCGGGGAGTCTCAGGAAGAGGGCAGATTTGGAGGACGGCTGTGCCCTGGCCCCAGGAAGTTACTGAAATGGTCTCGTTCTGGGCGTCACCCAGATGCAATGGGCTTTCAGCTGTGAGGCCCTGCAGGCCTGCCTCTCGGTAGTCCTGACTTAATTCCCTCAGCAGGGTCTCCACACCCCTACCCCTACTCGGTTCCCCTCCTGGTGGGCCCCACCATTGGGTGGGACAGAATCTCTCCCCGAATCTTTGTTGTTTGTCATCCTAAACAGATATTCAACAGCATCTCACCCCATAAAACTGAACCAGGAGAAAACAAAAGCCGCCAACTTGGAGAAGTTACACAGGTTCTAGATTCCTACAGATATATTTTGGTTGAATCCCCGGGCTCCTGGCTCCTTCACAGGAGACAATAACTGATAAATTCTGCCCTCCACATTTATTCTTAAATAATCTCATTAACGGTCTCTTCTTACCGACCTGCTCCTAGATGCCCGCAGGGCAGAGCATTTGCCCTCCCCTTACCTCAGGTGTCCCTTGCCCTCCGTTCCACATGGCAGGGCCACAGTTGAGCACTTCCTCATGGCTGTGCTCCCACCCGCAGTAGCTACCGCGTGCCTGACCTTCTGCGAGGCGTTCTGGTTATCTGTCACCGCCTAACAGATCACCCAACACTCAATGGCTCAAAAAAACCAGCCTCTATTATTTCGCATGGTTCCTGTTGGTTAGGAATCTGGGAAGGACTCAGCTGGGTAATTCCAGCCCAGGGTCAGTTTGCAGTCATGTGTTAGCAGGGACAGGAGGATCTACTTCCAAGGTGGCTCACTGACAGGACTGGCAAATTGTCGCTGGCTCTTGTTGGGGGACCTGAGATCCTGTCCACGTGGGCCTCGCCACATCGCTGCTTGAGAGTCCCCGTGGCATGGCAGCTGGCTTCTCTTGGAAGCCAAGAGGCCAAGCCAGGTGCTGTGATGACTTTAGGGCCTATCTTGAGGCTCATACATTACGCCTTCTACTTCATTTTACTGGTCACACAGGGCAAGCCCTGACTCGATGTGAAAGGACACGACACAAGAAGGCAAGGGTCTTTGGAGGCTGTCCCACCACACGACAGAAGGGTCAGAAGAAGAGGGATCCCTGTTTGAGCCATTAAGTAGTTTGCAACTTATTTGCGGGGAGAAAACTTACATACTTATACCTATAATACTAAAGGGATTAAAGAAAAGAAGAAGAAAAGAAGAGTAATAATGACAAGGCAGACAGCACACGTCCTGGAATGCAACCTAGGTATTGAGTGAGCAAGATCGATACAGACTCTGCCCTCTGGACGCTTGGAATCTACTGGGAATGACAGGTTTCACATGCAGAATTGCACTTAGAATAAAATCCTATCTCCTTAACCTTACGTTTCTCCATTCTTTTCTTCTACTACTCATCTCCTTTTTCACTGAGCTCCAACCACTTAACCTGTTCTCCATTCCTCCAACAGATTAAGCTCCTCCCTCCCTCGGGACTTTGCACTTGCTGTCCCCCTCCCCCCCCACCTCCGACCCCACCAACCCCGACTGTCCTCCAGGTCTTTGCACAACCAGCTCTTTCTCACCACCCAGGTCTCTGTGTTTAGTTGCCACCTGATCTTGTCCTCCACCTCCCCCAACTAGAATGCATGAGAACAGAGACTGTGAAACCTCCCTCACTGCTGTGTCTCCAGATACACCTGGCCGGCACTCGTTCCATAATAAGTGACGAATATATACTACAGTGAGTGAATAAAGTACCCCCTTTCGGACCATGTTCTAAAACCATATAAAATCCTCTCTTTAGGATATCGAAAGCTTAAGCTCCAGCCCTGTCACTTGGCCATCTCAGAATCCAAACCAAGTTCGGTCAATTGTCTCCGTGGTGGTGAGCAAACAGCATATGCCACACCTGCCTTTTCCCCCACTTTTGGTTTCAGCGGATCCGGCCCAGGCTAACCGTGTTATTTGTACTTCTCCTCCGGGACGGTCCTCAGTCCCTCACTGCCTTTGGTTGGCTTCCCAAAAGCGTCCCTCTCCTCCAGGGGAAGGGCAACTCCAGCCTTGTTTTGCTGCACTGGCACTCGGGGGTTCGGCTTTCCTGGGCAAGAAAAATATTGAAAACGGTTGTTCATTAACATCCCAGCTTTCCCACTTTTCGGGAGAAACCACACAACAAACGGAGACCCCACACGTATTTATTTTGAAAATACGTTTTTTTAATTTGAAAGCAAATGGACGCTGCTGGTCTGCAGGTCATTTCACCTGCTGTGGCGTGTGATTAGCAAGGCCTTTTCTTGCTGGGTGGTGGTGCCGGCTAATGGACTCACGCTCCCTCTGTATGTTTATCTTCAGTTAATTAAAATTTTGCCAAGTCTTCCTCGCAGCCCCTGTGCACAGCAAGGCTGAGTCTTGGCTTGTGGCACCGATCTGGGCTGGCAAGCTGGGAGGGGGGCGGTCATCCTATTAAATATTAATCTGAAAGGGTAATCGGGCCTGTGGGCTTCCACCCCTGAGGTTCTCTCACTGGGAAGGCACAGATCGATGCCAAAACCCAGTGCCTGTGACGACTCTCCCTGCCAGGCCTGAGTCAGCATCAGATGCAATTTTTCAGAACTGTTATTCGACAATAAATCTGAGCAGAATTCTGGGAGATCTCTCTTAAAAACTGGAATGAATTACACGCACATCCACCTTTGAAGGGGATGTTAGCCATCCTGCGAAACTGTGCCTTATAAATGATGAACAGGTCAATTTGCCAGATGAATTTTGAAGTTACGGGTCAGGTTAAGACTAGCACTTCAGATGTTAGTTTTGAAAATCTGCCTTTGCCAGGAAGAGGGGTGGATAGGAAAGACTGAGCTGGCACTCAGCCTTCCATTGCCCTATTTTTGAAAATGCAGAAGCTGCTCCCCACAAGTTCACCTTCCCACCCCCATCCCTTCCTTCCATCACTGTTAGCTAGGTACTACCTACTGAATCACTTCAGCAAACACCTTTGCCAGGAAACTTGGAACAGCACCCTGCTGGGGCACCTGGGTAGCTCAGTACGTTAAGAGTCTGACTTCGGCTCGGGTCACGATCTCACGGTTCGTGGGTTCGAGACCCGCATTGGGCTCTGTGCCGACAGCTCGGAGCCTGGAGCCTGCTTCAGATTCTGTGTCTCCCTCTCTCTACCTTTCCCCCACTCACTCTCTGTCTTTCTCTCTCTCAAAAATAAATAAGCATTAAAAAAATTTAAATAAGGAAGAGCACTCTGTTGTGGGTTCAATTGTGTCTCTCGAAACAGTAAGTTGAAGTCCTAATCCCCAAGACCTGTGAATGTGACCTTTGGGGGGCTCAGTCAGTCAAGAGTCTGACTTTGGCTCGGGTCATGATCTCAAGTTTCATGAGTCAAGTTTCGAGCCCTGAGTCAGACTCTAAGCTGACAGCGTCGAGTCTGCTTCAGATCCTCTGCCTCCCTCTCTCTCTGCTCCTCTCCTGCTCACATGCACGTGCGCACACGCACTTTCTTTCTCTCTCAAAAATAAATAAACATTAAAAAGAAGAAGAAGAAGAAAGAAAATAGAATCTTTGCAGGTGTGATTACTTAAGGTGAGGTCATCCTAGCTTGGGTGGGCCTGATCCAATGATCGGTGTCCTTATAAGAAGAGATAACAGAGATACAGAGACACACAGGGAGACCACCATGTGACATTAGAGGCAGAGGTTGAAGCGATGTGTCTACCAGACGAGGGACGCCAAGGATTCCTGGCAACACCGGAAACTAGGAAGAGGCAAGGAAGGATCCTCCCCCAGCACCTTCAGAGAGAGCACGGCCCTGGCAGTGCCTTGGTTTTTTTTACTTCCAGCCTCTAGAAACGCGAAGAGGAACGTGTGTTGCTTTAAGGCACCACATCCGTGGTACTTTGCTGCAGCAGATCTAGGAAACTAATATACACTCTCCTCCGGGTCCTACTGTTGACCATCTTCCCTGGCTTGCCTCTCTGCCAACCCCATGGATAGGCTTGCTCATTCTGATTCCCTTCCCTTCCCTTTATCTACAATGAAGTCCCAACTTGCTGGGAGGCTTAGGAAGTGGGACATCAGGCCAAGAAGAAAACCTTATCACGTCCCACATCTTGCAGATGAGTTTTGAAACATCTCAGTCTACGTTCTTGCCTAAGCAGAAGTCAGCGTACATAATAAGATGGCTCTTTGATGATGGAGGATGTCACTCTGCCTCAGGGGTCATCACTCTAAATTCAGGTCTCCCTGGCTGGTGTCACAGATACACAGAGAGCAAGACTTTGGCATGAATTTGTACTGACCCCAGCATATACTCTGAAAACTGTCTTTGTCTCTTCTAAAAATTGAATGTAACAACAGAACTAGGAATAAAGATTCTACAATATTCTGTTGTCTTGAAATACCCATGGGCAGGCATGTTGCAGTTGAGGTCAGAAAGCTTGGACCTGAATTCCAGCTCTACCCATCCTCACAATTCATTTGCACAGTAAGTATTATCATCCCCCATTTACATGTGGCAGGTTGGACAGAGGTCACCTCATCCCACCTGTGGAGAGACATAGTCAAGGAGAGGAACTTCTGCTCGGTCTTTGTTTTGCTGAGTGGGGCACACCAGCTGAGGGTAGAGATGAACCGCTCTGGATGACAGAAGGAGTTTAAAGAAGTCATAGAGGTGAAGGGAAGGAAAGAGAAAACCACTGGTAGGGAAGAGGAATTTGGGAAATCTGATGGAGAATTTGACTTAATTTTTATTGTGTGGTATGATCTGTATCTTCTCCCCTGTATCTGCCCAAAAAGATTTCTGGTTAATACATTATGGAATTGGATCCGGTTTGGGAGATGGGCATCAGATAAGAAACAAAGACCACTCACGAGGATCCAATCATCCCAAGGCTGATTAGGAGCTGAAGCTCAGAAACATCGAGTGCCCTGCTCAGGGTTACACAGCCTTAGGTTCTGAAGTCAGATCTGTCTGACTCCACACCTATGTTCCTCCCTCTAACATATGGGTTATTCTCATGGTGGACTTACCAAACTATTTCAGGCCTAGGAGGTAGTCCAGATTGAAAAATTATTTGTATAAATGCCGTGGCCAAAAAGCAATAATAACTTACTGATTGTAGTTTTCATATGGCTAGAGCTTTGCAGTCTGGAAAACTGCCTTCTGTTTACTGAGCATTTAATAAATGCCAAGCTCTTTTCATGTGCATGATGTGATCTAATCTTCTGAGTAGGCTGAGAGGCAGACATTTTTATCCTCATTTTACAAATGAGGAAACATTAAAGAGTGGCTAGCCCAGGTCACTGTTGGGAAGCAGCAGACGCATGACCTAAATGCCAACAATCATTTAGTTTATTTACTTTCTGAGTAGGTAATACACACACATACTACGATGTTTAGCAAGGAAAGGGCCAGCAGTGAAAAGTGTCTGTTTCTTCCTCCCCCTCAGTGGCCAGCCTCCCTTCCCTGGCACCCTCAGATCACCGTCTATGACCAGTGTCCTTCAAAGATATACTTGGTATTTACAAATATGACCATGTTCCTCTGACACCACAGTTGCCTCCCTCAGGGAAAAAGAACATTTGAAGTTAACCTGAGGAGACAGTGCCTTCCCTCAGCCTTCCTGGTAAGCTTCTGTTTAAACTTTTAGAGCTGAAATACCGAAGGAGTAAATATCCTCTTTTTTTAATGTTTATTTATTTTTGAGAGAGACAGAGAGAGACAGAGTGTGAGAGGCGGAGGGGCAGAGAGAGAAGGAGTCACAGTCTGAAGCAGGCTCCAGGCTCTGAGCTGTCAGCCCAGAGCCCGACGCGGGGCTCGAACTCACAGACTGTGAGATCGTGACCTGAGCTGAAGTCGGACGCTTAACCGACTGAGCCACCCAGCGCCCCTGGAGTAAATATCTTTTTATGTTTTTCTGGGAGCTGGCAGGGGTTGGGGGTGTACTGAAAAGAGCATGGGGTCTGGAATCTCATGGCACTAAGTTCAAGTTCATACCCAGAGGTGACTTCACCTCTTGGAACCATTTCTGCATCTGAGAAATGGAGGCAAACCTCCCTACCTACCTCCTGTGAGGACAATCGAAGAGGAGAGAGTAAAACATCTGGCGCCTCTGGCGCCCTCCTTCCTTCTCCTCCTGAAGGAGAGCCTACCATTTCCCTGGGCTTCTTTAAGAACACAGAGACAAGGAAAAAGCAAACTCCCCAAATCTACACACTGTTTAATGATCAGCTTTGACCTAATTCTACTTCAAAGCGTTTCCGTCTCCTTCCTACCTCCCACTACCTCCCACCCAGCTGCCAAGTATAGAGAACACATGAAAACTTAGGCCAAATGGGAACCTGGAATGTTAGAGCCTTTGAGAAAACAGCTGTTTGTTTGTTCATTTATTGCCCTGTTTTTGGCCCTGTCTTGTTTGATTACAAGGGCCTGTGGGGAAGAAGAATCCTTTGCACTTTCGTCTACGTGGTACTCGTACACCCTTCGTTTCACTCCACAACAGTTCTTGTGAGAAAAAGCCAAACTGTGGTTCAGAGGTTAATGCTTCGGTAGGAGGCACAAGGCAGAAACGGGGCTAGAACCCAGGTCTTCCTTCTGATTTCCTCACCTTTCACTGTCTCCATATGTAATTGTTTCTGCCTCAGTTAGGGTGCCTTTGGCTGCCAGCAACAGACCATCCAAGTAACTCTCGCTCATGTACCTGGAAATCAGGCACATGGATAGCTTCAGAATCAGCTTAGGACAGTGGCTTGGCACTCTTTCTCTGCTCCCCTCTTGCTTCCCCCCCCCACCCCCATCCTCTGTGTATTGGCTTCATTTTCAGGCTGGCTTCCCTCATGCCAAAATGATTTATTGCTCTCCAGACTCCACATCAACACATCACAATGTCCGGAGAAAAGAGTCTCCTCTTGTGTCCCTTTTATGAATAAAGAGGATCCTTTATAAGAAGTCCCAACAAACAACCCCCTTGTGCCTCATTTTCTCAAACTGGAACAAAACTTGTGGTAGGCATCTGTCATGCTTGCGGTCACCCTGGCTCTTTTGAACACTCATCCTTTGTTACGACAAGTTCAAAATTATAAGTTCCACCTCTCCAAGGTAGAAGCCAGATTTTGTTCTCCCTTTGTTAGGACAAGTTTGAAATTATAAGTCCCACCTCCCCAAAGTAGAAACTAGATGATTCTGCTCTCCCGCTACAGCCTGCCACACACACACACACACACACACACACACACACAGCAGAGGCATTTGTGGCTGCAGAGTAAAGTCAAGCTCCTGGCACAGAAGCATCTAGAATAGTCTGTAGCACCTTCATCCAGACAGAGCTTGGTGTTGGTGGCACCTGTCAGCTGTGACCTGTGGAATGGTTTGGGCCAGTTTTCCCAGCAGCCTGGCTTTCCAGCTCTCCGTATGATCTTGTGAGCCACCCACTGTCCTTTCTATAAACTTTCCAAGTGCTGAATCACCCAGATGGGCTTCTGTTATTGCAGCTAAGAACCTGATTGATGCACATACCCATTCCTGAGCACATGGCTGGGGCCAGCCCTGTGCCCTCTGCTGACCGGCTTACACCTGAGTTCCTGAGCCAATGGGTGGCAAGAGACTTGGGATTTCCCTTACGCCAGTCACGACTAGCTCTGAAGTTCAGGGTGCGGTCAGCTTCCCAGGGAGCACAGGAGGACATATGGGAAACCTAAATAAAAACTGGTGTAAGAAACAGGAGAATCGATGCTTTGTGGGCAGCCAACAACGTTACCAAGCCCTGCTGTGTGAGAGGCTCTGCGCCTAACCATGTTCACCCTCAAGCAACTCTATCCCACCTTAAAGATGTGGAAACAGACCCGAGACATTAAGTAACAAGATGATAGAATTAAAAAGCTGGAATTCAAACGAGGCATGTTTGACTCCAAAGTCACTTACACGTTTATACACTGATGTTTCTGCCTCACAGTTCTGTGGATCATCTGTGGCTCTTTCAGGTTGGGCTCCAGGTACAGGTTGGGTTTGGGTTGACTCCATGAACCTCCTCATTTTTCTTGGACTGGTGGCTACTCAGCAGCTACCCAGATTCTCAAGGTGACAATGGAAAGTTCTAAAATTGGATTGCGCTGTTGGTTGCACAACTCTGTGAACTTCCTAAAACCCACTTTTAAAAGGTTGCATTTTATGGTATGTGAGTTCCATCTCAATAAAACTTTTAATAATAACAAAAAAAAAAGAACCCTAAGCAAAGTACCTTCTAGTGTAGGTTGCCCAACGAAGGGAGAAAGCCCTGGCTGCTCAGAGGAGCACCACCTGGAGCTCCGAGGATCTGGTTCAAGTCCCAGGTCTGTTTCTTGACCTCAGTTTCTTCACTACTAATATAAAGAGTCTTATTAGATCAATGTTCCTCAAATTTTAGTCATTTGTGAACCCCCTTTATGATTTTTCTTCTATCACTGTGCCAGATGAACAAGCATTTACCTATTTTTTAAAATTAACTCACCTTTTGGGGCACCTGGGTGGCTCAGTCGGTTGAGCATCTGATTTTGGTTCAGGTCGTGATGTCACGGTTTGTGGGTTCAAGCCCCGCGTCAGGCTCTGTGCTGATGGCTCAGAGCCTGGAGCCTGCTTTGGATTCTGTGTCTCCCTCTCTCCCCGCCTCTCCCCCACTCATGCTCTCCCTCTCTCTCTCTCAAAAATAAATAAATAGTAGCAAAATTTTTAAAATAAAAATTAAAAACAACAAAATTCTTTTTAAAATCCTAACATCATTCTAAACAAAAATGTTCATACAATCTTGAGTTTGCTATGCTACTTGTATTTTCCCAAAACACATCAAAATCACTGATAGATTGCAAAATCAGAAATGTTCATCCACTCCCCATGTCACCAGTGTTACCCCTACCATATGGGAACCCTGACCGAGGGTCGCTAAGGCTTGTCTACAAACTAGCCCATCAGGGAGAGGACAAGCTTCTGCCTTTGCTTGTCCCTCAACAAACATGGACATTTAATCATTGCTTCTTAGGACACAGCCTTGTCTGTGGCCTAACCTTGCTCTGGCTGTGGGGCTTTCTGGTCTCATAGAAGAGGAGGGCTGTCCCAAGGCTGACTCTGTTTAGTAACTCAACTTCCAGTCCCAAGAGGTACCTGCTGAGTCACTAAACAGAGTCAACCTTGCTGGGGATGGTTATTGTTATTCAAATTTTACAGCCGGGGAAGTTTCTCTCAGAGACATTAACATACCGGAAGAGGAAGAGGCAGAATTCAAAACCAGATCTTTTCTAAATTCCCATAGTTTTGTAACTGTATCCTACTAGGCCCTGGGCCTGGACATTTTTGGGGTGGATGCATTTGTAGTCTCCATGAAATCAGGCCATGCACATAACTCCCACCTTTGCCTATGGGCGACCTCAGCATTGAGGAATGGGACACAAGTGTGGCTTCTAAGATAAAAATTGTATCCATTGGGGGTGACTGGGTCTCAGTAGATTAAGCGTCTGACTCTTGATTTCACCTCAGGTCATGATCTCACAGCGTGTGAGTTCAAGCCCCACATCATGGTGTGGAGCCTGCTTGGGATTCTCTTTCTCTTTCCCTCTCTGCCTCTCTCTCTCTTTCTCAAAAGTAAAATAAATAAGCATTTAAAAAAATTGTATCCATTGAATTTCTAGTATTTCTATGTATCAGCAGCAAACAGTGACAATCTCCCCTGTACTTCTTTCATTACACGCATCCCCCTTGTAGTTGCTAGTGCAAAATCTCTACTCCCGCTAGTCAGGGACCATGTCTTTCTCATTAATTGCTGTGTCTGAAACACTCAGCCCAGTATTTGGCACAGAGCAGGTCCCTAATAACTCTGAGTGTAATTCACTAATAGCCCCTGGCCTCCAAGATCCTCTAGCCCAGGGAGGTGGAATGGGGTAGGCGGACTCAAGCCCGCAGACAAGGGGCAGGACTCGGCACTGTGTCCAGGTGCCCGCACAGCAGGCAGGAAGACACTGGTAAGCTGTCAGCCACATACCCCATACAATCAACATGTATCCCGCATCCTCTGGCCTGGAGCAGGCTGCTGCCACCACCTGAGTCCATCTGTGGAGATGGCTTCGATCTGTCCAGACAGGGGAGCAGAGCGGAGAGCAGTGATGCATTTATTCCATCCAACAAGTAACTATTGACAACCAGCCCCGTGCAAAGCCCCGTGCCAGGCGCCACAGAGGAGACAAATGTAACTCAGGCCTGCAGTGAGCCCCACGCAGGGCTTCTGAGTACACAAACCAGCAGCCTCGGCCTGCCAATTCCTTGTGCAGTGTTCTTTCCACAAGAGCACCGCCTTCCAAAAGAGATGCCCTAGCTGCCAGAATTAGGAGCTTTCTTCTAGCAGTGTGCTCTCCTAGCAGGAGGCTGCAAGGGAGATTTCTGTATGCGCACAAAAGAAACAGGACTCCTCCTGCTTCAGGGAGCTTCAGTATCTAGATGAGATGCAGGGGTAAGAGGGATCTGCTCCCGGAGACCTGCCAGGCAGATGTGGGGCTCAGTGCCTGGAATGCTGGGAGAAAGGAAGCCACAGGCAGAGCGCGGGGACGAGGACTGGGTGTGCAGGGGCACACAGAGCACTCTGTGTGGGGCATCAGTAACCTGGGGTTCTCTGGCCAGTCCTTGTCACGGGATGGGGCGCTGCTCCCCATGTAACAAGCCCAGCAGCTCCTTTTGCAGCCCCTGCCCCTCTTTGGACCCGCAATAACAATGGACATGAAGGCTTTCCGGGTTTCGCTTCCTGCCTTCAGAAACCGTTTCCTGTGAGGTCTGCGCTCTTTGGGCTACGTGAACACCAGGATGCCTCCCCTGGAATGCCTGCACTCCCTGACCTGTCAGCATGTGTCGCTCTGGCTACAATCGCCCACCCTATCCTGAGGCATTTTCAGTTAAACAGTCAGATCAAGGACAGAGAACCAGGCTAAAGCGCTTTGCAGAAGCCCAAGGAGATGATATACACTAATGGCTGCTCTACACAGGGTTTCTCAGCCTCAGCACTATTAACTTTTGCGCCAGACCATTCTTTGTTGTGGGGGCTGGCCTGTGCACTGGAGGATGTTTCACAGGGTCCCTGGGCTCTACTCACTACATAATATAAGCCACTCTCCCATTGTGACAATCAAAAATGTCTCCAGGGGCACCTGAGTGGCTCAGTTGGTTAAGCGTCCCACTTTGGCTCAGGTCATGATCTCGCCATCTGTGAGTTCGAGCCCCGCGTCGGGCTCTGTGCTGACAGCTCAGAGCCTGGAGCCTGCTTCAGCTTCTGTGTCTCCCTCTCTCTCTGCCCTTCCTCCTCTCATGCTCTCTCTCTCTCAAAAATAAATAAACATTAAAAAAAAATTGTTTTTAAATGTCTCCAGACATTTCCTATGTTCCCTGGAGGTAAAAGTTATCCCTCGTTAAGAACCACTGGAGTAGTGGGGCACCTGGCTGGTTCAGTCGGTTAAGTGTCCAACTCTTGATTTTGGTTCAGGTCACGATCTCACAGTTTTGAGTCCAAGTTCTACATCAGGCTCTTTGCAGTGTGGAGCCTGCTTGGGGTTCTCTCTCTCCCTCTCTCTTTGCCCCTCCCACTCTCACTCTCTCTCTCAAAATATATAAATAAACTTAAAAAAAAAAAAGGAACACTGGTGTACTGTCTTTGAGTTTGCATCCTGGCTCTACCATTTGTTAGCTATGTGACCACAGCAAGTTATTTAACTAATCTGTGCCTCAGTTTTCCTATCTGTAAAGTAGGGATGATAATAATAATCACCTCATAAGATTGTTGTGTTGTTTTCTGCCCTGCTTATTTCTGGTAAACTATTTGAGGCAACTTAAAATAGAAGCACATACACTAATGGGAAATTAAAAAAAAAAAAATTTACAACACAAAGGTAAATAATTTTAATACTTGAAGAATTCATACACATTAGTGAACCACTGATTTCACCTAGATTAGAAAGACAGGAGATAAACACAAAAGTTTATCGGAGAAAATAGCTTAACATGGAAAAATGCCCAACAAGGACATAAGAATTTAAATAGCCACCAAAAACAACCTATTAAAAATGTCAGATTAGCAGATAAGAGGGCAATGAAACAGACACTCTCATATGTTATAGTTAGAAACATGGCAAATTAGGGGCATCTGGGTGACTTGTGTGGCTCACTCGGTTGAATGACTGACTCTTGATATCGGCTCAGGTCATGATCTCACTGTTGTGGGACTGGGCCCGTGTCGGGCTCCATGCTGATCATGGAGATTGCTTGGGATTCTCTCTCTCTCCTTCTGCCCTTAGCCCACTTGCATGCATGTGTGCACACTTTCTCTCCATCAAAATAAATAAGTAAAATTGAAAGAAAAAGAAACATGGCAAATTAAAATTAGTTCAGAGGTTAAATAACCATTAAAACTGGAGGAAAAACTATAGAGAGGAAGCTAATTTTGTCACCAACTCAAAATCAGATGGAGCGTTCACTTAAGCAACAAAGAGAATCCTGAACTTCCTAGCAGCCACTGCAAAAATAAGAACACAGCTAAGAGAACTCACCACCAGCACCTCCAGGAGAGAGAAATTGTGTTCACTAGGCCCAAAAGGAAACATGTGAGTTCTAACACAGGGACATGACTCACAGAATTAGACAAGGTCTCAACAGTGATATAACATGTGCCTCAGCTGTAATAAAGCTTATCTAAAGCGCCACACACAACTCCCCTCTGCTCTGGCCAAGAATGTGCCCCTAGGGGCACCTGGGTGGCGCAGTCGGTTAAGCGTCCGACTTCAGCCAGGTCACGATCTCGCGGTCCGTGAGTTCGAGCCCCGCGTCGGGCTCTGGGCTGACGGCTCGGAGCCTGGAGCCTGTTTCCGATTCTGTGTCTCCCTCTCTCTCTGCCGCTCCCCCGTTCATGCTCTGTCTCTCTCTGTCCCAAAAATAAATTAAAAAAAAAAAAAAAAAAAAAAGTTGAAAAAAAAGAATGTGCCCCTACCCAGCCACTCCCCACCAAAGAATGGATTCCCTGACAAGGGAATGTGGCAGCAAGGGGGGGCCGGCAGGAGAAGCGGCCTCTCTCTCCTACATGCCTGGCTGAGCCGCAGGCCCCTCCAGGCTCACTGGCCTCAGTAAAGGGAGGTCCATAGTGGAGCTTGGCACCGGGGGAGACGCTGTGGCCAAATCACCCACCTCCCCTGGCTCAGTTCTGAGTGGCTCCCTGGGCTGACGATGAGGGCGGTGTGCAGGGGAAGGAACCAGCTCTAAATGTGTGGAATAAAGGAAGTAGAGGCTCAGAGTGGCCCAAGGAAGGAAAACAATCACCTGAACGTGACATGGTCAAAGTAGCTCCTTGCCCTCTTAGCCTCCCTGTGCCTCGGTTTCCTCTTCTCTAAAATAGGGAAAATATTCACCTCATGGGTTAATGTGAGGATTAAAAGAGTTCAACATGTAAAGTGCTTGGAGCAATGCCTGGCACACAGTAAATGTTAGCTGCTATTATCATTATTATGGTTATTACCCTCAACATGCTTCTGTGTATGTCCTAGACCTAAGCAACATGTCTCCTGGAAGACCGCACAGTGCGGGCGATAGGAGAACCGTGTGAACCTTTTAATCGCTGTATAGCTCTCAGCCTAGAGCCAAGCAATGGGATCAAGTACTGGTCCATGATGTGCCAGAGGAGGCCTGAGCCTGGGGACTAGTCCCAGCCCTGCCACTAACTGGTGCCCTTGTGCAAGGGCTTTGGGCAAACCCTGGCTCCAATGTGGGCCTCAGTTCACTCACCTGTCAAATGTAGGGACGGGACTAAATATTTCCTAAATTTGATATCAGAACCACTTCAGGACATCGTAAAATGCAGATTCCCGGGCTCTACCAATTGAATCCAAGTCTCTAGAAATGGAGAATGAGAATCTGAATTTCAATGAGTTCTTTGGAGGATCTTTTTTTAAATTTTTTTTCAAGTTTATTTACTTATTCTGAGAGAGAGAGGGGGAGGGAGAGAGAATCCCAAGCAGGCTCTGCACCATCAGCTCAGAGCCCCACATGGGTCTCAAACCCACAAACAGATCATGACCTGAGCCGAAACCAAGAGTCAGACGCTCAACTCACTGAGCCCCCGAGGCGCCCCTCTTTAGAGGATCTTGAGGTTCAGTCAGATTTGAAAGCCTCTGACTAGTTGAGCTCTAAGGCCCCTCAGACATTCACGTGCTAATAGTAATTACAGACTTTCCTGGAGCAGGATGGGGCCGGTGAGAGAGCTCCACAAGAGTCAAGCTAGTGCCCTTGGGGCTCTTCCAGGGTTTAACCGGCTCTAGCAGCAAGAAGTTTTACTTTCTGCCTAATCAAACACTCCATCTCAGCATTCTACCTCCCACTCTGTGGGGTTCACTCTCACGATTATAGGTAAGTTCTGGTCGGTGTCCTTGAGCACAACACCTCATGAACTTGAGGGCTACTTGAAGTCAGCCTGGTCCTGCCAATACCACCGGTGAGATGGCTCTTGACTCTGGCCCTCCCTTTCCATTCCCATCGCTACTGCCCTCGGTCAGCGTGTTAAAACTTCTTGTTTGGACCATGTAACAGTTTCTTAGCTCTCCTTTCTTCAATCTTTTCTTCACAGTATCAGTAGTTATTTCCCTAACCCCAACTTTGATTGCATTATGTCTCTAGCACACAACCATCCACATCTCCAACAAAAACCTAACGCCTCAGACTGTCTCAAGGCCTTTCAGAGCCGAAACCAACAGACATGTTTGCTTTCATAGCTTATTACATTTCTCTTCTATAACCTCCTCTGGCCAAGAGCCACCTTGGGCTACAGTTAACTCCTTAAAATTTTCTTGATAGGGGTTCCCCAAACTTGTATACCGTGGAACTCTCTCTCTGTACCCCTGCTTATTTTTCAAGGCAAAAGACCCATAACAGCTCATGGACAGTAAGTGATTCATGGTCCTCCATTTGAGAGACACTCTCTATGCTTTTCCATCTGCTTGTCAATGACTTGACTCTCTAGTCTAGAATCTGCTCAGGTCTTGAACTCCAACTCAGAACAACCATCTAATGTTGTCATGCCAGTTATCTCTCCACCTGACCGTTTTTGAATACTGTCAGGTTCTACAGAGGCAGGGAAACCAGAACACTAATCTGTCTCCACCCTTATTCCTTCTTTGCCTTCCTTCCTGAGATGGTACCACATTTCCCCCCAAAAGTTGAATTGCTCGACGTCTGTCTTGATTTACTTAAATGAGCATATTTGACCATTCAACCATCTTTGTTTTCCCCACTTCCAAATAAACAGCCTCCGCTTCTCATTAGCAACCCAAGCAGGTAAATATCTACCTCTCCTGGGGCCACTCCCTTTCCTGCATCTCTGACAGACATTGTTGATTGATCACAGCACTTGGTCCTAAGCCCCAGGTGTGATGGTGTAGATTCAGAATCCCTCTCCAACGCAATTCCCCAGGCAGATATCATCCATCAATCAGAGCTGGCATGCCAGTTGAGACAGTTCTACTTACCATCAATGACCTAGCTGATTAAATAGCGAGGGTGTTTACTAGAAAAGCTCTGTTGAGTTTCAATTTCAAGTCCCTCACGGAACCTCAAACTAGAGTAGTCTCTGGTTACACTCCATCTACTCTAAGCCTTTCAGGCTAGAGGATCTGTGTTGTGGGTGAGGATCTGTTAGGAGTCTAATTTGGCCTAAGAATTGGAATAAGATTGCCAAGGTCAGAAAGCCTTCCACTGAAGAATTGTCCTGAAGCATTGTCCACCTCCCATCTCTTTCTCTTGCCAAACCCCACAGAGGTGTCTGGTGAGCTGGCTGGTCTCTAGACATAAAGAAGGGCACCAGAGAGGCTAGGATACAAGACAAAGGACAAACTACCCCTAGAAAAACAACTCTCTGGGGCAGACAGCAATTGGAGATGCCCTCCATGTCCCAGAGCGGCAGAAAGGGTTTCATCTTGGCCTGAGCTGATGCAACCATCAGCAATGGAACCATGTACAGTGGAAAGACTGGTATCTTCGGTCAGATAACAGGCCGCTCCAGTTTCTCCTCTCTTGTCCCCCGCCCTCCTTCTCTGCCAAGCTGATCACATTTCTTTGGTGATTTTCATGCTTAGTCAGTAGGTCTTAGGGGACAAGTGTGAATTCCATAGGGACTTTGTCTGTATACAGCACTCTGTGCGAATATTATTCTCTGTATCTTCCTTCTTTCCTTCCTTTCTTTTCTTCCTTCCTTCCTTCCTGCCATAAGCATTTATGAAACACCTACTATGTGCTATGTGGTGAGCACTGCTGTAGAAAAGAAAGCACTTGAACTCTGACTGGAGCCACCAGGAGAGGCTGTACATTAAACAAAGATAATGCCACTGCTCCGATCAGCAGAAAAATGCATTTCAAGTTGTTTCCTCTCTTCTTTAGACCTCCAAAGAGCTGTAACTGTGTGGGAGAAAATTGAGAGCCTGGAAGCTAAAAAGCAGGAATTCCAAGGAATGCTACAAAATCATGAAGAGCTCCCAGAGGGTGAACACAAGCCAGTTCTCAAATCCAGGATGCTATAGAGAGATCAGTGGAACACTTCCTAGAGCCTTCAATTATTGCCAGGTACTGTTTTAATTGTTATAATACATATCAATTCCCTAAATCCCTAAAGTAGCTGTATGAATCAAATACTCTTAGGGGCGCCTGAGTGGCTGAGTCGGTTTAATGCCCGACTTAGGCTCAGGTCATGATCTTGTAGTTCATGGGTTTGAGCCCCGCATCGGGCTCTGTGCTGATAGCTCAGAGCCTGGATCCTGCTTCAGATTCTGTGTCTCCCTCTCTCTCTGCCCCTTACCTGCTCTCTCTCTCTCTCTCTCTCAAAAATAAATAAACATCTTTTAAAAGGTTAAAAAAAAATACTCTTACTATCATCACTTAAAAGATGAGAAATGGAGGGACAAAGAGGTTACTGTCTTGCCCAAGGCCAACAGCTAAAAAGTGGGGGATCTAGGATTTAAATCTATGTAGTCTCCTTGCAGAGTCCTAAGCTACCTGAAATATGTACATTTAAATAAACAACTGAGTGCTAATTCATGGGTTGGAGTCAGGTAGAGTGGACATCTGGATGAGCTTTTTACCCCCCAGACTGTCTAGCAGTTAAAGACAGCAAGGTTTTGATAGCTGGGAGCACGGGGTACCTACATCCCTCCCCCATACTTTTGAGGAAGGCTTCTTAAAGGCTGGCCCCACCCCCAGACCCGCTCACATCCCAAGTCCATCTGACGGACAGCAAACTGGAGCCCTGGCGCCTGACCCAGAGTACAGCTCTCATGTTCTTGAGTGCCGGACATGAAGACAGGTCTGCATGGGTCCCTTTATGTACTAGCAAACTCTACGGCTGACTGAAAAACCACACAATGTCATTAGCACCGAGTACAACCGTGTCTCTGGTCCCAGAAGCCTGAAGCTCTGACTTCTACACTGGACTCTACCACGTACTGTCCCTGGATTAGGTTTTTTTCATCCGCAAATATTTATTCATTCAGGGGCGCCTGAGTGGCTCAGTTGGTTAAGCGTCTGACTTTGGCTCGGGTCACGATCTCACAGTTTGTGGGTTCAAGCCCCGCATCGGGCTCTGTGCTGACAGCTTGGAGTCCGGAGCCTGCTTCAGATTCTGTCTCCCTCTCTCTCTGCCCCTCCCCTGCTCGCACTCTGTCTCTCTCTCAGAAATAAACAAACATTAAAAAAATTAAAAAAATATATTTATTCATTCAGTAAACAATTTTGAACACCTTCAGCGTGCCAAGAACCTAGCACTAAGCCCTGAAACCACCACATTGAATTCAGTAGTTGCCCCCAGGGAACTTGAGATTTGCTGGGAGAGACAGACCAGGAAGGGGATCTTCATGATGCACTGTGTCCTCTCAGGGCTCCTGAGAGCAAGGGAGGGCCCCACCCTGTCCCTCCTCCCGGGGAATTTGTGAGCAGCAAATGAGATCACACAAGAAAAAGTGCTTTGTAAATAGGAGAGGGCGAGAATGAGGTGTGTGGGGGAGCAGAGGGAGAGGATTTAAACCCAGGTGCTATCTACCATGTCTGCAGATCTTGGGCAGGCTGCCGGCCAATCCAAGCGCCTCGTCTGGGGCTGTGAGCCTGGGCAAGGCCTCCTGGATGTAAGAAGACGCAGCCTGAAGCTCTGGGCTTGTTGTCCCAGCAGGCCAAGCCCAAACCTTGCTGCCCTGGCCAAGCTGCTCCGGGATCCGTCCCGGCCGGAGCCTAAACCTATGTATGTTCCTTTGCTTGGAGCCAGGAGCTTTTGCAGCCCCCTGCGCCCCCTGACCTCTTCAGGGTCCTAGCTTGAACAGTGACAAAGGCCAGATCTTCCCTGTATCGTGCAGCTAGAGAAGCCTGATTTCCGTGAATCCCCCTTATATAAGGATATCGCCGGAGGTGCTGCCAGCAGCCGTACTGCCGTTCGCTGTACTGAAGCGCCCCCTGGAGGCCAGTTCTGGTTCAAACGAATGTGTAGGTGTTTCACAATCTGCCCCAGCAGGATAAAGGGGAAAAAAGATGCTCAAAGGATTAAAAGGCAAGAAATGGCAGCGGACCCTGGAGAGGACCCCATCAGTCCCTTTACCAGCCTCCCATGGTTTACTGATGAGACAGTCAAGGGCTGAGATGTCTTGGCTTGTCACTAGGAGGGGATTTCCTCTGTGGCCAGGGACCCGTGTGACGCCGCTGTTCCTGACATATTCTCAAATCTGGATCTCAAGAGCAAACATGCAAGAAACCCCTCCAGTTTTCCCTGCAGCCCAGCCCCCAACCCATTTGATCCTCTTCTCCTATCCCAAACCTCAGACTCTCTGGCTAGCTTGGGAAAGGGGATTTTAAGTGGATAAAGCCTCCTTCTGGGGAGAGTTTGCTGATTCTCCTTACATTTCTGAAATGAGCTGCCCTACACCAAGCAAGGACACACATTTCATTGTGAGCCATTTATTCAGTCATAGCTGGGGTGCCTGGGTGACTCAGCCAGTTAAGCCTCTGACTTTGGCTCAGGTCATGAACCATGATCTCATGGTTCATGGGTTTGAGCCCTATGTCGGGATCTCTGCTATCAGCACAGAGCCCACTTCAGATCCTCTGTCCTCCTCTCCCTCTGCGCCACCCCCCCCCCCCCCCGCCTTGGCTAATTCTCTCTCTCTCTCAAAAATAAACATTAAAAAAAATACTTATTCAGTAGTAGCTGGATGAGTCTATAAAGACATCAATAATAAACCAATAGTTCAAAATCAGCATGGAGTTATTTTTGCCTGAAGAAAATCCAAGCCAGATGGTAGCAGAGTATCAGGAAAAGTAAGCCAAGCTCCCAAACTGAGCAAGGAGTTTTTTTGTTTTTTTTTAAATCCTCTTACTTTAGGTTTTTCTGCTCAATCCTTTGCCAGACCAGTAACTTAGCTTCCTACCAACTGGGTTTGTTGAATTCTTGAGTATCACTGGAAAACAAGATACATAAAGTTTTCAAGCTCTCATTGTCGACAAAGCCACAGTTCATGCTACTGGGGGCAGCAGCTGCGTGCAGTATCCAGGGAGGGCCCTCAGAGGACAACAATTCTTTGCCTACAAGCTGTTGCTGGGCCCTCTTCAGACCAAAGACCATTCAAACAAGGGGCACCCTTTAGAGTCAACCCTGAGGAGCCTTGGGTAAACTAGAATGGTGTTTGAATCTATTAAAAAAGCTACATCTGTCCCTCATGGAACAAGTGCAGTCCACTGACTGGCCAAAGGGCTCAGAAGAAGCCATACTCCAAAATAAGTCAGACTGACTGAAACTGAAGTGTTTGCTTCTCCACAGTAGAAACGATTCCACTTGGTGCTCACAACAGTCTTGATGTGAGATCTTGAGTTAAGTATTATTATCACTGCTGTCTTGCAGAGAAGGAAGCGGAGACCTAAAGAAATTGAGTGATTTTCCTGTAAGCAAAGTAGCCAAGATTTGGACCAAGGGTTCTGCTTCTAGTTTTCCCAATGGCATCATCTACCTTGGCATGAGGCCAACATATTAAGTAGCGAAGAGAATATTCTGAAAAGCAATTCAGTTTGCCACAGATTGTTGGGAGAGAATTCTTACAGAATCATTAGAATTACGTTACAGGGTGGAATCTGTGGCCCGAGGAAGACCCTGATTGAGGAATAATGCTCATTGGAGATCAGTTCACACAATATGCTTTCTGGGAGGCTCAAAACTTCTCGATTAAACAAAAAGATTTCTCATTTGTTTCCCACTTCCTTCATTTAAACCACATGGGCACTTTGTCCCCTATAAAGTCCCATGCAAGTGTTTGTGATTATTATTCTTCGGATAAAGTAAGTTCCCTCTTGGAAGAGTTAAGAAGAACCACTAACAATTGGAAGAAACAAATACACAATGGGGACAGTGGTGAGGGTGGGTTTATGCACCTGGAAAAACTACAGTAAAACTCAGAGCTGGAAGGGGCCTCTTGAGAGCACCTGGTAACAGTCCAAATTCTGTTTTGGTGGATGACATTAAGACCCAGCAGTCAAGTGACTTCCCAAGATCATGTGATCAGCGAGTGGCAGAGCCAGTCAGAATCCCAGTCCAATGGACTCCTGGCTCAGGGCACTTTTCACTTGATCATCGTTTGAGGAGACTGTGTCTGGTTTCTAAATAAAATCCAGCTAGCAATCCACATCTCCAGGGCTACCCTTGACATGACTCTTTGAGGAAACTGTTGTGCTGTTCTGGATAGGGAAAGGAAGGAAGGGAAAATGGAGCTCTCCATCCCAAGTCCCTATAACAATAGCTAACAGCTGCCAAAACTTACTGAGTGCAGTGCTGGGCACTGTGCTTAGTACTTTATATGTATTAACTCATCTAATCCTCTCAACAATGGTATCAGGTAGGCGTGATTATTTCTACTTTACAGATAAGGAGAAACTGGTTTCACAAACAACCTAAGGAACTCACTTAAGCTCCCACAAGTGGTCAGAGTGGTAGGGATTGGAGGATTGTAGTCCAACTCTGTTCTATATCAAAGCCAGTGCTCCTAACCACTGACTTCTAAAACCATATGGTAAATGCAGGAGGGCCCAGGGAAACTCAAACTAAATTTTGGCTGACCACAGGGAATCCTCATGCCCTGGCCAGCTGTCCCAGCAGAAAACTGCAGCCCCTGCCTAGCTAAAAGAGGGGATTTCCCCCAGTGGCAGCTTCCAGACTTCAGTTTCTAGCTGCTTCAGCCCAGACTCTCTCACTGGGAGTGGGGGAAGGGTAAGACCAGAAATAAGGGAGGAAGCATTCAGAACTGGAGGTTTTAGTAGAGACAGAAAGAAAACAGGTTTGTTTTCTAAAGCAAAGGTATCCTAAAGCCACACCCTGCCTTCAAGGGCTACACAAGAAATTCTACGCCATTCATAAATTCTCCCGCCACCCTCAGGAACCATTTCAACAGGTCTTGGCATCCACTAAAACTTAGGACACAAGAAAGGACTTCAGGGCAAAATGAATCAGTCCTCTTTCAATTGGAATTTCCCTTTATAAAAAATCCCTTCCCCGGAGGGAAGAAAGTAATGTGCCCAGCCAGCTCCTAGGGTCTTCTCTAAATTAAGGCTGCCCAAAGGAAGAAACACTGAGACTTTCCACAAGGGAAGATCAAGAGGTGCTTTTCAAACTTCTTACCTCGCTGGGTATTAGTCTTTCAAGCTCAAGGGACCTTTAGGAAATAGCACACATTTAGCAGGTGAGACAGGCAACTAAGGTCTAGACAAGCTGTGAGAAAAAACTGGTGCTTAGGAGGAGTGGGGTCCAGGAGGCAAAAGTCCTGCCAGCACGATGCATTGCTTTTTCTCCGGGTCTGCTGTTTATTGTTATTTTGTGCTTCTCCAAAATTCTCAGCACCGCACACTTGAATCTTAACCTTGAAGTTCCTTTCCAGTGAAAGCATACATGCATGGTCCCTGAGCCACCCTCAGGTTCCATGTATAAAGAACAGGGTCCCGGAAGCAACAGTAATTCACTGTTTGACAATTGTACTGCCTCTCTACACGGTTTCTGGCATAGAACATACACTCGTGCACTTGTCTCTGGAGCTTGCCCAAAAGAATAAATAATTCGCGCTAGCCTAGATCACTGCTGACCTTAACCGCAAGCCTGTTTCTGAGACGGAGGAATTCGCACTGGTTTTGATGGAGCATTTAAAAGGGACATGGAATGAAACTACTTGAGCTGGCAAAGAACTCAAGAGCAGCTGGTCATCCCACACACGGGATTCTACTTATTGATTTAAAAACCTGGTTTCTTGTGAGAGAATAAAATAGGAGCTTAAAGGCACTTACTCTTGAATGCTTCAAATACCTGCCTCTTTGTTCCCAGATGCACTCTACTTGTACTTACGCTGTAAACACACGTCCGTTTCCAGCGTTCTGGCAAGCACTGTTCGGAGCTGCAGTCGCCTTTTGTTTGAATTTCGGTGAGGCTAGTGATGTGTGCACGTTGCATTGCGTCAGAACTACAAGCACGCCAACCAGTGTTCCTCGGTTTCATTTCCAGTTTCTCTACAGGGCTTTTCAGTATATAAAGCACCAACTGGGGTCAGAGGACAATGTGATCCAGTATAAAGAACATGGGCTCTTGGGAAGCCCGGGTGGCTCACTTGGTTAAGTGTCCAACTTTGGCTCAGGTCATGATGTCACAGTTCATAGATTTGAGCCCTGCGTCAGGTTCTATGCTGACAGCTCAGAGGCTGGAGCCTACTTCGGATTCTGTGTCTCCCTCTCTGCCCCTCGCCTGCTCTCTCTCACTCTCTCAAAAATAAACATTAAAAAAAAAAAAAAAGAAAAATCTGGGCTCTGGAGTACGTGACCACAGGCAAATCACATAGTCTGAGTTACAACAAAATTCTGCCGACCTGCTTGGGTTACTGAAGACTATTAGTTTGCTCGGGCTGGCATAACAAGGTACCCCACACTTGGTGGTTGAAACAACAGTTGATTTTTTTCACAGTTCTAGGGGCTAGAAGTTCAAGATCAGTGTGTCAGCAGCTTTGATTTCTTCTGAGTTCTCTCTTGGCCTGTGGATGGCTGCCTTCTTGCTACGTCCTCACATGGTCTTTCCTCGGTGAACATGCATGTCTGGTGATTACATTTTTTCCCTCTTATTTTCCTTTAATGCTTACTTATTTTTGATGGGGGGATGCAGAGAGAGAGGGAGAGAATCCCAAGCAGGCTCCATGCTGTCAGCACAAACCATGAGATCGTGATCTGAGCCAAAATCAATAGCCGGACACTTAACCAACTCAGGCGCCCCTACATTTCTTCTTAGAAGGACACCAATCCTTCTGGATTAGCACCGACCCTAAAGGTCTCATCTTAACCTCATTACCTCTTTAAGAGATTGTCCAGTCATATTCTGAGGTATTGGGATGAGGGCTGCAACATATGAATTTGGGGGACACACAGTTCAGCCTCTAACAAAGACTAAATGACAAAGGTGATAAAAGCTCACATTTTCCCTGTCTTTGGCATAAGGAAAAAATGTGTGCTTTGGAATCATGTAGTGTTAATTTCAGCTCCTGGTTCTGTTGCTTGCTAATTAGATAAATTTGGACAAGTTGCTTGTTGGACAAGTTGTAAAATGGGAGTCAGAATATCTCCCTCAAAGGGACAGTTGTGAAGATCAAGGGCCAAAGCACTTAACAGTATCTGGAAAGGGTAGCAGACAGAATGTATTTGCTATTATTGCATTATTTCCTGCTGGCAATAATTGTGATCAATGCTTCCTATTTGCCTCTTTTTGTCGAAGTGCAACTAGTCTTGGTGATGGTCGGTGAACTAAATAAAGTGAGAACCTTCTGTCCTGGGGATTTCAAGAAATATTTCTTGGTTGGCTGAACACCTCCAATAGCAGCTGAAACTTCCCCAGTGGAGCCTTACCGAAGGCAATCACAGCAGTGATTACCCAAGTCCACATCAGATCCCCTGTGTCAGACCATGTCCCTCCCAGCATGATGTACTTCCTCTTCCCTTAGCCTTATGATGACCCATGCACTTCCTTTTCCCCTTAACCTATCTTGTGACAGTTTCCCTTATAACAAAAGTCACAAGCAGCCCAGCCGGAGTGCATTGGCCAGAAAGACAGCAGGAAAACAAGCAGGATGCTACCAAAAACTCCACCATGCAGGGTGCCTGGGTGGCTCAGTTGGTTAAGCATCCTGACTTTGGCTCAGGTCATGATCTCACTGTTCGTTGAGTTCGAGCCCCACGTCGGGCTTTGTGCTGACAGCTCAGAGCCTGGAGCCGGCTTCAGATTCCATTGTCTCCCTCTCTCTCTCTGCCCCTCCCCTGCTTGCGCTACCTCTCAAAAATAAACATTAAAAAAAAAATTTTAAAGCAAAACAAACAAAACACTCCATCATGCAAGCAAGCAGCTTTAGGGCAGGGGTTGCTGGCTGAGCTGAAAAGGTGTTTTAAATCGCTGCTTCCAGTCAGGAAGGCCTCAAGGGACAGAAGCCCAGTCCTCAGTTTCAAACTACTAAGAATAAAAGGAATCTCCAGAAATGAGGGAGACCAATCCCCATCATGACTCATAACCATGTCATTACGTGGTTATAGCACTGTTCCTGTAAAAGTGGTCTGCAGATCAGTGCCTATCCATAAACTATTTGCTACTGGTCCATGACAAAACACAGAAATCAAGAGTAACATTTAGAAACTTTAACAGCAGTTTGACAGAGTGATTTTATGTCCGTTAAATCTGTAATTTAATAAAATTATTAATAAAATAATATAATAAAAATGTTATGGTTGTCTTTTGTCTTGTTTCATTTTTCTAGAAATTCTTACTGTACTTTACACAAGTGTTGGTCCATGGCCACTAGCCCAGCAGCACAGGCAGCTTAAGCACTGGGTTAGAAGCTTCTAAACAGCCGAGTGTGAACAAGTCTCTTGCATAACTCAGCAGGATGCGGCTACTTGGGCTCCAGTACATCCCCTTCCAAAACAAAAAATACTGAAGAAACTATAGCATTTTCCTTCATTCCACCTTGTCAGAGAAGAAATTGAGTGTTTTCTTAATCAGGAATATTGTAAAAATCAGCTTCCAGTATACATCCCAGTCCAAACTTCACCATATTGGAAATTATCGATGTCCAGAGGGCTTTGTATTCAAATAGTTCTGAAGACTACAGACACAACAGTATCTGTCCCGAGCTAGAAGGTATCAGTGGGGCAAATGCTGAATGTGTATCAGAAAATCTGGATTCAAGTCCTGGCTTTACTGCCCAAAAGCGTTTTGACGTGTGTAAGTGATCATCTCAAGCCAATTTCCTTAACTACAAAAAAATGGCGATTAAAATGATCTATCCAATCTACATTTTAGAGAAGCTTTGTGAGACTCGAATAGATGATGTCGGTGGAGCGTGCCCCATAAAGTGCAGCAGAAGTGCACGATGGGTCCAGCCCTCAAGGAATAAATGAGGGGCTTCTGACAGTCTCAAAAGAAATAGCCCCTAACACAGTACAGTGAGGAAGCTGACCAGAAAACAAAGCTTCTTCAAGTATTTTGCTAATTTTGAATTCGAAAATGCTGCCTTCAAATCCTTCCTTGTGTAGGAAGCATTCTTATTTTTTAATGAACTATGAAGTGTGTTTCCATTCTGCCAGGCATCGCTAGATGCCAGGGTGGACAACAGGAGGGAGGCAGAGAGCCCCAGCCCTTGGGCAGCTCATGGGTGCAGAGTGTTCCAGAGGCAGGCTCAAGAAAGTCTGTGACTCAAACACAACAGAAATTAGAGAGGGGCAATAACTTGCACATCTATTTGGAGACCCTCTCAAAGGACCACAAACTGAAAAATGCACCATTTCCCTCCTATACTTGAGGCAAGAGAAGACCAGAAAATGATAATGTATTTTAGCTTTATTGAAGACATGTTACAGTAGACAAACAGGTAGACAAACAAACACATGCTTTATAAAATATACATTCTCATGTGTGAGAAAATATAAATAGATACTAGGAAAGGATCACACTGAACACCAACTTGGCTTTTAACTCTCTTTAGGTACATCTAGTACCAGGGCTACTTGGACCAATGTCCTCCGGTGGGATAAAGGGGGAAAAGGAGAGGGTAGAAATAGTCTTTCTATGGATCAAGAGGCCACTTTAAGCAGCCAAGAGATACTCCAAGAGCACTTGACCACCTGATGATCAATTTCTCTTTCAAGACAGTTACAGTTGACAAAAGATCACTTTACTCTTTGTATCTAAAAACAGGCTCAAATCAAGATGATTTTTCACCTTCACCCCACTCATTGGTGGAGATTATTAGGATTGCTAAGACACACTCAACACACAACCTTGAGGGAGCAGGTCCAAAGATTACTACACACACACACACACACACACACACACACACACACTGACCTCTTATCACTCACAGAATCTCCAGATGATTCATGGGCTCAAGGGTGTTGTTTTGTAAAGAGCAGCTTATAATACATCTCTTAATTCAGAACCTGTTATTTTTGTCAACAAACCAGGCAGTTGTCCAAAAAAGAAAAAAAAAAATTAAGGCTAACTGATGGTGGTTTAGACTGCACTCTAAACAAAAAAGTTCTAAGTTAGAAGCAGGAGGGAAAAACATCTGCCAGACTGGAAAGAGGCCATGTCACAGAAGAATGAGACATTCCTTACAGGTTGCCAAAAATCTCAGCACAACCTCGTAAGGCCCAACTGCTTCACAATTACCCCTGTAATCTGCACTGAGGAGCAAACTCAGAAATGGAGCACGTAGCATGAAATGGCAGTAAATTTACCTCTGTGGCTCCATTACCTTCTAGCATTTCTGTGGATATTAAAATTATTTTGGAAAAGGCCATAACACACTTGGGTAAAATACTAGGTGTGAACACCACAATTCCAACCCCATTCCAATCGGAGTCCTGCTGGTAAGAAGAAACAGGAATAAAATTAAAGAGTAAAAAGGACGGTTATAATATTATATAGACTTTTAAAGTTTTTATTATGGTAATGCCATTTGTGTTAGTAACTAGTTATAGATTTCTGCAGAAGAATAAGCCCAGAGTTTCATGGTTTCAGCCATTAGCACAGAACAGGCTCCTTATGTCAACCCAAAACCAAAACTCTTTAGTTGAAAAAAATGTCTTTAGTGCTCTATACTTACTGTATATAAAAGACTTTGAAGGAAAAAGTTTTCAGACTGTCAGATTGCTTCTGGAAATTTCCAATGATAAAATTGAGAGAGATCTAACAGTCATCTCGCCCATATTCCCATTCTCAATGTAGAAATTTCTTCAATGCTACGAACCGATGATCATTTGGCTTCTGAGTGTACTTTTCCCACAAAACGCTGATTATTCCAATTACTGGATGAATTTGTTAGAGAATTAGTTAATATAGAATTACTGGCAAGTGTATACTGTACTTCCCTGTAACTTCTGCCCCACAGAATGGCGGCAGATACGACCCCGGTCCTCAGGAATAAAAATAGTGAATTTAATCCTATTTCATGGCAAAACTTTAAGTAATTAAAGACTTATCGCATCTCCCATCTCTTAGGAAAATGGGTAAGAGTCTAAGTTGCTCAATATCTTAATGTTCCTTTTACAACCCACCAACAGGCAGTATGAAGGCAACTCTTTTTAAATATTAAAGTTACCTTTCAGAAAAATACACATAAAACACTCTGAGATGGCACATTAGAGGGTTTCTGATACTTTGTATCCCATAGAGTAACTTGCACACTAGGGAAAGCACTTTAGAAGCTGCTGAATGACAGAAAGCCAATGGCTTAGGTGTAGACCATGTGCCAGGAAGGCATGGAGTTAAAGATGCTATTTCTTCTTCCAGATAGACTTAAAGAATCAGTCTAAGAGGGGCACAAATTAAGAGGACTTAGGCATCCCTACTGATACAGGGTGATAACTGGGTGAGGGGCAAGAGAGTATTTCTCTCCGCATTTTGACTTGCTTGGCTTTGCAACATCCCTGATTCAAGAGGCATTAGGCAGACCTTACATGCTGGGAGGAAACACTGATGAGCCACTAACCCTGTCTACGGGTAAGGGTTAAATCACTTCTTGGTCAAAAGCATATGCAGTAATGAAAAATTTCAGGAATTTCTTTTCCTAAGATTAGAATTTATTAAATTTATTATTATTTTTTAAGACCATGGGTAAGGCTCTTGATATTTAAACAAATTCTTGACTCGTTTTTTTTGGTTATTTAGGCAAGCTAGGAGTATCTAGGAGGACATCTCAGCTGTTTGAGGTGATGTAAGGGTGAACCTGGCCGTTCAGGAGACCAGACCAGTCCTGGAAGTAGTAGGACCACTGCCAGGGCAGAGGCAGTGCTCTTGTCTTCGAAGTTTTCTAGAACACTGGTTTGCAGCCTGTTTGTTGGCCCTATCACCCTTAACAATCTTGCTATAACTACACCTTTACACTCAAGAAAGTCTGCCAGATTCTGAATGGGAGTTCAGGGTAGTGACAGGGTAACCTTGAATACACTGGAAAGGTGAGGGAGTCACGAACTAGCCACAAATCAGCCACAGTGCGGCCTCAACGGACTCTGATGCTGTGGTGTGCTGGGGCACTAGCCTTCAGAGCTGCTGCTCGAGAGGGCAGTTGGTGGCTTCCATCGAGTCAAGACTCTTTGTTTGCTGAGACTGGTTCAAAGCAGAGTGATTCTTCTAGTTGTGAGTATTTCTTATGCTGTCACCCCTGCTATGGAGGAAGGGAGTCTGGCTCAAGTCAGAGGAAGCAGCACCACCCGTTACTCTAACAAACGTCCCATGAAAGCAGCTTTTTATTGGAGTAGCATAATCCTCCTTGGCTCCTGGAGGGATCACAGATTCACAGGACGTTACAGCTGGAAAGGGCTTTGGACTAGCTAGCAGAATGCCCTCGTTTCATAAGCGAGAAAATCAGGCTGGAAGTGAAGAGACTCGCCCCCGACTGCACAGCCAGTAAGGAGCAGAGCTGGGAACAAAATCCAGGTCCTGACTCTAAGTCAGTCCCGTACAGACCACAGTGCACGCTGGTAAGGAAGAAGAGGAGTCACAAACTGGAAGGAGAGAAAAATGGTGATATTTAAGAAGTTCAAAGTAAAAATGAACAGAGGTTGACAGTTTAAAAAGGAAAGAGAGAAAGGCTTGGCAGGAGAAACAGCTAAAGAGGTGCTGCTGTCTATGGGAGAAAAAAACTGAGGATTGAAAACCAGTGTGCAATTCAACTTTCTGGCAAAAAGCGAAGATATTATATGAGTTTAGAACCCTTGAAATGCACAGTAACTTAGAAACAGAGATTTGCATTTCAGTGATGGAAGTTATCCAGGATGTAACTAGTGCTCACTAGGTTTAGAGGACAGGATCTGACAGCCTAGGTAAGAAAATCTGAAAGCACAGACAAAAAAAGAACTTTGGTCCATTACATTCCGTTAGAGTGTGAAGATCTTGTTCACAGAAAGTTTTTTGCTATCACAGAAATTCAAGAGAACTTTTTGGCTTAAATAATCACTTGTACAAAACAAGGACCACTCTAAAGCTTTATAGTATAAGAATCTGTGCACATTCAATGACTCCCAAAAGCACTCTTCCCTTCTTAAGATATACTGTGCATTGGTAGAAGAGATATTATTTAAAAAAAACAAACAAATAGAAAAGAAGCAATCTTTGGTTTCCTCGTCAACAACGTACTTTGCTGAAAGAAGATATTCCCAAAAGAAAATTTCCTTTGTCTATGTGCACACAGCTATAACAAGACTGCTAGTCTTTTGAGTCTTTTTATGCTTAGAAAGGTAGTATTACCTGGCACTCGTAAATAGAT
Organism: Neofelis nebulosa; assembly: GCF_028018385.1. NCBI lineage: Eukaryota > Metazoa > Chordata > Mammalia > Carnivora > Felidae > Neofelis > Neofelis nebulosa. The sequence goes on from NC_080783.1 coordinate 125,463,627, forward strand.
GGCAAATGACTAGATGTATGAACTTTTAGGTATGAAGCAAGTGGTTAATTACACCAAGATTGTGTTTGTGTGTACGCAATCACTAGGTACCCTGCCTCTGTACATATACTTCTTAACAAATACAGTTTTAAAACTTTAAGCAAAGTCTTTAGGTTCACTAAACCGAGTTATACAAAATCTGTGGTCTGAGAAGCTGCTGTCAATATTATAACTGGATATTATATATAATTTTGGCATATCAAAAATATTTACAATACAGCCAACACATATGGTCAATGAATACAAAAATTATTTATAAATGCACATGTATTTACAATAAGATCCCTGGGCGATAGGGACAAAAAAAAAAAAAAAAAGATTCACAAGAATACAACACCCACTGACATGGTAACAGTTGGTCATGCCTGGGATTCTTATCAAAGACCTTGAATATCAAAGCCCAATCTCAACTATATGCTTAAAACCACTGAAGAATCCCAGACACACTTCCCAGAGGGCTCCAAAGTTATTTGTATTCCTTGGAAGACAAAACAGAACAGTGATGTTTTCTTAGAATCATTCCGCAGGTTGAGACAATCCAGCATGTTAAGCAGCAATGAGACTCTTCCTAATAGGCAATGCACAGCTGGGCACATCCCTGTGGAACCATCAGGAGGCACATCTGTCCTGTATTTTCCTCTGCCCGTGCTGTATGTGTTTTATTAGATGTACCCATTTCTGTCAGCCATTACCCCTTCTTCATCAGGTATAAGCCCAAACAAATGCCCGGCCCACCTTGGTGTGGTCAGATGTAACTGCAGATAGGGAAAGCAAATGCTGACTTCGGGGTTTCTTCTGAACTCTGAGGTAGTAAATACAAAATTAATTACCTTGAGTCTTTGCCCAGATTTCATCCTGGAGTGGGTTTCATGTGCCCTCACAACCGTCTTGAATGTTCCGAGTCCTACTAAAGTCAAAAGTGTGGTCGTGCAACCTGTGACAGGGCATGGAGGATGTGGAACAATCTGGACCGCTCTCCGCCAGACCCTCGCTCTGATGGAGTTGCGGTGACTCAATTACCGGCTGCTGGGAAAAGGGAGGATGAGGCAGGCCTCGTTCTTTGCTTGCGCTCCACAGAGGCCGCTGCAATGTTTCTGACAATGAAAGACAATAATCAGTGGCAAATGGAAGTTCAAAACGAATGGTCTAAAACTTAATTTTCTTCTATCCAAATCCTCCAAAAAAAGATGCTCAATATTCCTGAATAAGGACACTGAGAGCAAATGTATACTTGCCATCTTCTTAGCAACAATTAACAAAAGAAAACAAAATAGAAACGGGAACCATGGTCTTTCAAGCCCTTCTACCCAACAAACTTCACCAATTATTTACTGAAACCAGGAGCTATGTCCTCTCCTTTCATCTATTATTAGTGGCTCTGCCGCTACAAAAATTTAAAAATAAAATGCTTTAGACACATGGAAACAGACTAAAATAGCATCCATATTGTCGTGAAAGTTGCATGACACACAGACAAAAATTGCTCATTCAATGCAGCCATTACATCTTTAAATAACAAATGCCCATGTTAAAAAAAATTCTTTTAAAAATAAACAACCACTTCCCTCCAGCTTCTAGCATGCCAATAATTCTAACAACAAAATAATAACCCAAAGCAGCAATTTTAAATCAGATTATCTGTACTTTGTGGTTTCAAAAATACGCATTTCTCATTCACCTTATCTACTGCAGTGGTGAACTCTTTCCCCAAATATCAGTTGCTGAAAGTTATATTAACTTCATGGGGATGCATTTTGGAAAAAGTGAGCCAAACATTCTGGAAACAAACACTCAGAAATAAAAACAAAACCCAAGGGAAAAGTAGACCAGCACAGGGGTTTTTAAGCTTTAATATGCATACAAATAACCTGGGGATCTTGCTAAAATAAAGACTCTGGTTCACTGGGTCTGGGGTGGGAACCTCGGTCTGCATTTCTAAAAGCTCCTAGGTGATGCCAAAGCTGACACCACACTTTGAGTGGGAAGGAGCTAGAACACCCCACTTAGGAATGAGCAGGGCACCAGAGCATTCATTTGCACACTTCCTCACTTACAGACCAGCTTAACAATAAGATGTCCCCAAAGTTAGGAAAAAGATGCACTGCATTTTTGCTTTTACTAAAATTTTTTCGTATGTGTGTACCTCTTTCAAGACACAGGAACATGGATTTACTGTTGGCACACTTCTAACATGGGCACTGAACTTCAGTGACAATATACTTTTCTCTGACTTGTATTCTCTTTAGAAATCTTTGGAGAGGGTTTCTTAATTATTATATATTTATTCAAAATTCAGGGGCTCCTGGGTGGCTCAGTCGGTTAAGCGTCCTACTCTTGACTTTGGCTCAGGTCATGATCTCCTGGTTTGTGAGATCGAGACTTGCTTCAGGCTCTGTGCTGACAATGCAGAGCCTGCTTGAGATTCTTTCTCTCCCTCTCTCTGCCACGCCCTTCCCTCTCAAAATAAACAAACTTAAGAAAAAATGTACTGCTAAAAATAAGAACTTAAATAAATAAATAAAAAAAAAAGAACAGAGCATGTATCTTAAAAGTCCCATGTCAGATCATTTACTCCCACCAGACCCACCACCCCAGGATGCACCTATAGTCCTCCCCCTCCCCAATTTCCTGTGCTCTTCCATTTCAGGTTGACAAGAGGGTGACAGTTGATGAAAAGCCTGGAGGGACAGGAAGACATGCTAAGGAGTGCCCTTCATGGTCTAGAAAGAGTTGTCAGCAAATGCCTCATCTGCACAATGTAACATATACTTCTTTTCCCAGGCCATGTGGGCCAGCAGACACTATCCCAAAACTGCCTCCTCACTTATGGCCCTGGATCGTAACACCCCACAGCACCAGCTAAGTGATCCTGGCATTCGATGTTTACCTGAGAGAACAATGACCAAAACATTTTTAAATCTTCTCCATAAAAACCTCCACCGAACTATGCCCAGATTATATCCTTAGCATTTCCAATCTCCATTATTTACATAAGGATGGAAGAAACAATTAACACCCATATGACACCTTTTAGAAGCTTTCTCTGTACGGCTTCTGAAGCTTTAGGAGTGTGACCTTGATACTCCCACAAAAGCTGTTTCCACCCTACAGATACAGACTTCTTTGTAACCCTTATCTCTAAAAATCTCTGGCTCTAGCTTACACCAGCTAATAGTAGCTCATTACTACATTATACCAATTGGCTTGCTTCCTGTCAAATCAGAAGGAAAAATCAAGTAGGGGAGGGTAAAAACAAAGCAAAATAAACAAAAAACGCTGTGCCCTTTACCACTGTTCGTCTGTGTGGAGGGAAGTTTCTTCTCATTTATCCTCTCATGGTTGGCGGGAAAGGCGGCCAACTCTCTGTCTGCTGATGACACCAGGCTCTCCAAGATAGGGGCATCTTGGGGAGCATGTGCCAAATATGTTTCTTTGGGCATCTGGACCATGAGGCCAGACAGCGTGTGATCCAGAACATCCTCCTCGGCAATATAGGTGTACGGACAGTATTCTCGGGTCCTGGAGTAGATGTTGGCATTGTCGTAACAATCAGAGCAAATAACCCGGGTGCCAGTGCCACCTGATGACAACAAAGGAAAGAATCCTTCAGTTAAGGAATCAGCTTTGCCAATTACCAGTTTCCTTCACCAGCCGCCATCATTATCATCATAGTTGGCACTGATTCAGCACTTATTCAATAAACCGTTTCACGGTCTTTCTGTGAATTAACTAATTTAATCCTCACAACCTCCCTATGAGGTAGGTACTATGGTTATCCCCATTTAACAGATGGGGTAACTGTAACACAGAGAAACGAGGTAACTTGCTCATAGATGCCTCCACCTTGTTATGGTAAGGAGGTGAAATCTGAACTCAGGCACTCTGGCTCCAGAGCCCATGCTCTTGAATGCTAGGTTAAACCATCTCTGTCCAGCCTGTACAGGTCAGGCCCAAATCAAGGGCCAAGATAAGGCGGCACTGTGCTATAAGTCACATGTTTGAGTTAAGCAAACTAAAGCAGAGAACAAGGAGTTATGATGACTTCACAAAAACCCGCATCCCTTTTGTGCCATCAGGGAGTTAAGCAACACTCATTACTAAAAGTACCCCTCGAGAAGGCCTCTGATGGTCAAGAGTCCTGCCTGATATACACATGTTTGGCAGAAGTAAAGTTTAATAATGAGCTCCCTGGACAGTTATGTGTTTTGAAAACTGATGAAAGACAGGAAAGAGAGAGAGAAATAAAGAACAAGTAATTGTTCTTGACCAGGCAACAGTGTTAGAACTGGAAGAGACCTAGAAGTAATTTAGTTTAGCCCAGAAAGCAGTGTTATTGCCCACCAATTTCAAAGAGTAGAGACATTTAAAGATGCTTTTAAGTGCTAGCAGTAGCCCCCTCTCCATGGAAAGCCAAAATAAAATCCAATTTATCGATTAAACCGAGAAATTCTGTTAACCCTCGGCCTAAACAATCTCTGTACAAATAGAATAGGCCTTTCATTTGAACAATACTTGAAGAACTACACAGATTTGTTGAAAGAATCTATGAAAATCTTGAGAGAAGTGCTTTATAAGACATTGCTTATTTATTTTAAAAATGAGAAAGTTACAAAGCTCAGATTTAAGTAACTTGTTCGTGGTCCCAGAGCTGGAAAGAGAAACTAGGAACCAAACCCAATTCCTCTATCCCTTAATTCATCTCCCTGAGCTCTGTCACTCCCTGCAGGAAGGGTGGAGCGAGGGAGAGTAGTAGTATTGAGAAGTGGGATTCATTTAACTAGGGAACATGTTGTATCTCTCTGCTGTTCTCCAACATATGCTGATAATCATCACTGCCCTTCAAACTTTAGTATCAACCTACCAGCAGGAGACCCAAACCTCCCTGGATATGGTCTGAAGAGTGCTCATGCCTTAAAGGATCAGACACCTGAGAAAAGTTTCTAGAGCATCTCCTACTTTGGTTTGGGAGCCTTTGCTGTGTGCACCAATCCCTTGATTTGGGATGTGTTTCTCCTTTCTGTCAGATGGTTTTCTTCTCTGTTAAGATTTCCATCCAATCAATTTCCAGTCAATTTCCATCCTATTTTGCATGCAGCCAAATGTTTTCCATGAGTATCTTACTTTTAAAATGTTGCCTCAGGTTAATGGGGAAAGCGGTACACTGAAAACTAAACTCAACAGAATAAGCTGAAATTGTAAGCATATACAACAAAGTGTCATTACCATCAGTGCCTTTGTGTAAATATCCATTGGTGGGAGGCATAAGTTGCTGATGACTGCCTGCCTCAGAGTTACTGTAGCCTTCCTGTGGCTGTTGCCTCAGGTTAATGGGGAAAGCGGTACACTGAAAACTAAACTCAACAGAATAAGCTGAAATTGTAAGCATATACAACAAAGTATCATTACCATCAGTGCCTTTGTGTAAATATCCATTGGTGGGAGGCATAAGTTGCTGATGACTGCCTGCCTCAGAGTTACTGTAGCCTTCCTGTGGCTCCGACAGTGTTCCTTGGGAAGACAAGTAGCTGGGAATGTCTGCAGGCAGATTAAGCTCCTCTGTAAAAGAGACATCTATAACTCTCAAATAAAGTTAGGTGACTGAAGCCAACACTCAGAAGACATTGTGCAAATGTGTTCTACTTTGATACTCTTGGCCAGGAAAATGCTATGTACCTAGGAACTCGACAGCTCTTAGAATTTTCCCCTAAACTATTTCTCACTAAAATTCTTTTCAAAGCTTCATTTTAAGGGGTGCCTTGGTGGCTCAGTCAATTAAGCATCCTACTCCTGATTTCAGCTCAAGTCATGAGATCACAGTTCGTGGGATTGAGCCCTACGTTGGGCTATGCACTGAGAGTGCAGAGCCTGCATGGGATTCTCTCTCTCTGCCCCTTCCCCGCTCATGTATGCACACGTTCTCTCTCTCAAAATAAATAAACATTAAAAAAAAAAAAAAGTATTACTAAAAGAAGCAGAACCTGAAGTCTAAAATCTTATCCATAGGCAAACTCTCACCATCTATCTGACTGACTTGTTCTCTTTCAGGATTTCCGGGGGAGGGCTATGAAAGGCTGACCCCAGTCATAAGAGCTCCACTCTTTCCCAAAGGGAAGCTATGATGGAAATGAGCCCTTGGCATTAAAGAAAGAAGGTGTACCTGTAATGTGTTTATGAGAGCAAAGTCTTGGGGGAATATCTACAAATTCTTAAAATTATTAATCAGAAAGGTTCTATTATATGGAGGAAGTAGGACACTTTAAGAAAGAAACTCTTCCTTCTACCACATGTAAAGTATCAAAGCTCCATAGCTTTTTATATTTTATGACAAATCCTACATTATGTTCCTGACTCAAGTACAAGCCATTGGTGTTAACTGGTACCACTCACCTGTGTTTGTGATACTATAGTCTTCATTCTTCCTTCTCATGTGGTAAATAACAATGACCCAGATCAAAGAGGTGCCCACAACACAGCAGACCACAACAATGATGACAATGCCAACTGTGGTCCAGCCATCATCTTCATGCCCAATGCTACTCTGGGAAGAGTCGCAATTGGGGGATGAAATGACATTGAGGTAAATGTGACCACGTTCTGTTCCAAGGGTGTTAGACATGATGCAGGTATATTTTCCAGCATCTTCCAGGCCAGCATCTACAATGATGAGAAGCTGGTTGGCTGCAGCAAAGAAGTGCCGTTCTGTCACCAGCAGTGGCCCATCATCTTTGGTCCAGTTGAGGCGAGGAGCAGGACTTCCTCCCGCTATGCACTGTAATACCGCAGTTTCACCTCGGGTTACTGTCTTGTCCTCCAGGGGTCTGATAAATGAGGGTGTCTCTTACAGAAAGATGTACAAAAGAATCATGTTAAACAATTTTATTTATTGATTTCTACTGAATTAGACAAATGAGGTGTTAATGAAGTAAGTAAGCACTTTCATATGCCCGTAGGAGGATTGAAGTTTGTGTTCCAGAAAAGCAAAAGCCTCAAAAATCACTAATTCTACCTTGGGCAAGCTATCCTAAGCAAGGAAGTCAAAGATTTATACACAAAGATGTTTATTATGAAATTGGTGCAATTTTTAAACATAAAAGAAAGAGATCTTTTTAAAAAAAAATTTTTTTTTTAATGTTTATTTTTGAGAGAGAGAGAGAGACAGAGTGTGAGCTGGGGAGGGGCAGAGAGACAGGGAGACACAGAATCTGAAGCAGGCTCCATGCAGGCTCTGAGCTGTCAGCACAGAGCCTGATGTGGGGCTTGAACTCACAAACTGTAAGATCATGATCCGAGCCGAGGTCGGACGCTCAACCGACTGAGCCACCCAGGTGCCCCAAAAGAAAAAGATCTTTAAATCTAGCGGGAAAATGAGTGAGTATAGTATAGCCACATGGTATTTTTTTCAAGACTTAATGATAGAGTAACCCTTCTGACACAATATTTAAGAGGAAAGAAGTAGGTATACATAACTACGTGAAAATGTATTAAAAAAAAAAAAAAAAAAAAAAAAAAAAAAAAAAAAAAGGTCCAGAACACGCCAAAATCTTTAACAGTGTTTTGGTGACTTTCCCTTTTTCTAATCTTCTGTATATTCTAAATTTTTAAAACAACAAACTTATTTTTCTGATTATGCAAGTAAGTAACACAAAGCAACAAACTTAAAAAAAACTAACATCTAGGGGAATAGAGAACTAGAAAGCAGACTCTGCCTTTGATTTGAGTCCCATGAAGAAAAGTATTCTCATAAGGAAAAAAAAAAACAGGCTTGTCAAGGGAACTCTTTAGGGAAAAGACACTTTACCAAAACACAGAAAGAAGAGGGACACAATGGAAGGAAAACAGGACATCTAACCAAAAGACAGGTCATTTTTGGTGCATTAAATTAAAAAAAAAAAAAAATGAACTAAGGGATGCACTGTATGTTAGCTAACTTGACATTATATTAAAAAATAATAAAATATGGGAAAAACAATTACATTGCCCTGAGTTCACTATGAAGCAGTATAAAACAACTGCCAACTCACTGCTGAACAGGTAAAAAAACATATACATGAAGTAGAAACCTTCCAGAGGGACAGGATAAAGGGATCCGAATTTTCAATTCATGTGATGAAGATCTCTAATTCTGCCCTCATTACTTTCGCAGATTTCAGTTATCTGATCCACAGATATCCTAGGCTGACATAACCCCATGTGTATTGGCAAAATACAGTGACAGAGATACAAGGATCACAATTAAAATCTGAAACTTAGACTTTTTTTCACCATTAAGATCAGAGCAGGCCCCCTATAAAAAGGTTCCAAGCAAAGCAGGGAACCACAGGGCAGCACACATACCCAATACTGTGAGTGAGGCATTTGCTGAGAGGCCTCCTGCTCTGTTTTGTGCCATGCAGCTATAGATTCCCATGTCTTCTATTTTCACGTTGGCAATGAAGAAGACGTCATCTTCGGGCATGACATGCATGCGCCTTTCTCGAGCCGCAGGAAAATCAGTACCACCATCTTTCTGCCAGGAAATCTGAGGTGCAGGGTGCCCCTCTGCAGCACACTCTAATCTGGCCATGGCACCAGTGCGAATGGTTAGATCCATTGGAGTTTTCAGGAAAGATGGCATCTCTGTTCCAAGAGAAGATTACCGAAAAAAGTGGGTGGGTGGGGAAATACACATACACATATTTACATACACACATAAATGAGACAATCTGTTAGGCACAATATCAACTGTTGTAAATACTCTATTTCTTTGAGAAGACATGCTCTCTGGATGAACAGTAAATACAAGTTCAGAGGGCATCTCTTCTCCCAAAACCTCAGAATACTTGGAGTACAGTGATGACTAAATTCTTCCAGAATGCATGCCACATCCACCTGATGTCTCTGATGGGGACAAGGAAGGCAGAAGGCCACAAACCTTTCTGGGCTCCATATTTTAGAACTCACTATTTGCTACACTTACTTAAGATACTAAATGGTGCTTTCCAAACTAACATCTACAAAGCTGGCATGGCAAATGCATGATAAAAAAAAATTTATGCTTTCAAAAATCTCATAGAACAACACAGAAGTAACACACAAATACATCCTGGGGCACCTCAGGTGGTTAAGTGTTCAACTTTGGCTCAGGTCACGATCTCACAGTTTGTGAGTTCGAGCCTCACGTCAAGCTCTGTGCTAACAGCTCAGAGCCTGGAACCTGCTTCAGATGGATTCTGTGTCTCCCTCTCTCTCTGCCCCTCCCCGGCTCGCATTCTGTCTCTCTCTCTCAAAATCAAACTTTAAAAAAAATTTTTTTTTAAATCTTTAGGAAAAAAAAAAAAGAGAAAGACACAAATACATCTTTTGGTTGTACAAAACCCAAAATATTTTAATTATTCAATCTGATAGGGGATAGATTAAACTATTTTGGAGAGGTTTTATTTTCTTTAATTAATTAATTTATTAATTTATTTATTTTTAAAACCACAGTGAAAAAGAGCATTAATTTAAAAAATGATTCTGTGTGACTATACTCAGACAATGATAATGATACTGTACCTAGAAATGCCCTAAATACTCCCAATTATTAGAAAGCCCTGTGAACAGTGTCAGGAATAAATTTCGTAGTTTTAAGAGCCAAATTATGGTTCTAGAAAGAATAGAGAATTTCCAAAGAATTTTTTCAAAAGCGTAAATAACAATAAATGTAGCCTATTTCCTGGGGCCATGGAATTGCCCCTTATCCTCAACCAAAGAGCAGTTAGGGACAGTAAGTAGGCAAAATGGTAATCCAGTCTATATATTATCACAACCCTAAAGACAAAACAGTAAAATGCCCCCCTTAAGTGTCAGGTTTAGCCTCATTTTCTTGGTTAGGTGGTTCAAAAATTGAACATGAAAAACCCTTCTAACTATAAAACTATCAGGGAGCAGAATTCCTTACCATTCACAGTCAGCTTGGCTTTAAGAGAATAATTAGAACCAAAGTGGTTAGTAACAATGCACTGATATTTTCCTTCATCTGTGAAATTCACGTTGAAAAGATGTAGGACACTCGTATACTCCAGAGCTTCTCCAGCTTGCTGCTGATAACGAACAAAATTCTCAACATCGACATCATACAAGATTTCACTGTCTTTGCGCCACACAGTAGACGTGGGCGAATCGCTGCTGCTCACTGCAGTGCATGTCAGAGTCGCGTTCGTGCCTCTTAGAGCAACTGTAGTTTCAGGATGCATTCTTATTTGTGGCTTGAGAAAATCATCTAAGAGAAAAAAAATGGGGCAGGAGCCAAGTCACTTATTTATTTTTGCTTCCACAGCTTTTGAAACAAATAATGTAAAATTGTGCGTTCTGTTTACAAAATGGCATATTAAGACAGAGACTACAGAGCTAGCATCCAATTCTTTGGTTTAAGGATGAGGAAAATGAGGCCCAGAGGGTCAAACAACTTATTCAGAGACATGTGCTGAACCGGAACCCAGGTTTTCAGACTTTAGGGTTTAGCACCACTTTCTACTATCCCTTACAGTCACGTATGCTTAGAATGTCCTTCCTTAAGTATTACCAGTTACAGGGAAAAAAGAAAAACCCAGATTCGAATTTCAAGACAAGTTCTAATCCTATTAGCTCTTGTGTATACACAGAGCTTACATATAAAAATATGTATATAACAACACTCATTCTTTTCCGTGCCAATATAGAAAATAGGGATTATGATTCTATTATATTTTATGGGGAGTAACAACCATAATATACTTTGTATGTGGGTAACTCTCACCTAAAATAGTGAGAAATATCAAACATGTTAAATGTCCAACTGAAGACTGGCTTAGGACTGGCTAATATACTACGATTCATAAATAATATGTCATTAATATGTAAAAAAAAAATAAGCATTTTGTGGGCCTGAACTTCCAAGTGTCCTCAGTATCTTTAAGGAGATTATAAAAACAGATCTGGCCATACATGGGTATCTAAATGATCAGATACTAGAGACATGCAACACAAACACACTGATCTAAAAGTTCTGCTGCCAAGGCTAAGAATCAGTTATTCCACTTTAAACGAAATGTAAGTGTAAAGGAAAAATGTCCAAGCTTGAGAAAAGAACAATATAGATATATACTTGAAATTATGAGTGTCAGAATCATGACAACTTTTCCATGACTGTCCGCCTTTCCCCTCCAAAAAATGCCAACACCTTAGTCTTAAGAAACTGCATGAAAAACAGGAACAACATGAACCTAGTATATTCATACATTGCTGGTGACAACTTAACAAGTGCTATCTTTCTGTAAAATACCTGGTAGCACTTTTTAAGATCTACTTTAAAAAAAATCATTACTTTTTTGTTTCAGGAATCTTACTACTGGAAATTTATTTTAAGGTTAACAACTCCCTAAAAGTGAAGGCCTACATTCATAAAGATGCTATTATACTGACATTAAAAATGATCACTGAAGAACACAAGAAAGGAAAAAAACTACTTATGATATACTAAGTCAAAGAACAGAAAATTTAACCTACGATTAACAACAATATAAAAATTTTAGAGAAGAACACAGAGAAATGGAAATGGTGAGAAAGCATTCTGGTTTAATTTCTTTTTTTTTTACTTTTGTTATTAAGATAGTGTGTACTATGCATCTTTTCTGACCACAACGCTATGAAATTAGAAATCAACCACAAGAAAAAATCTGGAAAGAGCACAATACATAGGGGTTAAATAACATGCCATTAAAACAACGAATGGGGGGCACCTGGGTGGCTCAGTCGGTTGAGCATCCAACTCCAGATTTCAGCTCAGGTCATGATCCCAGGGTCATGGGATTGAGCCCCGTGCCAGGCTCCACGCTGAGCATGGAGCCTGCTTAGGAATCAATCTCTCTCTCTCTCCCCCCTTCTCTCTGTCCCTCTCCCCCTGTCTCCCACTTGTGCTTTCTCTCTCTAAAATTAAAAGAAACAAAGACAAAACAAAACAAAAACAATGAATGTGTCAGACCACATGGCTGGCTCAGTTGTAGAGCATGCAACTCTTGGTCTCAGGGTCGTTAAGTTTTAGCCCCACCCTGGGTGTAGAGATTACTTAAAAATAAAATCTTTACACGAGTGAATGAATGAATGAATGAATGAGTTAACGAAGAAATAAAAAATTACACGAAAACAAATGAAAATGAAAACACAAGCGTCCAAAAACTTTGGGATGCAGCAAAAGTGGTTCTAAGAGGGAAGTTTATAGCAATACAAGCCTACCTCAAGAAGCAAGAAAAATTTCAAACAAACAACCTAACCTTACATCTAAAGGAACTAGAAAAAGAAGAAAACCAAAACCTAGCAAAAGGAAGGAAACAGTGCCGATTAGAGCAGAAATAAATGACATACAAACTAAAAAAACAATAGATCAATGAAACCAGGAGCTGGTTCTTTGAAAACCAATAAATTGATAAACCTCTAGGCAAGACTCATTAAAAAAAAGAAGACCCAAATAAACAAAATTACTAATTAAATAGGAGAAATAACAATCAACACCACAGAAATACAAATAACTGTAAAAGAGTATTATGAAAACCCGTATACCAACAAATTAGATAACTTAGAAGAAACAGATAAATTTCCAGAAATATACAATCTACCAAAACCAAAGCAGGAAGAAATACAAAATTTGTACAGACTAATTATCAGCAATGAAATTGAATCAATAATCAAAAACCTCCCCAAAAACAAAAGTGCAGGACTAGACAGCCTCACAGATGAATTGTAGCAAACATTTAAAGAGGGGTTAATACCTATCTTTCTCAAACTATTCCAAAAAATACAAGAGGAAGGAAAACTTCCAAATTCATTCTACAAGGCCAGTATCACCCTGATACCAATTAAAGACACTATAAAAAAAGAGAACTACAGACTACTATCTCTCATGAATATAGATGTAGAAATCCTCAACAAAATATTAGCAAACCAAATCCAAGAATATATTTTAAAAAATCATATACCACAACCAAGAGGGATTTATTCCTGGGATGCAAGCATGGTTTAATATTGACAAAACAATCAATGTGATGCATGACATCAATAAGAGAAAGGAAAGCAATCATATGATCATTTTAATAGATGCAGAAAAACCATTTGACAAAGTACAACATCCATTCATGAAAAAAACCCTCTGTAAAGTAGGTTTAGAGGGACTATATCTCAACATAATAAAAACCTTATATGAAAAACCCCACTCAGCATCATACTCAATGGTGAAAAAGTGGAAGCTTTTCCCCCAAGGTCAGGAACAAGACACGGACGTCCACTCTCACCACTTTTATTCAACAGACTACTGGAAGTCCTAGCCACAGTAATCAGACAATATAGAGAAGTAAAAGGCATCCAAATTGGTAAGGAAGAAGTAAAACTTTCACTATTTGTGGATGACATGATACTACATATAGAAAACCCTAAGGACTCAACCAAAAAACTACCAGAACTGATAAATGAATTCAGTAAGTTTGCAAGATACAAAACCAATGTACAGATATCTGTTCCATTCCTATACACTAATAATGAAGCAGCAGAAAGTGAAATTAAGAAAACAATCTCATTTACTATTGTACCAAAAATAATACAACATCTAGGAATAAACTTAACCAAAGAGGTGAAAGACCCGGACTTTGAAAAGTGTAAAACACTGGTGAAAGATATTCAAAGAAATGGAAAGACATTCCATGCTCATGTGTTAGAAAAATATTGTTAAAATATCTATACTACCCAAAGCAATCTACACATTTAATGCAATTCCTATGAAAATACCAAGAGCACCTTTCACAGAACTAGAACAAACAATCCTGAAATTCGAATGGGACTGCAAAAGACCTCAAGTAGCCAAAGCAATCTTAACAAAGAGAAACAAAACTGGAGTATCACACTGCAGAGTTCAAGTTATATTACACAGTGGTAGCAATTAATATGGTACTGACATAAAAACAGACATATAAATCAATGGAATAGAACAGAAAACCTAGAAACAACCCCACAAATATATGGTCAATTAATCTTTGACAAAGGAGGAATGAATATACCATGGGAAACAGTCTCTTCAACCAATGCTGTTGGAAAAACTGGACAGCTACATAGAAAAGAATGAAATTGAAAATCGAATCACTTTCTGATACCATACACAAACATAAACTCAAAATGGATTAAAGACCTAAAATGTGAGACCTGAAACCATAAAAATCCTTGAATAGAGCACAGGCAGTAACCTCTTTGACACTGGCCACAGCAATATTTTTTCTAGATATGTCTCCTGAGGCAAGGGAAACAAAAGCAAAAATAAACTATTGGGACTACATCAAAATAAAAAATTTTTGCAGAGCAAAGGAAACCATCAACAAAACTAAAAGGCAACCTACTGAATGGGAGAAGATATTTGCAAATGACATATCTGACAAAGGGTTAATATCCAAAATATATAAAGAATTGATACAAGGGCATACTCCCAAAACAAATAATCCAATTAAAAAATGGGCAGAAGACATGAAAAGACATTTCTCCAAAGACACACAGATGGCCAACAGACACATGAAAAGATGCTCAACAGCAGTCATCATCAGGTAAATGCAAACCAAAACCACAATGAGATATCACCCCTACACATGTCAGAATGGCCAAAATCAAAAACACAAGAAATAACAAATGTTGGCGAGGATGTGGGAATTGCACTGTTACACTGTTGAGGAAGTGCAAACTGGTGCAGCCATTGTGGAAGAAGACAGCATGGAGGTTCCTCAAAATATTAAAAACAGAACTACTCTACGATCCAGAAATCACACTACTAGGTATCTACCCAAAGAATACAAAAACACTAACTGAAAGGGATACATGCACCCCTATGTTTACTGCAGCATTATTTACCACAGCCAAATTATGGAAGTAGCACAAGTGTCCATTTATAATGAATGAATAAAGAAGATGTGATACATATACACAATGGGGTATTATTCAACCATGAAAAACAATGAAATCTTGCCATCTGCAATGACATGGATGGAGCTAGAGAGTATAATGCTAAGTGAAATAAGTCAGTCAGAGAAAGACGATTACCATATGATTTCACTCATGTGGAATTTAAGAAACACAACAAGCAAGCAAAGTTTAAAAAATAAAAGAGAGAGAGAGAGAGAGAGAGAGAGAGAGAGAGAGAGAGAGAAACCAAGAAACAGATTCTTAGCTATAGAGAACAAACTGATGGTTACCAGAGGTGGGGGGAGAGGTAGGGGAGATAGGGGAAATAGGGGATGGGGATTAAAGAGTATACCTATCATGATGAAAATATAACAATAATAAAATAAAATAATAAAAAAGACAGTAGATGTACAGTATACAAAATTTTAAAACAAAAATACAAACCGCAGACAAAATCTTTCAGATCCACATTCAGGATGCTCTGCCCTGCTAGCCATTCAGGGTGTGCACAGCTTACATTCACAGAATGTTGGAAGTTATTATCAACCAGCCACTGAAGCAACCACTTCAAATGACAGTCACAGAGTAAGCTGCTTGTGTTCAGAATCCTGCAGAAACAAAGAGGAAAACAAGTACTCTTTACTTTTCATTCTCAGTTTCTTGACTACTGAGAGCTTACTGCGCACCTATGCATTTTTCTCACCAAAAAATGTTTAACCTGAATTGAACCACAAGAAAAACTCAAACTGTCGGCCTCGATTCCTCAAATACGTCAGTGTCATGAAAGACATTAAGAAAAGGTAAAACAAGGGTAAAGGACCTATGTTAGATTAAAGGAGACTAACAAGTCATTACAACCAAATATGGTACATGATTCTTGATTGGAAAAAATATAAGAACACTTTTTGACATTGGGTAAATCTGAGTATGGACTGCAGGTCAATTAATATTACTTTATCAATGTTAATTTCACTAACAGTGCTGTGGCTATATATAGGAAAACACCCTTGTTCTTGGGAAATACATACTGAGATATTTAGGGGTAAATTACGATATCTGCAACTTACTATCAAATGGCTAAGTAAAACAACAGTGTGTGTGAAGAGGAGAGAGAGACAAAGATAGAAAGAGATGGAGAGGGAGAGAGGGAAGGGAGCAGGGGAAGAGAGAAACAGATCACAAATTTAGAAAAAAGTTAACAAGTGGTAAAAAGGGAATATGGCTGTTAACTGTACCTTCTTTTCAATTTTTAAGGTTTAAACTTTTTCCCAGAAAAGTTTGGAGAAAAGTTTACCATACACACTGGAGCACAGAGCATGTCTGTTGTGGAGAGGACAGAACTCTTTTCAAGTTATTTCATCAAGACTGAAAACACTTCACCCTATGACAATGTGTACTGCAACTCAAACTAAGAGGCAGTGAAATTTTGTTTGTTGTCTGTATATAATAGGCCTATAAAACACATCTGAAAAATCAGATAGCTTTTCTCTTACTGACCCATGAATGTCCCATCCACTTGGCAGCAGTGAGAGCAAATGATTTTGAGAACACTGTAACTTGCTTTGTGTGCATCACCAAGATCCTCATCTAGTTTTAAAGTATCTAAGGGGCGCCTGGGTGGCGCAGTCGGTTAAGCGTCCGACTTCAGCCAGGTCACGATCTCGCGGTCTGTGAGTTCGAGCCCCGCGTCGGGCTCTGGGCTGATGGCTCGGAGCCTGGAGCCTGTTTCCGATTCTGTGTCTCCCTCTCTCTCTGCCCCTCCCCCGTTCATGCTCTGTCTCTCTCTGTCCCAAAAATAAATAAAAAATGTTGAAAAAAAAAATTAAAAAAAATAAATAAATAAAGTATCTAAGATTTGATTCCAAAGAAGTTTCAAACAGTCTTCAATGGTATCTCAAAAGCCTTATTTAACTAAGGGTAATTTTACTTAATCAGGCCAAAAGTTACCTTTCAAATGTAATAGGATTCTTAGGTTATATTCATTCACTGACACAGAAATACTTGAGTCTACTATATGTGAGGCACTGTTCTGCGCTGTGGGAATATACGCCTCACAGAACTTACATTATTCATTAGCGCCAAGCAATAAACAAATAAAGGCAAAGTACAGTGTCAGAAAGTAAGTGCCAGCAAGAAAAACAAAGCTAAGGCAAAGATACAGACACAGTAGCTACTGGTTTAGATAAAGTTGTCAGGATAAGATTCTTTGAAGAGAGGGCATTTGGGCAAAGACCTGAAAGGAGCGAGACAGCAAATCACACGAAGACCTGAGGTTAAGAGTGTCGCAGATACAGGAAATTGTGTGCAAAGGCTTTGGGGCAGACATGCCTAGGGTGCTCAAGGCAAAGCAAGGAGGACACTGAGCCTAGAGCACAGTGAGGGAGGGGACAGCGACAGGAACAAGGTCAGAGAGCAAGGCAAGGAGGACCAAGCCATGCAAGTGCTTTGCAAACTGAGAAAAGAACTTAAGGTGTTTTCTCCCTATATGTGATGGGAAGCCAATGGAAGGTTAAGAATAGAGAAGTCACATGGTCTGATCTATGCTTTCTTAGGTATAAGCTGGGCTCATGAGACCTGGACTCAATCCTAATTCTGCTACTTACCTTAGGCAAAATACTTAATGTCTCCAAAATCTCAGTTTCTATTTCTGGAAAATGGGTTTGAGAATGCCTACCTCAAAAAAAAATTTAAATATAGCATTTAGCATAGTGCCTGGACACAGATACCACTGAATTCACATTACTTCCCTTTACTTCTGTTTCTTTTGCATCTTTCCCCCCTCACACACTAACCAACCTGCCCCCAAGCACCTAACAGAGTACCCTGTTAAAACCTCTCAAAAAGATACACACCAAAATATTAATAGTGGTTGTCTTTAAGTAGTGGGCATCTGGGGACTTGGCTCTCCTTGGTTTAACTGTACTTTCTAATGTTTCTACCATGACTACAGAAGTTTAATGCAAAATATTTTTAATTTACATACAACTCTCCCATCTCCACCTAATATTTATGCAAAGCACTGAAGGATACCAAGAAGCATACAGATATATTTTAATAAATGTTGATGTAACAGTATTGTAAATATGACTTAGATTTAAATCAACCAAAAGCAACCAAAATGTCTCAGTAAAAAAGGTACATTAGAGTCTCCTCCACTAGCATTTTGTTCAAACCAATTCTCAAACTACCAAATGACTAAAGAATGAAACTACACTATTTGCTCTCGCCTACTGTCTAAATTACATTTTACACTGAGTTCTCATGACAAGAGTTAAAACTTCATTGGTGGCCCTCAGATTCTCAAGGGCAAAAAAAAAGGTAATTCTAATATATGCACTAGGTTGTACCCTTAAAAATTAAGCCTAGGAGAAATATCTCAAGTATCTCAACAGACCCCACCCCCTCAAAAAAAAGAGCTACCTGAAAGTCTGGCAGAAAATAACTAATGATTATTTCCATAACATTTTTATTTTTATTATTAATATTATTCAACTTTTACTGTGTGCCAGGCTCTGTACTGAGCATCTTCTCAAAACCCTCCAAAGTTTCCTGAGACATTTAGAGGAAAAAAAATCCAAACTTCTCATAACTCATTGAGCCCTACTTGGTCTGGTTCCTGCTTAACTCTCTGACCTCATCTCCTAAGCACTCTTCCTCTCGCTCTCTTCCAACCACACTAGCGTCTCTGCTGTTCTTCAAGCATAAGAAACAAGATTCTACCTCAGGGCCTTTGCACTTGCTGTTCTCTGTGCAGAATGCTCTTCAACTAGTATTCAATGCTTTGCCACTCACTAACTCAAATTCTGTTATCTTCAAAATGGCCTTCCATCACTACTTTATCTAAATAACAATCCCAGGGGCACCTGGGTGGCTCAGTTGGTTGAGCGTCTGACCTCGGCTCAGGTCATAATCTTGTGGTTCATGAATTTGAGCCCCACATTGGGCTTGCTGCTGTCAGCACAGAGACCATTTTGGATTCTGTCTCCGGCTCTCTCTGCCCATCCCCCGCTTGTACTCTCTCTCAAAAATAAACAAACATTTTAAAAAAATAAAAACTAAAATAGCAATCCCCATCACTCTCCATAACTCTGACCCACCTTTATTTTCCTTCAGAACTCTTATTACTTGATGAGAGATATTATGTATCTACTGATTTATTCTTTGACTTCCTTACCAGAATTTATCGTACTATGCTATGAGAACAGAGACTTTGTCTTGTTCACCACTGTGTTTTTACCACCTAAAACAGTACCTTACATAGCAGATGACAATACATATTTCTTGAATGAACAAATTACCTCATTTTATCCTCACATAACTCTAAGAGGTACAAGGCCCATTCTCAAAAGGGAAATTGAGTTTTAGGTTAAATGTTCCCAATGTCCCATAGCTGTAAAGAATGGGGCAGAATTTGAAATCTAGGCAGTTTGAACTCACACACTTCCAGTGCATCTCAAACTACCTGTGATGAAGAACCACTTTTTAAAATTTCCAATCTGTTGTAGATTAATACTTCTATAAAATTCAACAAAAGTATCACAGTAATGTCAAACTGCTCTAAAAGCTTCTGAATGCTTCCTATGAACTTCTAGCCTTATCTCATCATGTACCAGTTTGGGACCACAGTCCTTCCTCTGAGTAGCTTTCAGGCAAGGCAAGATAAATTGCTTTAGTCTACTGATTCTTAACACTGGCTGAATATTCAAATCACCAAAGGTTAAAATGAATACCAATGCCCAACTAACCGCCCCTCCCCCTGGGAAAACCCTAAACATAATTTTTTTAAAAACCATGAATGAAAAAGGGTATAAAGTGTGTTTTTCCACTACAACTATTTAACAGTGTTTGACCATTTTAGTAGCTTGAACACCCATATCAGAAACATCCCCTCTGACCATTATACTGAAAGTGCTAGATTATATGCAACAAATTACCTAATACCTGAACTGTGATCCACCCTAAGGGGATTGGGAACACATTTTTCCAATAATCCAAAAATAAATGGGAGGTCAGGGCGGATAAGGAACAGGAAGATATACAACAAGCACAAGGAACAGTGCTAAGGTCTCTTTAACTATAAGCATTAGCAGCACAGGCAAAACAGAAGGTCTTGGTGCCACAAACTCTGGGCTTTTCAATCTTGGGTTATTTAAAAATTATATCCAGCCACTACAGTAACTGAATATTAACACTTTCTTTTTTTTTTTTTTTCCTGCCTGAATCGTGTGCTTTTGGAAACATATAGGTCACATTCATCATGTTTAGAAACAAGCATAGATAATGATCTAATGATTGGTGACAAAAAGACTGAAGTTACGTACAGTTCTTTCAAGCGAGTCTGAGAGAAAGCATTTTCTTGGATAGACATTATAGCATTGTTGTTCAAATCTCTGAAATGAAGAGAAATGAAACATTACCGGTCACATTTCTACAATTAAGTTATATAAACACTTTAAATGGTCATGAGAACCTCTGCTAATAGCAAAGATTATTTATATACGGAGCAAAATGGATGCAAAATACTTACAGATGCTCAAGGGATTCAAGACCAATGAATGCTTTCTTTGTAATTGACTTAATTTGATTTCCTTGTAAGATTCTGAAATACAAACAGACCTTTCTAATAAAGCCTCCACGAAGCAAAATTTAATTCATTAAAGCAAACATTTACCTATAAAAAGTGAAAATAAGTTTAACATACATTTTTAAGAAAGTTGTAAACCTTTATTACCAACCAATGCAAAACACAGAATGAAGGCTTCTATTAATAGGTTGGAACTCAACGAGGTGCCTGTGAACAGCCATCTGGACCACTGATGGGCTGCTAGTTTTCATATAATAAACTGGATTATAGTCCCAGTTTCTCCCTTCTTAGCAAAAGATCAGGTCAAAGAAATTCAGACAAGTGTAAAGCCTTGGAGAAATTCTCAGGAGAGAAGATCTAAAATCTTGAATTCTCTTGAGAGAATTCCTCTCTCGCTAGATAAATTACCCATAAATCTCTTACGATTAAGAATATTGGGGTGCCTGGGTGGCTCAGTTGGTTAAGCATCCGACTTGTGCTCAGGTCATGATCTTACGGTTCATGAGTTCAAGCCCCACATCAGGCTCACGGCTGTCAGTGCAGAGCCTACTTCAGATCCTCTGTCTCCCCCCTCTCTGCCTCTTCCTCCTGTCTCTCTCCCTCTCTCAAAAATAAATAAATATTTAAAAAAATAAAAGAAGAAGAAGAATACTGGTTCAACTCTGGAAGAACAATTCTAGTTCCATGAATAACTTCTCTTTGAGTGCCCATAAGAAAGCTCTTTCAGTAGAAAGTGTCCCACCAAGGAACACCTGGGTGGCTCAATCAGTTGAGTGTCCGACTCTTGATTTTGGCCCAGGTCAAGATCTCACAGTTCATGGGTTTGAGCTCTGCACTTGGCTCTGGGCTGACAGTGTGGGAGCCTGCCTGGGATCCTCTCTCCCTCTCTCTCTCTGCCCCCTCCTCCAGCTCATGCATGCATATGCATGCTCTCGCTAAAATAAATAAACTTAAAAAAAAAAGTGTCTTGCCACTAAATAAATAAATAAAATTTAAAACCACTGATAAACAAAAAACTTGATAAACAACAGTTTCTTCCTTTAGTGGATGAGTCAAAAGGCTGACTTTCCAGACACAGCAAAAAGACAATCCAATCACATATACAACTGCTTCTTAAAAACACACCTTTGTAAACATACATAAATAGTATAAATACATACAATTTAGTGAGACTTGTGAGTCCTGCAAATGCTTCACTAGCATCTTCTATGGCCCATGAAATTTCATTGTTTCTTAAGTTTCTACAAAAATGTTAGGGAAAGACAGATTAGGTTAGTTAACATGACCATTATAGCACCGGGCATCATCCTGGCATGGCGATGCTAATTTTCATCCTTATTTTAACAGTTATTTACGACAAAGACTTGACTACGGTTTTTAAAGAATGTCTGCAATAAGCAAGCAAGAACTGATTCTCATAAGCAAAGAATTAAGCTGGCCTTGATAAATAAATTAAGCAACCTGGTAAGAGTATTAATCTTCCCAGCTAACAGCCCCTGATTGTGTTAGCATATGTAAAATTATAGTCCGGGTCCTGCAAAAAGCAGGAGGATTTCAAGATGCAGGGGATATGCCTTACAAATGTGATTTTAGACTAATGGGATTTCTGGGTGACCCAATCCTTCCCGCAGGCCCTTAAACCTAAAATGGCTGACAAAGAATTATGTCAGTAGAGAGCTTCATAGCTTGACAGCAATTAAACATGCCCTCTGGGAAGCGACACTGATACACCCATGCGCTAGAGTGATCACTGTTATTTTTAAAAGGAAAAGTATGGATCTTTTAAAATCCACTGTTGCGTCCTCAGAGGAAATGCAATTGTACTACACGATGCCCCGCTGGAAGAAGTACCAGTTATAGATAATCGCTTTTGCTTCCTTAAGTCATCTCATAATAAACACAAAGCTCTTTTCTTAATGAGACATTTAAAGTTGTGTGAGTAACAGGAGATAGGAGATCACGCTTCCTATTTAGCTATATCTTTACTTAAAGTGAAAGCTAACGGGTTCATTTTATTTTACTAAGCGATAAACACTGAAACAACTGACGACTCAACTCTTCAAGACTTTCCTCCATAGCACAGCATAAATACAACTCACTGGCCAAAATCAGTAAGTACTCCAGCAGGAGTATTGATCTAAAGCCAAAATTTCTCAGATCTTATTCTAATTCTGCCTTAACCGTCTCTGTGGCATTAGACAATCATTTATTTCTGCAATTATTTTCCTAAACTTTAATATTAAAAGTAATAATCTGTGGTACTGAAAGAACCTGACTGCCAGTCTTTGAAATGCCAAAAGGCTGCAGCTGCATCTAAGTTCCTGGGTTTAAGCTGGTCTAGGTTCACCTCTAATAATGTAGAAAAAAGAACAACAACAAAAAATCACTTTTAACTTTCCAGGGCCAAATCTGAAGGAAAAAATACCTCATTAAGCTAAAAAAAAAAAAAAAAAAATTCCAATAAACTTGTGCAGGTATATACACACCTTCACAAAACTATCATGCTAACTTTCTCGCTGATGGCTAGGTCTCCAATTTGGGAGCCTGCCTCTTTTCTGAGACCATTTATCAACCCTGAATATGATGACCAAAAAGTCCCCTATTCAGGAACTTTACAATCTACAAATTCTACGAATTAGCCTTTTTCTCTTATTCTGCTCTGTTTGAAATCACTGTATTTCGTTAAAATACCTCTTCTTTCAATTACATTTCATGACAGAGTAAAACATCCAACTTACAGAAACCCAGAATTTTAGAGTGGAAATTGCCTATAGCAACCACTTACTCCTATGCCCCTCCTCCACTGGAGGAAGACAAAAAGAAAATGACACTCACAGAAGGTTAAGTGATTTTGTTTTTCAGGCAGTATGGTAAAAAGCCAGTGTCAAACAGACCTGGCTCATTGACAAGCTGTGTGACTTTCCCCTGAACGCACCTGATTCTGTCTGGTCTCTGAAACTAAGCAGGGTCAGGCCTGCTTAGTACTTGGATGAAAGACCACTTGGGAACACAAGTTGTATAACTTTAAGCAAATCATTTTCACCTCTCTGAACCTCAGCCTCCTAATATGGAAAAGAGCAATAATATCCTGTTATTCTGAAAGCACCTAGCACACATGAGCTCATTGATAAATTTAAGGTTTTTTGTCCAAAGTCATGCAGGAAATTAGCAGCACTGAACAGGGTTCCTGCCATAGCTGTTCCCACTACACAGCCTGCATCCTTCTGAACGAGTAGCAGTTTTGAAAGTAGTTCAAGGTCGGAGGAACAAGAAAATGTGCATTCTTGACTAGCAACCGTGTTTTATTCCATGGTAACTGAAACAAGAGATGCTCCGTTGTTCAGTTGATTAAATTTGAAATTAAAGTACAAACTGAACTGGCTAGAGACAAGTAAGATTTATGTGTGAGGACAGAGACAAATAAGACTGTCTTGCTCCTAAGTCTAAGATAGAAGAACTGCAAAATGTTAACATAAACATAAATGTGCAGCTTATGATTAGTTATTTTAATTTGCTTTACTGTTTTATAAAAATTAGCAAAAAAGAAAAGACAGATGTACTTACAGTGTCTGAAGATTGGAAAGAAACCTAAATACACCGTCAGCAATGTGAGTGACTCTGTTGTCCCCTAAATTCAGTTTCTCCAGTAAGCTCAGACCCACAAAGGCAGATTCATCCAGGCGGGTCAACTGGTTATAGGACAAATCACTAAAAACCGGAAACATGGAAGGTAAGGAATTCATTGTATTTTAATTCAATTTTCCTATTCTCATTCTATTTACATGATAAATTTAGAGCTTTCAACAAACTTCTAATAAAGCAGGATGTTCCATCTCATTATTGGCCATGGGAGTGACTTATCCCAACCTACTCTAGTCTCACAGCCTCCAGCCAAATGCCATCCAGCACTCACAGTTCAGACAGTCTTTGGCAGAACTCCCATGCGTCAGGGCTGATTCTCTCAACAGCATTCTGGCTCACATAGAGCTGTTGTAACATTCGCAAGCCATACAACCACCCCTTGTTCACTTCTGTAAGGTTATTATGCTCTAGTTCTCTGCAGAATTAGAGAAAGAAAGGAGAAAATATGGTTCAGAACAAGACACTGCAATGAGAAGATTCCAAAACTCTTCAAGAGGTCCTGCTCCGTGAGGCCTCTATCTTTGCTAAACCCAAGTAAGCCAACCAATTCTACTTGATAAATATTTAGATTTTACTTAAGATTTATCGCTAGGAGGTAGTAAGACTGTCTAAAATACCAAATCTATAAAATCAACCCACTAAGGGGTTTGATATACCTGTTTGAGGTAAATTCTGGTAATTTTCATTGGCCTCAACATTAAGAAAATAAAAACTTGTTAGACAAAATGCTTGTAAGAATGACGAAAAAAATACCAGTTCTATATAACAAAGCTTAAAGGGGGCGCCCGAGTGGCTCAGTCAGTTAAGCATCTGACTTTGGCTCAGGTCATGATCCCACCCTTCGTGGGTTCGAGCCCTGCGCCGGGCTCTGTGCTGACAGCTCGGAGCCTGAAGCCTGCTTCAGATTCTGTGTCTCCCTCTCTCTCTGTCCCTCCCCTGCTTGGACTCTCTCTGTCTCCCAAAAATAAATACTAAAAACAACAACAACGAAGCTTAAAGAGCTCTGTGTATACTTACTTCACATCAGAGAAGCGAGAAAGAACTAACGTACCTGGGTGTAATTAAAGCAACGATCTTAGCCATTGGGCACTGACAAGTCCCAGTCAGACTCCTTTCCTAACAAGATTCTATTCCAGTTCACAGTACTTACAATTCTTCCATGTTATCCAAGCCAAAAAAAGCTCCATCCTTAAGTTTGCTAATACCATTCCGCTGCATCTTCAAAGACCTTAAGGAGTCAAGCCCTTGGAATGTCAGACCTTCTATCACCTTAATCTTGTTTCTTTTAAGTTCCCTTTAATAAAAATTGTGTAACAGTCAGACCTTTGGTTTGCTGATTTGCTCTAATAATAATTAAAATAATTTAAAAGAAAAGACAACCTTCTTAAAACCCATCTGTTTAGTTACTCACAAGAACTGGAGGTGAGGTAGCTTGAAGATCTTGGGTGGAATCATGCTGATTCTGTTCCTGTTTAACTTTACCACTAGTAAGGAACTAGATAAATTATCAAAGCAACCAGCCTCCAAGATGGTTATCCTATTATTACTCAAATTCCTAAAATAAACAAAAGAACAAAAAAATTTAGTGCAATGGAACATTCTACCACCTGACAGCTACCTGAAGTCTATGACTGACACCCAGCTCTACCACTTAGCAACTATACACAACTTTACAAATCATTTAACTGCTTTGTTTATGCAAGTGCAAAATAAGAATACCAACTTCATTTAGGTTCAAATGGTATGTATGAATACGCTTTGTAAAGTGTAAAACACTATCGCACACGTTAATTATCATTGTATAGGATAAACCACTATTTAACAAACCACTGCTATTTACCTTTTATAAAATTGTTTAGTAAAACACAATCCAGAATTAAATCTCAAAAATTAACCTGCATACTTAATATTTCCTGATAAGAGAAATAACAACAACCTCAAAAAACTGCCCCTAGGTTTGTTTCACATAAGCATATCAAAATCACAATAAATAACAGACATCTCTGGGAAGATAACTATCAATACATAAACATGCACTTTAAAATAAATCTACTTACAGGTATTTAAGCTGCATTCGAGGAAATGAAGATGTCTTGATTTCTGATATTATATTTGAACTGAGATCTAAATTCTCGAGAGCAGGGTAAAACTGAAACGCCTCTGCATTTATTTCTGGGATTAAATTATGGATTCTATTTAAAAAAAAAAAAAAAAAAAAAAAAAAAAAAAAAGACTGTAATGAAGCGACTGACAGAGACCTACCCCAGACCACAAGGATGTTAAATAATCAGGATAGACAAAAAAGCTACCTAAAACAAACATTCTAAAACTGTACTATTCATAATTTAAAAGATCTGAAATCTTACTTACAATGAGAGTTGAGTAATATTAGAGGTTGGTTCTCCAAAATATGGGATTTCTGTTAGCTCATTATAATTCATTTTCCTAGGCAAGGGGGAAAAACAGATTTAAAAGTTTAGAGAGGGAAATGTTGCCTCTTGAGTTCTGGTTTCTGGCTAATAATTATTCTTCAGGATAGGTGCCAAATTTAAAAAGGCCTATGACTCAGAATGAGATAGACTAAATGCATTATGCTGAGAAACTAAAGATTTTAATAAGAAATGCTTTTTCATGGTGTAGATCTATGATTGATACCAATATTTTGCACATGAAGTATTTTTGACTTTTTTTTTTTTTTTTTTTTTTTTAACGTTTATTTATTTTTGAGACAGAGAGAGACGGAGCATGAACGGGGCAGGGGCAGAGAGAGAGGGAGACACAGAATCGGAAGCAGGCTCCAGGCTCTTAGCCATCAGCCCAGAGCCCGACGCAGGGCTCGAACTCACGGACCGTGAGATCGTGACCTGAGCTGAAGTCGGACGCTTAACCAACTGAGCCACCCAGGCGCCCCGCACATGAAGTATTTTTAATCCCAGCAACATCCTTGAATTACATTTCTGACAGCTAATTTCAGTCTTCCTTAAAGAAGAAATAACTAAACCATCCATATCTTTCTATACATCTATTTATAAGATAAAAGCTTTAATTAAGTAAATTTTTAAAATACACACACACGTTTCTTGATATTACTCACAGTTAGAGAGGGTTGCTTGGGACCATGGATGAATCTGCCCACTGAGATATGGACCCTATCATTCATTAATTTTACAGATGACGTGACATGTCACGATCTGATCCTAGCAGCTCTTTAAACATATGGTCTCCCATGTTTTAGTACACATCTAATATAATCACGTTACATTAATCTGGTTTTCAGTCACTGAACAACCTCAATAATCTAGAATACAAAGAAACCAGAAGTAAAAGGCCTCCAAGAAACAAGGTGAAGTTACAAAGTCCATGTAATAAAGCTCATGCATTTCCCATTGACGCGTTTTCAGGACTTTCTTCAGGGCCTATTCTTTCAGCTCATAAGCTTGTCAACTGTTTATTCAGTGCACAGCAGATCAGAACCAGTGAACGGGGCGGGGAAGCAGAGAATGCAAGGACAATGACAGCATGAACAAGTTATCCCAGTCAGAAACAAATTAAACTGATAATATCATTTTAGAAAATTCCCTCCAAAAAACACATAATAATACATTTCAATATTAAAGGAAAAACTTCAGTGAAGTAGAAAATGAAACTATCATTAAGAGACTCTTGGATACTGAGGAACAAACTGAGGGTGGATGTGGGTGGGAGAGAGGGGAAAGTGGGTGATGGGCATTGAGGAGGGCACCTGTTGGGATGAGCAATGGATGTTGTATGGAAACCAATCTGTCAATAAATTATATTTTAAAAAAAGAAAATGAAACTATATTAACCACCACATTACAGACAACAACAAAAAAAATACTGTATTTCATGTAAATCTACTTTAGACATGATGCCTCCATCTTGGACAAGACATAAAAAAGTTTACACAATAGAGCGTTTCACTGGCTCAAATTGGCAAAAAAACAAGCAAAACATATTTACTCTGAAGAGGGGGAAAAAATCTTATTTTTGGTCCCAAGAAAGTAGATAGAATAATATTTCTACACAGTTTGCAACTAATCACCAACCTCTGGCACGATGTCCAGAGTCAGAAATAGTAGCAAAGCCAAAGACAACAGTTTAGGTTTTTAAACAACGTCTTTTAAATTTTTTCCCTCAATTTTTTGATAGCATTTCTGGATTGAACATCCTCAAATGCATAATTCACCATCAAATCTAAGAGTTTAATAAATATTTAAACAAATAAAAATAACTTACACTTCTTGTAATGTTTGAGACTCCAAGCTGATGTTCCAGTTAGACAACCGATTATGACTCAAATCCCTAATGGAGGACAAAAGATCATTCTTAGTTTAGTGTTGGAAAACAGACTTCAAGGGGCGGGGACTAAAACAATCTAAAAGCCCTATCAAATGTGAATTTTAATATGCAAAAAAAGAAAAAATGGTTCTAAGGGATGAATAAATATCTAGATTTCAAAACAGCTATTTTACATTTCACTTTTATGAGCTTTTTATTTATTTTATTTTTTAAAGTTTATTTAGAGGGACAGAGTATGAATGGGAGAGGGGCAGAAAGAGAGAGACAGACACACACACACACACACACACACACACACAGAATCTGAAGCAGGCTCCAGCCTCTGAGCTGTCAGCACAGAGCCTGACATGGGGCTCGAACTCATGAACCGTGAGATCATGACCTGAGCCAAAGCTGGATGCCCAACTGTCATTTTTATGAGTTTTTTAATAAGTAACTAGGGAATACATTCACATGGTTCAATAATCAAAAAGTATAAAAGGAAATACAGTAAGTCTCCCACCCTGTCATCACCCATACAATTTTCCTCCCCAACAGCAACAAATGAAAATATACCATTTCTTGTGCAGCCTGTCAAATATTCTATGCACATACTAGCAAAATTTTATAAAACTGGTGGAATAATTTACACAGTAATGTGCCCTTACTTTTTTCACATAACAATGTATCTTGTAGACAGACCATTCCACAGCAGTATTATAGAGTCCCTTCATCCCTTTTAGTGATTATCTTCTACTTTCTTATAATGGACTATACTTTATATATTTTTGAAAGAAAAAATATACTTTCTTTAAAGTAACATAATATGAATATATAATTTGCATAATAAATATTATAATATGTAATAATATACTACATTATACTTTAGGTGTAAATAAAAGAAGACTGACTTTACAAACAAGATAGTGAGCTTCTGTATGAGAACTGAGGTTGGTCATATCCTTGATAGAGATACGGTCTTCCTAAAAAAAGCAATCTAACTTCAGGGAATAAAAATTCATCTCTAAATTATGTTGATGACGATGACTGTTAGTGGTGGCAGTGGCTAACATTTATTAAGTGGTAGGCACTCTCCTATGTATTTTATACATATTAACTGCCTAAAAATCCACACAACAACCTTATGAGGCAAATCCTTTTACAATTCTCACTTGCCCTAGACAGAAACAGGCAGATAAATAATTTGTCAATCCAAGGTCATACAACTAATCAGTGAGGAAGCCATAAACTTGAGATTCCATCTCACTTCTAGCACGTGGTTTGTCAGATATAGCGGAGATTTCGCTGAAATTAGTCAGGAGTCTAAATATTTAAATAGGCTTTAAAAATTCACCTTGATGCTTCCTGGCATCTTTACAGGGCTGAAGTGGAATCCAGCCCACTCAAGCTGTCTGCCCAAGAGATGTATTATACATTACAATATGGCTAGCAATAGGGACACACTAGAGAAACATTACAGATCACTTTATCTCACTGTGCTACCACAGGGAGTTGACAGATGCATGCAGGTTTGAATGATGTCTCTATCACAGCAGAACAATTGGTTCACAGCTAGATCCGTGTCTGTCCATATGTAAAATTTCAGCCACTTTCACTTAGGAGCTTAATTCACACATAACATAACTAAGCCTAGATGAAGCCATCACTTTTCCACAACAGTTCTAAAACCTTTATTCCAAGGTAACTGGCTGGCATCAGATATCAGCTCAAGGACACTCATGACTAGAGGTGTGTGCTGGGAAACGTGAGAGAAAAATAGGAATTTGCTCCACATAAAAACCTTGTATTTGGATACTTTCATCCAATTCACACTTGCGACTGAACAACACTGAATTTTACACAAAAGATATTTACTGTGGCATTTCAACTAAAGAAGAAATTCAGCTCTTCTAATTTAAGTTAGATAGTCCACTTTCTGCTTCAACATGGTTGGTCTGGCAAGTAGAGAGCGAGTACCATCTGTGTAGCAGGCTAGCACAGTGTGATTTAGTTCCATATCTCATGCTTGCTGAAATTTAATTTTTTCCCTTTCATAGATTAAGACCTTTCATTTTATTTTTTTTTTTAATGTTTATTCATTTTTGACAGAGAGAGAGGCAGAGAATGAGCAGGGGAGAGGCAGAGAGAGAGGGAGACACAGAATCCGAAGCAGGCTCCAGGCTCCAAGATGTCAGCACAGAGCCTGACACGGGGCTTTAACTCACAGACCGCGAGATCACGACCTGAGCTGAGGTCGGACGCTCAACCGACTGAGCCACCCAAGTGCCCCAAGAGCTTTCATTTTAACCATACCCGTGCTTCCAAGGCCTTCCCAAACCCTAATCTCTCTGGCAATGTAACTCTTGACTGTATTCATCTCCTGCAGTTCTCTCATGGAAGTCAATGACAACCAGATAATCGCTTTTAAAGGAAACCATAATTTAAAAAATCTAAAGCAATCGAGTTAACCCAACTTACAGATGGCATAAACTATTTTGTATTAAGTATCAGTGAAAACTGTCCAGTGTCTCTAATGGGGGAAAGATTAATTTTCTCTATCTCTTTGAAGAACTTCTAAAGGCTTTTAAATTTTTTTTTTAATGTTTTATTTGTTTTTGAGAGAGAGAGAGAGAGCGAGCACGAGACAGGGAGGGGCAGAGAGAAAGGGACACACAGAATTCAAAGCAGTCTTTAGGCTCCGAGCTGCCAGCACAGAGCCTGATGCGGGGCTCAAACCCACCAACCGTGAGATCATGATCTGAGCCAAAGTCGATCAGTCAACCGACTGGGCCACCCAGGTGCCCCAACCTCTAAAGGCTTTTTGATAGAATCCAAAGGATACCTGAAATACTCTGGAGCCTCCCTAGAGGACAAAGCTATCTTAAGAATATACACCTCAGATGCCACAAGTGCACTGGCATGGCGCTCGCTAGGGGTGTTGCCTTGCAGAACAGATTGCCTGGGCCCGCAAAAGGATTAATATGCCTTTCTTTGGCTAGAGATTTACAACACTGGCCCTCAATGGAGGAAAAGAAAAAAGAAACAGCTAATTCAAAACCCAAACTCCTATTTTATGGATGTCTGAGCCATGTTCAGACCGTGGTTCTTTGTGTAGGCTGTTCAACTGTGTTGTGCCAGCCAACAGGAGGAAAGGCCAGACTCACAGAAGGGTGTTCATTTAGAAGAAAGCAACACTAATGATCCACAAAACCTCCGGAACTTGTGTTATATCGCCAAAAGCCTAATCAGTTCAGTATTTCCAGTTAATCTACCAAAATAGTGTTTTAATTCTGTGAGATATACACTAGTGATATCCTATTTTGGTGTCAGTTTTTCAATAAAGTTTTGATTATGGATAAAAAAAAAGAATATATGCCTCAGAGGTCAGAACCCCATAATGAGGCTCTGTGGACCCCTTCTGTGACAAATCCACATTAGGTGGAAGTTTAAAAACACTAACAATGAACTACAATACACTCCTAAAATAGTGCTAGCATTGAAAACAACTACAGTAGTTCCCCCAATCCCCTTATCCACGGTATGGCTTTCTGTGACTTCAGGTGTTCACAGTCACCCAGGATCTGGAAGCAGATGATCCTAACACTATGCTGCAAATGCCTGCATCGTTCACCTCACTTCATTTCATCATGCAGGCATTTTATCATCCCACAGCATCATAAGAAGGGTGAGTACAGCACAGTGTTTTGAGAGAGACTGCATTCATTTAACTCTTATTATAGTATATTGTTATAACTGTTTTGTTATTATTGCTGTTAATGCCTTACTGTGCCTAATTTATAAATTTTACCATAGGTGTGTATGTGTAAGAAAAAACATGGTAATATACATAGGGTTCAGTGCTATCCATGGTTTCAGGCAACCACTGGGGGTCTTGGAATGTATCTCCCATGAATAAGGGGGGAGGGGGACTACTATAGTGTGAATCAGTATAACTTTAAGTTATCAAAATACCAGCTGTCTGACTAGAATTATATGGATTGATCTGCTCATCAAGTACCATGTGCCAGGCACTGTGCTAAATGCTAGGGTTACAAGCTGTCAACTTTAGCAACCTTTTTGTCTTTTTTGAAAGCAACATTGATAGTACTCAGGTGCAGTCACTGGAGAACTAAAGATAGATTCAACATCAACTTAACCCTTCCCCCTCTTCCCTGGAAATGGGCAAATTCTTTTATACCTAAATTTCACTCTGGAATTTAATCATGACATGTGAATATGGGAATGCATAGACACATGCTTTCCATAACCATGCCTTTCCTATTTCTTTTTGTAAAGTACTCCAGGGGCGCTTGGGTGGTTCAGTTGGTTATGTGTCCAACTTCAGCTCAGGTCATGATCTCACGGTTCATGGGTTCGAGCCCCAGGTCGGGCTCTGTGCTGACAGCTCAGAGCCTGGACCCTGCTTCGGATTCTGTGTCTCCCTCTCTCTCTCTGCCCTCCCCCACTCAAGCTCTGTCTCTGTCTCAAAAATAAATGCTTTTTAAAAATTAAAAAAAAATAATAAAGTACTCCAAAACAGCTGAAGACTAAAATTGAAAGACTTCTATTATCAGATATAAAACTCCTAGATTATGAGTTTGAATGATTTTTTAAAGTTTCTCATCATCATTCCCAGTGGCCAATCATTAATTCCATTTAGTCTGGATAATAAGCTAATGCTAGTGTTAGGCTTTTTTTTTTTAAAGTGGTAGTCCTGAAATGAAGAAGTATCTTTCAAAAATTTTCACTTTGAATATCCCTAAGATGAACCTGAAGTAATCTAATGCTTGATAAATATAACCTAAAGAGTCTAGCTTTGTAATAGCCAATTATCTTTCCTTTATTTTTAAACACCACTAATATCTGAATATTTATGGATACGATGTTTGGAGAGTAAAGGTCTCACAGAAGGCCTTATCTCAATGTTGTCAACTCAGCTCCCACTCATGCCAATTTACAGGGATGTAGCTGTAATAAGTGATGAATTATTAAAGTTCTTGATATCATGTGGAGCCAGAGGTGCCATTAATGTAGTCGTTTAGTACCATCAGGGTGTAAATAATTTATAGAATGTACAAAGCAATCACAATGCTCTGAGGAGGAAATTAAGGTCTGCAAGGCAATTGCAAAAAAATCCTGCAGCATCAGAGATGCACAGGTTCTCTTCTGCCCGGTCACATGTGTACACTTCTGAGTCATCATCAATCTTTTTTGTTTTTGAGAATCTGCAGCACTAATAGGCTATGCTGTGAACTTCAGCAACAACAATGCTTTAAAAGTGAAAAGGGCCCTTCACTGAAATTAAAAGGATACATCATATCCACTAGTTTGGGTATGACAATGCTACACGGATTTTATCCAGCAAAATTTGCCCTTTTGTGAATGGAAATCACTGTCTTGTTAATTAAAGTATATCTAGCATAATTTATTTTTAAAAATAATACTCAGGATTGACATTACAATCAATCACCATACTGGTTTTAAACAAGTTGATGGCCTTGAGTACTCCTGGAGTATACGAAAGACAAGGATTCCAAAACAACTCTTAAAATTCTGTCTGCTTGTAGGTTTTTCTTCTACTACTACCAGCGTTACACCAAAAGCTATTCCTTCTTGGAACTGTCGGCTTTCTTGTCTGTAACGGTGCTACCTGTGGTTTTTCTAATTCATTGCTTCTAATCAACTGTCATAGGTAGGAAACCCCAATGCATGTTAGAACTATCTGAAATGGGAGTAAATGAGATCTGAGTGAGAGTCTGAGCAGCTCCGTTTATGAAGAAATGCTTCCTGGAAGCATTTTGGTTTTTTGGTTGAACCAGAGATGGCTAGAGATGTTGGGTAAATTATCTTTAGCATAAATGAGATTTTATTATAGCATGAAGCATAATGCAATTCCAAATTAAATAGTCTATCCTTCACTTACATCACTTATTCGTAATACAATGTATATGAATCCAAAAAGTTGGAGGTGGTAAGAAGATGGCAGCATTCATTTCAAGAATCAGAGGCATGTTTTGTTTTCTTCCATTATCTTTTGCTGGATTCTTAATGACTGAAAATGTCGCTTCACTGGAAGGAATACAATTTTAGTATATGTGCTACCGAAGCAAGCACCCATTGGAAGGAATACAACAAAAAACCAGGAAATATGAATTCTACAGTTACACTTAGGAATAGAGTTTCCATGTGCCCAGTTCTGGGCCCCTGGGCAAGGCATTCAACCTGTCTAATCTTCAGTCTCTTCTACATTTAACTGTACCAAACTCACCCAACTGCTCAGATTTAAAAAAAAAAATTATATATATAAAATGCTTAGAAGACAAATGAGCATGTATATAGTAGGCTACTACTGGATGGTCCAGCATTATCACTTTTTCTGAGTATTTATGTATTTTATACACAGATATAATCCACTTCCCAAGCCAATTAATTAATTGGAACTACTCCCCTACATTAACTTAAAAGTAGTAAACTAAATATTGCTTATGAGCTCCAATTTTAAACTTTTTTTTAAATGTTTATTTTTGAGAGAGAGAGAGAGCATGAGCAGGGGAGGGGCAGAGAGAGAGGGAGACACAGATTCCAAAGCAGGTTCCAGGATCTGAGCTGTCAGCATAGAGCCTGATGTGGGGTTTGAACTCAGGAACCGTGAGATCATGACCTGAGCCAAAGTCGGACACTGAACCACCCAGGCACCTAACTCAAATTTTATGAGAAAGATTCCAATAACAAGGCAGTCCACCAAAGGTTTGGTCAAGTTATTGAAATACATACCTATATCACAAGATTTGATGTTTTAGAATAACCCAGTGATCTTTGGATCTATTCTATATATAGACACATAATTATGAAGAGATATCTACCAGGAACTTATTAGAAAAGCAAAATCATAAAATAAAAAGAAACCTAAATATTTATCAAAATGGGATCACTAAAATAACTTATGAAAGTTCCATACAACAGATATTTCTGCAGCAATAACACATTTATTTATGCATGGTACACTATATGGCTTCCTTCATGTGTGTGCATACATATGTGCACACATTTAAAAAAAAAAGAAAAAAGATATATATATGCGTAGAACTTTGAGAAGTATACCCAAGAAACAGTTGACAGTGGGTTTTCCTTAGGTGGGACAAAGGAACTGTTATTTTTCCACTTTATATGCTTTAACAGTTTACTATGGGAAAATATTGTCTAAAATTAAACTCACAAAATCTATCTTCAACCGCGGTGCCTGGGTGGCTCAGTCAGTTAAGTGTACAACTTCGGCTCAGGTCATGATCTCACAGTTGAGTTTGAGCCCCAAGTCAAGCTCTGTGCTAACAGTGTGGAGCCTTAAACCCGCTTATTCTGTGTCTCCCTCTCTCTCTGCCCCTCTCCCACGTGCTCTCTCTCTCTCTCAAAAATAAAATAAAAACATTAATAATTAAAAAAAAAAATCTATCTTCAACCAAGAATGTAACTAGGAAAGATTTTAATTGTTACTCTTCTAAGAAATTAGAATTCTTCCTACAGAATGTTTTTCAGAATAACACCCTAAATT
The DNA here is from genome assembly GCF_028018385.1 of Neofelis nebulosa. Lineage (NCBI taxonomy): Eukaryota > Metazoa > Chordata > Mammalia > Carnivora > Felidae > Neofelis > Neofelis nebulosa. The sequence goes on from NC_080783.1 coordinate 125,499,668, forward strand.
GACCAAATTAGGCTAATTACAAACTGGACAAAAGGAAAAAAAAAAAAAAAAACTAGATGTTTTCTTGTATTCCTAATCAGTAATATACCTCAGAAAGATAGTGGAAAATGCAAACATACTAGACTTAGTTTTTGGACTGATTTATGAAACACTAAACTCCACTGCAGAACCCAGTGAGCAGGTAAAATTTAAGCAAGCAGCACAAAACCATTGCATACTAATAAAATAATAATTCAGCAATTGAAGAACAAATGCTGTTGCTTAGACATGAAAATATATAGAAAGCTATGCATTTTCCATCATCATTAGTAAGCATTTTCTGGGTATCAACTGGGTTCACATCTTTATATCAGATTATTTATGCATTATTGGTGTTATAAAGATTTTTAGGAGTGAATGGATATTAAAACAAGTTATCTTATCATTTACATCATTGATAGAAAAGGAAGGTCTAACCAAAGCCAAGCATTGGCTGGGTTTTTCATTATTAATGTAATCCATCATTCCTTAACATCCACCTAGCTTAACCTGGCACAAAGTCTAGTATCTCCTCAAATAAGCATATCGACGCTCTGGGTTGGTTATGCTTTTCTTGCAGCAACCTGACAAGATTTTGATTATATAAGCAAGACATAATAGTGATTTTGCAAACATATGTGTGAAAAATAAAAATGTAAGAGAAACCCAAAGCTAAGAAGTATTGTTACACATTTATTTATGACACACTTCACTGATGTTGCACTATTTATGATTTAACTTTAAAACTGCTAATCACCATTAGTTATTCTGATAGTTATTTCTACAGTTGTTTGTTAAAATGACATAAGTTCTTTCTGGGGGAAAAACTGGGGAAGGACAAGGAAAGGAGAAAGGTTTAAAAAAAAAAAAAAAAAAAGCACGCACTTTAAAAAAAAAAAAGGCTTATAGCAAGGTAAAACTTGTATTAACTATTCTGCTCCTCTGGTTTTTGTCCCAAACATAAAATTAAAAATTTAGATGGGATCTAGTTACTTAAATTGATTTTTTATTTGCATGAGCTGAACATCTTAACATTTTTGATGACTGGAATATTACAGAATAAACCAGGTAAGTCACTTACTTTGGCAAGGAAAAGAAAATAGTGCATAAGAATGCTGCATAAGATTCCAGATTTTTTAAAAAATATTTTTGTTACACTTTTTTTTTTTTTTTTTTTAATTTTTTTTTTTAATGTTTTTTATTTATTTTTGGGACAGACAGAGACAGAGCATGAACGGGGGAGGGGCAGAGAGAGAGGGAGACACAGAATCGGAAACAGGCTCCAGGCTCCGAGCCATCAGCCCAGAGCCCGACGCGGGGCTCGAACTCACAGACCGCGAGATCGTGACCTGGCTGAAGTCGGACGCTCAACCGACTGCGCCACCCAGGCGCCCCTTTTGTTACACTTTTAATAGGATGTGTTTTCTCTGCTAAATGCCAGTTTTCCATTAGTATTTAAGGACCTTTAAAACATAAAATGTACCATATAAAATGTCATGGACCAAAGATGAGGGAAATGTATTTTCTAGCATCAGGATTCTTTGAATATCCATGTGCAGACTATATATGTTGTGTATTAAGAAAAGCAAAATATTTTTAATATATTAAAACATAAGCAGGACAATATTCCCTATTAAAATGTAAGTGTCCTCCAAAGCATAAAGGACTTCTAAAGAATTAAGCACAGATCTCAATTAACATTCAATAAGCAACAACTGCCCATGGTTCAGTACTTCTCTACCACTGCTGCAGCATCATCAGAGAAGACCCTAACATACTGATGCTAGGGTCTCACCCCAGACCAATCAAATCAGAATCACTGGGGTGTGGGGCTCAAGTAACAGTATTTTGTAAAAGCTCTCCAAGTGACAGTCAGCCCTGAGAATGATTGCACTCATCCAGAAATCTAATACACCAAAATCTGTGGCCAGAGGATGCTCTGTTGAGATTCTTTCAATTCTTTCCCTTTTCTTGAGCCTATAATAAACCTGTCAACAAAGATTTGACACCTACCATTTGCCAGGCAACACGCTAAGCAAACATGAACAAAACAGACATTTTGGGAGTTTATATGATCCCTCTTGGAGTTTACAGGATCACCTTGAAGTCTCACTGACACCCAGATGCCACTAAATTGTATTTACTATCAAGATGAAATTCCTATAAAATAAATTCCTATTTGTAACACAGGAAGGAAGGATAAAAGGGGTAAAGGAAGTTATGGATGCTTTTATTTCTATTTAATACATTTGTTTTGCTTTTTTTTTTTAAATTGAAATCCAAGTTAGTTAACATATAGTGTAATAACAATTTCAGGAATAGAACTTAGTGATTCATGACTTAACACATCACCCAGAGCTAATCCCAACAAGCGTACTCCTTAATGCCCCTAGCCCATTTAACCCATCCCCCCCACCCAACACGCCACCAGCAACCCTCAGGTTGTTCTCCATATTTAAGAGTCTCTTATGGTTTGTCTCCCTCTTGTTTTTATCTTATTTTTGCTTCCCTTCCCTATGTTCATCTATTTTGTTTCTTAAATTCCACATATGAGTGAAGTCATATTAGTCTTTCTCTGACTTATTTTGCTTGGCATAATACCCTCTAGTTCCAACCACATTGTTGCAAATCGCAAGTATTCATTCTTTTTGATTGCCAAGTAATATTCCAATGTATGTGTGTAGACACGCGTGCGCGCGCGCGCGCGCGCACACACACACACACACACACACACACCACATCTTCTTCATCCAGTCATCAGTCGATGGACATCTGGGCTCTTTTTATACTTTGGCTACTGTCGACAGCACTGCTATAAACATTGGGGTGCATATGTCCCTTCAAATCAGCATTTTTGTATCCTTTGGACAAATACCCAGTAGTGCAATTTCTGGGTTGTAGGGTAGCTCTATTTTTAACTTTTTGAGGAACCTCCATACTGTTTTCCAAAGTGGCTGCAGTGTTTTCCAGTTTACATCCCCATCAGCAGTGCCAAAGAGATCCTCTTTCTCTGCATCCTTACCATTATCTGTTGTTGCCTGAGTTGTTAATGTTAGCCATTCTGACAAGTGTGAGGTGGTATCTCATTGTGGTTTTGATTTGTATTTCCCTGATGATGAGTGATGTGGAGCTTCTTTTCATGTGTGTGTTAGCCATCTGGATGTCTTCTTTGGAAAAGTGTCTATTCATGTCTTTCACCCATTTCCTCACTGGATTATTTGTTTTTTGAGTGTTTAGTTTGATAAGGTCTTTACAGATTTTGGATACTAGCCCTTTTCTTGATATGTCACTTGCAAATAACTTCTCCTATCCCATTGGTTGCGTTTTAGTTTTGCTGACTGTTTCCCTCTCTGTGCAGAAGATTTTACCTCAATCCCAATAGTTCATTTTTGCTTTTGTTTCTCTTGCCTCCAGAGACATGTCAAGTAAGAAATTGCTGCAGCTGAGGTCAAAGAGGTTGTTGCCTGCTTTCTCCTTAAGGATTTTGATGGCTTCCTGTCTTACGTTTAGGTCTTTCATCCATTGAGTTTACTTTTGTGTATGGTGTAAGAGAGTGGTCCAGGTTCATTCTTCTGCATGTCGCTGTCCAGTTTTCTCAGCACCATTTGCTGAAGAGACTCTTTTTTCCTGGATATTCTTTCCTGCTTTGTCAAAGATTAGTTGGCTATACATTTGTGGGTCTACTTCTGAGTTCTCTATTCTGTTCCATTGACATAAGTGTCTGTTTTTGTGCCAGTACCACACTGTTTTGATGATTACGGCTTTGTAATACAGCCTGAAGTCCGGAATTGTAATGCCTCCAGGTTTTCTTTTTCAGGATTGCTTTGGCTATTTTGGGTCTTTTCTGGTCCCATACAAATTTTATAATTGTTTGTTCTAGCTCTGTGAAGAATGCTGGTGTTATTTTCATAGGGACTGCACATTTGTTTTGCTTTTTAAAAAATGAGTATATATGCTCTTTTATAATTTATGTATGCTTTCAAAAAAATTTTTATTTTGAGAGAGCAAGAAAGAAAGCGAGAACGTGCGTGAACAGGGGAGTAGGGCCAGGGGGAGGGGGCAGAGGAAGAGAGGCTCCATGCTCAGCACTGAGCCTGATGCGGGGCTCAATCCCATGATCCTGAACTGAGATCATGGCCTGAGCCGAAATCAAGAGTCAGACACTCAACTGAATGAGCGACCCAGACGCCCCTATGTAAGCTTTTTAAAATAAGATTTTTTTTTTTTCAAGATTTTACTTTTAGGTAATCTCTACACCCAACATGGGGCTCAAACTTACAACCCTAAGATCAAGAGTCACAAGCTCCACCAACTGAGCCAGCCAGGTACCCCAAATAAGATTTTAAATTTATTCACTTATTTGGAGAGAGCACACACGCATGAGCACAAGCAGGAGAGACAGAGAGAGAGAGAAAGAGAGAGAATCCCAAGCAGATTTTGCACCATCAGGGCAGAGCCCAAACTCAATGCTGGGCTCAAACTCATGAATCGTGAGATGATGTCCTGAGCCAAAACCAAGAGCCAGATGTTCAACAGACTAAGCCATCCAGGTGCCCCACCCCCACCCAAACCAGGATTTTCAAAATCAATTTGTAGTTACATGCAGCAAGAAATATTAGTTAATTCTTGGATAATCCTTGGCTACATAATTTCACTGGGGAGGACTGGGATTTGGGCTTGGGTATGAGAGCCCATAGCAAAGCTAATGACCCTAGGTTTCTTTCCTTTTTGCAGTAAAGAAGTAAATCCCTTAACTATTGTTTCCATGCCCAGCAAGATCTTATCTGAAAGGGCAAAGGTTGAAGGTAAAAATCCTTAGGGGTTTACTAAGCTATCACTCTTCTTTCCAAGTGGTTCTGACATCTAAAATTAAGTGCCAATCAGGGCAAGGCAAGCACTGGAGGCAAAGTTAATTAAGAGAAACAAACAGACTGCACAAAGAAAACTAATTAAAGCAATACCACTTTCCCCCTACCAAGTTATCAAAAACAAAACTTTTAATAATAATCAATGCTAGATAAAGTGTGTTAAGACAGGCACTTTCAGGGGGACCTGGGCGGCTCAGTCGGTTAAGTGTCCGACTTCGGCTCAGGTCGTGATCTCGTGGTTTGTGAGTTTGAGTCCTGCATCGGGCTCTGTGCTGACAGCACAGAGCCTGGAGCCTGCTTTGGATTCTGTGTCTCCCTCTCTCTCTGCCCCTCCCATGCTCATGCTTGCTCTGTGTGTCTCTAAATAATAAATGTTAAAAAAAAAAAAAAAAAAAAAAAGACAGGCACTTTCATAGTGCCAAAACAAGTTTAAATTATGCTGGGCTCAATGTAAAATATCAAGATAATTCAGGGTAGACCTGTGTTAACAACCAGTCCTAAATGATCTGTATCAGATATATATTAGTTCAGACATAAGGTTCTCTCATTGTAGGCTTTCTCACTTGGGTATCTTCTGAACTAATAAAAATGCCTTGAAGATCGCAAAAGATTTCATGGGATCACATCTGTTTGCCACTTCCCCAGACAGACCAAGATAAAAATGAAATATGTTAAATCTTTAATACAATGAAAGAAAAGCATATTGTATAAGCTTTGAAATGATTTCTGGTAGTCAAACAATTCATTATAACAGCAGTATGCAAGCCAAGGACAATATATACTTGATTCTGGAAACACTATAGTAGTATATTCCCATCCCCCCAAAACGTACTTTAGGAATTTTCCAGCAGGTCTGTTTCTTTTGAAGAATAAAACTGGTGTTTCTCCTAGCGCCTAGAAAGACAGGGCATGTGAAAGACAAAATGCCTTTTGAAGTACCCCAACTCTAGAAACAGATGGCTGCTGTACAGGTAGGAATGAGGTTGTACAGGCTATTAAAAACTCCTCAAACCACAGCTGTAAACCATGACACTCTATGTGCTACTGATTATTCATTAATATTTAGTAAATATCTAATAGATGCTACAAAGTCCTATAAAAACAAAAATTATTTGTGCATGGAAAAACGTTTTTCTGAATTTTAGTACACTTACACAAAACACCTCAGACAGAGTAGGATGGGAGCTACAGTCAGTAGTAACTTAATGTGCCTATATTTAGAATTTTTCTCTTTTGGTAAAAAAAAAAAAAAAAAAAAAAAAGAAAAGAAAGAAAGATAAAAAAAGATGATGTTAAAATACAAATAATTAGCTAATACCCTGATTCATTCACAATGTTTCCTATAGAAAATGAGATGCCTTAAAAAGAAATCATCTAATAAGATATATAAAAGACTAGAGAAGCAAATGAGTAGACTGCTTTGAATTTATCCTGATCTACCTCCTCAGAGGGCAAAATCACACACTTTAATTCAATTACTTACTACATTCCTTCAACAAATGTTTTTGAGTACCTACTACTGCTGATCACTGTTCATCTACAGCAACGAACAAAAATCCACACCCTCATAATATTTACAATCTACTGAAAAGAAGACAAAGTAAAATATGTAGCATTTCAGAAGATGATGCCTGCTAAAGGCAAAAAGAGGGCCAAGGGAGTTGGGGCTGTCTCTGGGAGAGGAGAGATAACCTGAAGGTCCTGAGATTGTGGAGACTGGTGTAAACAAGAATCAAGGGCATAATGAGACTGGTGGTGAGGGTCTCCTGGCAGACACTAGTTGGTGGTGAGAATGTGACAGATAAGGGGAATGATGGGGTAGGGAATCTTTCCAGTTCTTTACTCCGAAGTGTAGACTTGGAACAGAGTGATATTATCCACAGCAAAGAGTTTCCTCTGATTTCTGACCTACGGAAGCCTAGAGGCCAAGAGAAGGAAGTTCTATCTGGGTTTGATCAGAGCAAACCAGGCTTCTTAAACCACTGCAGGCGGGGCGCCTGGGTGCCTCGGTCAGGCATCCCATTTCAGCTCAGGTTGTGATCTCAAGCCCCATGTCGGGCTCTGTGCTGACAGCTCAGAGCCTGGAGCCTACTTTGGATTCTCCCCCAGTTACATTCTGTCTCTCTCCCAAAAATAAATAAACATTAAAAAAAAAAAATTAAACCACTGCAAGCTCAGTTTCATGACCTCTGTGTAAGAAGTATGGTGAGGGGTGCCTGGGTGGCTCAGTCAGTTGAGAGTCTGACTTTGGCTCAGGTCATGATCTCACAGTATGGGGTTGGAGCCCCGCATCAGTCTCTGTGCTGACAGCTCAGAGCCTGGAGCCTGCCTCAGATTCTGTGTCTCCCTATCTCTGCCCCTCCCCTGCTTGCTTGCTCGCTCACTCTCTCTCTCTCTCTCTCAGAAATAAACATTAAAAAATTAAGAAAAAAATAGTATGGTGAAAAGTATCATGGACACAACAAAATGGATGGAGGAAGTGGAAAATAATGGATGATTGTAATAAATGAGGTAAATGAAGGACCTCAGAAGAAAGGAAATCACATCTGTACTTTTTAAAAGGACTCGTTTTCAGTTCACCACCTTGTGGTTTAAAGCAATTAAAGTTCTTTTCACATTTCAGCTAGATTATACAACCAAAGAGTATCAAGTTACGTCAAAGTTATGGTCCTGCCTCTCATAGTTTTCTTCATAACATACAATGGAAGGTTGATAGTTCATTTTCAGAAAACATATGTACATCTGAAATGAGCTTAGGAGGCCCTCAAATCAACTCCCCTAACATATCACTTTCTAAAACCTAAAAATGTTTTCCAAAGAGTATCTTAATCCTTACCAGTATCACTATAAATGCAGAACAGAAGCATATTACAGATTACCTGGCCCTTTAGAAAGGAAGTATGAAGTACAGACAAAGTTATGCAGTTTTTCCTTGACATCACACAAGTTACTGATAGTGAGCTCAGGACCTTTGAAGGGATAAAGGATGGCTCCACCTGTTAACTAACAGTGAAAACATTTTGCCAATGTCACTTAACAGCAAGACACTGACCTTTGTGTAAATTTGGACTTCCTAGAATTATTCTACATAAGTTAATGTCCTCTTTGTATGCTAAAGAACTCATCAATTCACAACTATTCTCAAAGAACAAATGCAAACAAATCTTTTTTTTTTTTAACGTTTATTTATTTTTGAGAGAGAGAGAGAGAGAGAGCACTGACACCAGTGCAACTGGGGGGGGGGGGGTCGGGGGGGGGGGGGAAACAGAGGATTTGAAGCTGGATCTGCACTGACAGCAGTGAGCCCAATGTAGGGCTCGACTCACGAACTGAGATCACGACCTGAGCTGAAGTCGGATGCTCAACCAACTGAGCCACCCAGGCGCCCCACACACAAATCTTAAAGTTGCTATAATGAGAACAGAAGAGACAAGAAAGAAACTATAATTAACTAAATACGTATGAAAACTCATTAATCTAATACAGCAGTGATTCCCTAATTCCCTAATACATGATAAAAGTTTTTACCAGTCCACAGTGAAATGAAAACTGTAAGGACAAGGTTACAAGTTTTCCATAACCTTGTTTTCCATTTTTCTTTAATGTACAGACTTGTCCTTATTTCTAAAATTATGTGATCCCTACTTTTGGGGGGCTGTCATGAAATGACCATGACAACAAATAACTGGAGGAGAGGAGGATTTTTTTTTTGTACTTTGTTGTTTTTTGGGTTTTTTTTGTTTTGTTTTGTTTTTTTTTGAGACTGTGCATCCACGAGCAGGGGAAGGGCAGAGGGGGAGGTCAAGGGCGAAGGGTGAGGGGCAAGGGACAGGGAGAGGGAATCTTTAATCAGGCTTAACGCCCAGTACAGAGCCCAATGCGGAGCTTGATCTCACAACTGTGAGATCATGACCTGAGCCGAAATCAAGAGTCAGATGCTCAGCTGACTGAGCCACCCAGGCACCCACAGGAAAGGGGTTCTAATGGTGTCACTTGGCAAAACAGAAGTTGACTAATACATCTGGTCCTCCAGTGTGTGTGTGTGTGTGTGTGTGTGTGTGAAATCGGAACAATGTAATACAGAGCTGAGCACCCATGGACAATCCAGTCAAATTTTATATTAACCAAATAAAATTTGGAAGAGTTTTTTTTTTTTTTTAAGAGTTTCTGATATAGAGAAGCATAAAGACAGTATCTAAATAGGTTTCTGTCTCAGAAAAACTCCATTCCTTTCTATCTTTGTCACACAGACCATACTCCTGACACCAGATGTAGGATTTTTTTCCCCACACCAACCAATTTTCCAACACCAACTGGATGTCCCACAATTCAGTTCTGACATTCATGGGAGTTAGAGAAGACCCTACAAAAGTTCAGTCCCACAAGACTGCCTCCCACTTCAACCCCACAGCCAATCTTACTTCTCTGTAAGAAGTGTGGTGAAAATATCACAGATACAAACTCTAAGTACAAGTAGTAGATCCCCATAACTTCTATCCAGTTTGACTACAAATCCAAGGCTCCCATGATCCCATCTTTGGATACAACCATCTGCTAGAACAGCTTACAGAACTCAAGGAAGCAGGTTTACTGATTTATTATACAATACAGAATGTAGTAAAGAACACAGATTAACAGCCAGATAAAGAGATCCATAGGGTGAGATCCGGAAGGGTCGGTCTGGTGCAGGAGCTTCTGTCCCTGTGGAGCTGAGGTCTCGCACCCTCCCAGCACATAGATATATATGTTCACCACCCTAGAAGCTCTTCAAAGCTCATACTTTCAGAATTTTTATGGAATATTCATCACATGGGTATCACCAATTATTAACTCAACCTCTAGCCCTTCTTCCTTTCTAGGAGAATGGGAGTGGGGCTGAAAGTTCCAAGCTTCTAATCATGGCTTCTTGGTCTTCAGTATGGGGGATAACCCATACTGAAGCTATCCAAGAGCCCACCAAGAGTTGCCTCTCGATCAAAAGATACTCATATCACCCAGGAAATTCTAAGGGATTAACGAGCTCTGTGTCCAGAATCAGGGTCAAAGACCACGTATTAGAACACAAGATGCTCCCAGTGCTCTCATCACTTAGGAAAGGTTTTCAGGAGCTCTGTGCCACCAACCAGAGTGAGAGACCAATATATATATATTTTCTATTATTTCACAGCCCACCTTGGTCTCTGGCCACAGACCACCTTACAAGCAAAAAGATATACATCTCAAAAGATTGAGACACATTAGAATCCCGTTTAGTCATTAATAATTGCACTAGTCCAACATCATTATCATATGAAAATGCTTTCCAGGCAAGGCCACTCTGGCTTGCAAGCTTCCAATCTTGTCAGGTAACAAAAGCAGCAGTGGTGTTAGGCAAACAGTTTCACCCTTTCAGGCATCTGGTATAACTGAGCTAAGAGATGATATTGTCTCTCACTCTGAGCCCCTTCTGAGGTGTTAACATTGGATTTTCCTCATTATACAATCCACTGATTCATTCTTTCACCCTCAGATACTACTGTCCCTTCTCTCCATTTATACTCAAACTCTTCTACCTTTGGAAGGGACATGAGGTTCAGCTACTGTGCTGATCTAGATTGCCGAGAGCAATAATATTCTAGCAGGTACCTCCCCCTCAGTCCACGCATTCAGTTATGAAAGGTTACACAGATGTAGAACCATTGGGCTATTTTTACCACCAAGCAATATAGTGGCATTCACCGTTAACCTCAATTTTGCCAGATGAGGCGAAGGCACAACCCACCCTACCAGGCCCTTAGGAATTCTAACCCAAGTTTAAGAATACAGTTTCTTGCTTAGGAATCATCACTTATTTTCAGAACTTTGTATCTGTAACACTGGTCCTATGACCAGTGTATCATGCACAAAAGAAAAAAGCTGAGGTGATGTGAGGAAGAAAGGAAAAGTAGAGACATTACACGAGGACACTCCTCTGTCGGTAAGAACTGCATACTCATCCTGGCATCCTTCACCACCCTCTCATCCCTTCAGATCTACCAGAAAAAGAGGACTCGATCCAGTGGTGCCGCTCCATCAGCCCTACCTCATGTTGAGCGAAAGCACAATCTCAGAAACTTATGTAAGCCATACGTTCAGGTCTTTATCTCCCATTTTAAACAACCAATGTTTTAACTGACCATTCAATTCTCTATTAAAGTAGTTCTCTGAAAAGGATCTCTCTCTGCCCATTTGTTGGACATTATGGGTTGTGCATTCCTCGGTCTGAATAAATCATGGTTAGCCATCCAAACTGTTACAATTAATCTTCTGTTCCTGTTCTTTTATAGTATCGTGAGCATTTGCATCTACTGTCAGAGAAGCCAAGCCCAGTCCAGTCTGTTCTACTCCTGGGTTACAGCATCAGTCTCATTTTCTGGCTATATTCAAGGCCTTCCCAACAGGGAATCTGCCACCTAGCCATCTAACAGTCTCTATTGTGCTTGCAGGTATAAAGTTCTTACCGGCATTTTGTGCCTCAGAAGGTACAAGGGGATTAGGTCTAGATTCATTTGTCTTTGCATTACTGCATACCCCATATCCACTTATGTCATGGCCCCAGGTGGTCACCTCAAGCTAGCGCACAGGGATATTTGCTTGTTGATTCCAGTCGCCTTACAAACCTGAAAGAGGGTTCTTCTGATGAGCATCGACATGTCCTACTTTAATGCACGCTTCAAATTCCCACAGCGATTTCCAGAAGGCTGTGCCCCATATGGGCAGTCCTTTAAGAGGCCAGGTTTCTATTGTTCTTCTGCCTAGCCATATGACCAAGCCTTTGGCTACTGCCTGTCAGTAAAAACCCAAACATAGGGGCTTTTGCCACTGTTCAATTTTTCCATTACTGCTAAGAAAACAGGATGCAATTCAGCCCACCAAGCTAATTTGTCTTTACCTTTTCCAATCAGAGTGGTGGCCTTCCAAACAGGATGGTGTCTGTTCACCTTGGAAATGCCACCCACAAACCAAGCAGCTCTTTGTTGGTCAGTTATAAGCTTATAGGACACTTGCCCAAGTGACAATAAAATCCAGCAGCTCCTCACACAGTTCCACAATCAGTCCTAGGGGGAAAGAGGCTCCCTACTCTTGAGTATCTCCTCCTTGCATTTCCATTTTGTTACAGAACTCTTCTGGGCACTGCCCTACCTACTGAAGTGTTTACCCAACATTATGCAAGACATCATGAGTATTTCAGTTTTCAAGATTATTTTTATGACTTCTAGTCACAGTGGCTGTTTCAATTACTGTCCAATGGTAAGCCAATAATTGCCCTTAAAGTGGGAATTTTCTAGTCCAAAGTCCAGTAAGTCACTGCTGGGAGGCACTCACAGGCTTTTGCCATAAGCCCCAGTCTATGGTACACTACAAAACACTATACACAGAGAATTTGCCCATACCAGCACTTCAACTTCTATTCTACATTGTGTGGCCTTGAGCAATCTTACTGGCTCCCATTTAACATATCCAAATTAATACTGAAGGGTGGATTTACACGACTTGTTTTACAGTAATAGATAGAAGAAACATCTGCCAGGCATATCTCTCTAATACAATCAGGAAAAAGCCTGTTCAAACACACCAATTCTCTCACAAACTTTTACCTGACATTCCTACCTATAGTCTCCGTTAGGACCTTACTAATGGGTTTTGGTTTTACAATACTAGGAAAAGTGTTTCCCAAGCCAGAAATAACTCATTCCCATAAAACATTCAGGTAAAGGAGACACAACTTCTTTACAAAAAGCCTTGTTTAAACTTCCCAACTTCCATAATCCTATCAACCCTTGCATGGTTTTGTTCTCTCAACAGCATCAAGGCTTTATCAATGGGTTTTGGTATTTGGTACCACAGTACAAGAAGTTCCCGTATCAAGGTATCCTGAGAACTTTTCTTCTATACCTCCTGATCATTTTACTCACTCTTGTGCAAAAGGCGTTGGGTCTTGCCCAGGGGTTAAGCCAAAGGACCCTGACCCTTTGTCAATTTAATCTATCTAACCAATGCCCCAAGCAATTGCTGGTCACATTACTCACTGTAATCTCTGCATTCAGATTTTTAAATTTCTCCAAACTGGGGAAAACAGAATAGACTTGTTTGGGGCCCTTTAACGTTGGGGGGACCAGAAAGATGTCCCTTTAGGACTTTAGGTAGTGTTGTACTAAAAACTTTGTTTTAACCCCATCAATTGTCTGTTTTATTAATCCCAATTTTTTAAAGATTTAACTAATTTCTACACCCAACATGGGGCTCAAACTCACAATCCTGAGATCAAGAATTGCACACTCTTTCTACTGAGCCAGCCAGGCACCCCCATCCCATTTCTTAATAACCATCTAAAGCTTTCCATTCTGATGGATTGAGTCTGTGATTCTTCCCTTTCTTTTTCCTTTGTTTTGCTCCAAATGGTATTTGCTTTATTCGCCTTCTTTCTTAAAAACTATTTAAAATTTTCCACCTTGGGGGTGTGTGGATGGCTCAGTCAGTTAAACGTCCAACTCTCAATCTCAGCTCAGGTTTCAATCTCAGGATCATGAGTTCAAGCCCTGCACTGAGCTCCATGAGGATCATGGGGTCTACTTAACAATAAGATAAAATTTTCCACCTTGCTAAGACCAGTCAGTCCCTCAGCTCTCTCCTTTGCCTTTCCTCGTTCTTTTGTTAATTAACCTAATGGTTTTTTAACATCTATAAAACCTGAGAGGGGAAGCTGAAAGAGCAAATACACAAGGCTTCCTCAAGTGTCCCTAGGTTTTGCAGCAGTTAAGGTGATATGGGGTGTTCATGTAAGAGTTCTCCAGGGCGCCTAGGTGATTGTCAGCTGAGTTTCTAACTGCTGACTTCAGCTCAGGTCATGATGCCAGGATTGTGGGATACAGGCCCGCACTGGGCTCCACACTGAGCATGACGCCTGCTTAAGATTCTCTCTCTCCCTCTGCCCCTCTCACCCACTCACGTGCTTGCTCTCTCAAAAAAAAAAAAAAAAAAAAAGAGAGAGAGAGAGACTTTCCCTTAGCCACAACATTCACTATCAACTGAGTGACAGACATATTCAGCAGATGAATTATCCCAATTATTATAAAGATAATCCCACATAGCTTGTATATGAAACATACCATCTGCTTCATAGGGGATGTTCCACTTGGCATTTACAAGGCAAGGTGGGCAGTCCCCATTCTCAGGATAAATAAGACATTACACTGGCTTTTATCCAGTCCACCAAGCTGGCTGTTCCCTCGGGAATAACCTCCTTTGTGTCTGGATCACAAATACCTATCTGTGATTGTTCCATAGTGAGCTGTAGATCCTGTCCTGAACCCAAACATGGTCTTCCACACTGCAGCATTTAAAATCAGAAACTACACCTAAGTTAATCACACTCACAATCCACTTTAATAACGGTTCTTCAGGAAGCTAGTGTTACTGATCCACAAAATAAAAACAACTCCTCATACAATATTCCCCAGTTTCAATAGTTTCCTGGCTTTGACCTCCCCCTACACCAACAGCCTTCTTGGTGACCAGAGGTCTTAGAGGTACTTTTTGTTGTCTTTGCATCATTTTTCCCCTGGGGGACAGCTTTGAGGCTAGTAACCAAAACTCAGACTCGCTGAAATCTGACCTCGGTTTAGCATCAAGGTCTGACCCAGAATTCTAATTTCATTTTAGCTATTACAAATAACCATAACCAAAGGACTAAACATTTCACTTTTTCCTTATTAACATCTATTTCCTTACATATCCAGTGAACCAAAGTGCTGGGAAACGGATCTATCTCTAAATTCCATTTGTAACTTTTACTTTGAGTATCTGGGAGCACCACAACCTCTGCTCCATACCACAGGTGGACACAAAGCCACCTGGGAATCAACGGTTCTACATTCCCCATCCTTTTGCCCTTTCTCTTCCCAAACCAGATTTCCATAAGCCAGGGCCATTCTAGTAAATCTCACTTCTGTGACACCAATGTCTAAGAAGAACTCACTGTGTTATAAAAGGCAAAAATATTCAACGACATTTGTTAACACCTCGTGAGGAAGACTTTATTCAAGGTGGCGCAGGTGATCTCTTCAGGTACAGGGACTACTGCAATGACATTTTACAGTGACAGGAGACTGGGCTCAACTCCAAATACTGCATGGGAAAGTGGGAATTTATAGCTAAGGAGCAGGGTAGTCAGCCATTATCAGTGGATGGAAAATCACTAAGAAGAAAAACAGGGATAAGGTAGGTGCTGGATAAATAGACCTAACTGCTTATTGCTGAAGATAAGCCAGGGAGATGAGACATCACCTGGAGGATGTCAGAAGACAAGGAACCTTATCACGTATCAAGGATAATCAGGTATCAAGGGTGAGGGCTTCTTGCTAAAATGACTTAGCAGGGCTCTTGCTAAAACTGCATTTTACAAGGACATAAACAAATGAGCCCAGAAGATGGTTCAGGAGTCTAAAATTTGGCCAAGCAAAGAATCTCTGTCCCCTCTCTTGTTCAAGGAAAGAGGCATTCTCTCTTTCCTCTGAACAACAGAAGTCTATTTTTTTATTCAGTAGCCTTTTGTTCATTAAGGAACAAGTGAAGTTTCTGTTGGGACCTGGAATTAGAGGGTATCTATCTGCTCAATGATGCTAGTAGTCAGGCATTTAACGAGGGGAGTTTTCTACAAAAACACAGAAAAACAAAAAAATAATAGATTAGAAACCTAGTTTCTGAGTCCAGAGGTTAGCGAGTTGAGATTTTCCCACTTGAGCTCGAAGCAACTTTAAATGGAAGAGTGAGGGTGGCAATAACCATCTGAAGAATTTTCCTAGTTTGCAGTCTGAATGTCTCTGATGATGGCATTTGGTGTTCTGGTGAACCTTTGAATGGTCCGTACAGCAGGAGGCACAGAAGTTGCCCATGTATGATATGCGGTAGTAATTTTTTTTTTTTTTTAAGTTTATTTCAAGGACCCAGCTTCAGCTTGCAGGATTTCAGGAAAAGGGCAGTTTTAGTTCTCAGTGATACCAAGTCAGGAGGGTGGGAGAAAAACTGGAAACATTAGTTTGGAAAATTATAGCCAGATACTGCAGGAAACCAGAGCTGAGTATTTGGTAAGGACTTGCAAAATGTGCAAGACAGAACCCACAAGGGGTTTTGCACTGAATCAAAAAAAAAAAAGAAATTTCTACGGTCAACCTTTTAATTCTTCCTTACCTAAGAATTCCGGTCTCGTTAGATTTGTCCTGATTATTTTACATAGGTGCACCAAGAATACTGACTGACCACACAGCCTCTTTCTGAGTTTGCTTTGCTGGAACTTTTCATAAGGAAATCTCAGATTAAACATTTAAAAGCCTCTCGAGGTTAGGAAGCCAATCCAGGAAGTAGCCACCAGACTTTATCTTCCCATACCTACAGACAGGAGTAAATTCCTCTTTCCTTGAGGTCCCCAAGATATCCTGAGACTCCTTGGCCTGCAAGGAAGTGACCATTCTTACCTGTAAGGCTGGGCACCCTGTAAGCCAGGTACCAGGCCAGTCTTCCCAAGAGCACTGGCTCCATGAAGACAACCTTAGTCCCTTAAACCAGATTCTATCCATGTGACTCTCAAATATAATATTCCAGTCAAAACCTTGGTAATAAAACCAATGTTTCCAATTATATCCTGTTACAAGAACAAATTCTTATTCACCTTACACAAGTAACTACAGTATCGTGAAAGTAAGAGTATTCACTACAAGTTTCCAAATTCCAGAGGAATAAGGAGAAAAAGTAATTGTTTCATCTTTGTTCACAAAGGTATAATCAGATTGTTGTAAGCTGCAGACAGCTTAAGAGGAAAAAAAGTTCTTTAAATCTGAAAAACATTACAGAAGTAGTACTGTTTCAAAGAGTCATAATAACCATCTTCATCAGGTCATTCAGTCCCACGTAATTCTTATTCTGCTTGATCTTGGGTTAGCAGTTTTATGATTCCATCAGCTTCTTCACTGGTTCTGGAAACTCTCAGTCCAATACATGATCTTAAAATTATTCAACCGATACCATTATGGAGCATTCTTGCCTGTCGCCTACTAGAAGTGCTCTCAGAGAGGAAGGAGAGTAAAACAACTTGTCACACAGTATTTTAACATACTAACTGGACACCAACTGTGAACCTCAAACATTCCTGGAATGCCAATATTAGTAACATGGATCCATACACAAATAACCTAAGAAGGTTTGTCATCATTTCTTATTTGACAAGGTTTCCCATGTAATCATCTAACATTGCAAACAAACCTAATTAGTTTAAATCTCTCTTTTATAGGGTGAGCAACAAATCCCTTGAAAATTTTCAGAGACCTCTGGAATATCTCAAAGTTAGTTTGAGATCAAAGAAAAGTCCATTTAGGGGGCTCATGGGTGGCTCAGTCGGTTGAGAGTCCGACTTCGGCTCAGGTCATGATCTCACAGTTTCAGGAGTTCGAGACCCACATCAGGCTCTCTGCTGTTGGCATGGACCATGCTTCAGATCCTCTTTCTCCCTTTCTCTCTGCCCCTCCCCTGTCTCTCCCTGTCTCTCTCTCTCTCTCTCTCTCTCTCAAAAATAAACAAATATTTTTTTAAATTCCATTTAGAATTTGATTTGGGGAAGTTGTCAAAAATGTCAAATGTTTTAAACACTTTAGATAACAGGTCACTGTGAATAATACTTATTCACTTAAAGTGGTAATTAAAAGATTTCAAAGGCAAATATAGGAAGCTACACAGTTGGAAAAAAATTTTTAGTTTTTGTAATACTGATAAGTCTCAATTTTTTAAAGTAATCAAAAACCTGATAAGCACAAGAAGCACAGAAAATCATTTCAATTGGACTTTAATTGGATTTTTAATTAAAATCTTTGTTTCCTAGGCAAATTACATAATAGGTGAAGGAAAATCTTTTTATAGTTTCTTAATAAGAGTAGATCAATAATTCAAGAAAACTTTGACATTCTAGCTTTACATCAGTAATAAACCTATTTTATTTAACCTTAGCAACTTGAGCACACATAAAATTCCTGTTCTGCAAATCTATAACCATTTTTCTAATATCCATTCAGCTTTTGTTCTATATTTTTGCTTTTTTCTTACTGTGGAACAACCAGTCTGCCTTAGAATAAAATTACTTTTTTTCCCTAAACAAAAACACATTCTTCATACCTTGCATACTCTGCATACAAAGTTGTTTTGCTTTATTCTTACAGTTTCTAGGAGTTCTACCTACATGTACTGATCACAAGTTTTAACCATTAATAATCTTTCTTTTACAGAGAAAACTATGAAGTAGACAAGTACGGTCATGTATCAGTATTCTGTAGATTAGAAAATTTATGAATATACAATTTCACAATTGCTAGAAGCATGATTCCTCACAATATAATTTTTCAATGTGGCAAGCAACAGGTTTACTTAGAGATTCAAGTATCTTAGTTTCTATACCACATAGAAACAAGATACCAAAAATACAAACCCAAACTTAGGTTCAGTAATGAATGTCTCAACAGTTTATCTTACTTAGAAATGACCTACATTTATTTTAGGCAGATAGTAACACCAAACTAAACTAGCCATCATCTCAAGCTATTTCCCTATTAACTATTTTTATAACATATGCATGGAAGGCAAGCATCACAAAAGTAAAAAACCGAGAAAGATTAAATACATGGTCTGTCCCCCCACCTTTTCTTTTTTTAACTGCAGTGCTTAACATATATCAAGCAGTTCATTTTTATTGTATGTTTTATTCTTAGTTTGGAATTATAATTTTATAATCTTAAATACCTAGTAGAGATTACATAAACTTGACTAGTAAGCTTAGGTAGAAGACAAATTATTTTCTGTATTATATTTAATGCTGACAACTCTGAAGATATTCCTGTTTTTATTTTACCAACGATTTTCAAAATAGCTTTATTTACAAAAAAAAAAAATTATCCCAAATCATGTGAACTTAATTCAGGAATACTTAATTTATATAACTGCCCATTTATCTCTAAGGCAGCTTGAATAGAGCTCCTTTTTAAGGGATTTTATAAAGTAATTTGGTAATACCATCCAAAGGTGTAAAAAATACAACACATCTACAAGATACATACATATACACACGTAAACACACATACATACAGACACAAATAGAGAGCTATTGTTTTCAATCTAAAATTTTAGCCATGCGTTAGTAAAACATAGTAATACAAATTCACTGGTTTATATAAAATAATTAGTTCTTGCCTTTTCTCCACTATTTTTTTTTAATTTTTTTGTTTATTTATTTTTGAGAGACAGAGGGAGAGAGAGCGCACTCATGTGGGAGTGAGGGCCAGAGAGAGAGGGAGACACAGGATCCGAAGCAGGCTCTAGGCTCTGCGCTGTCAGCACAGAGCCTGACGCAGGGCTCGAACTCATAAACCGTGAGATCATGACCTAAGCCATGCTCAGATGCTTAACCAACTGAGCAACTCAGGTGCCCACCACTTTCTATTTTAATACAAATTGTGTTTCTGGAAAATGTCAGGCCATATTAATGTTACTTGTTTACCAATTGTGTAAAGACCACCTTTAACATTTTCCCTTGCAGGCACCTGGGTGGCTCAGTGAGTTAAACATCCAACTTCGGCTCAGGTCATGACCTCATGTTTGTGAGTTTAAGCCCCTCATCAGGCTCTGCGTTGAAGCTCGGAGCCTACTTTGGGCTTTCTCTCTCTCTCTCTCTCTCTCTCTCTGCCCTACCCCCACAAGTGCGTGCTCTCTCTCAAAAATAAACATTTTAAAAGAAAAAAAAAAAAGACCTCCCCTTGCACTGATATGTAATTTTATGGAGGCTGTGGACCAAATTTCAAGTGGGTGACCAAGGAAGACGTCTAGCAGCTGTCTGGATATGTCCAAAACCCATCCAACTGGCCAATTTCCAGTCTATTTTCAATTAGTCTTTTTCCTTTTCAGCTCAAGTAGTTGCTTTTGGGGGCCCCTAAATCCCCTCAGAGTCCCCAGTGGAGGGCAGGGGGCCCAAAATTCAAGTGACTATAAAGACTGAAGTGGAAAAAGTTCTGACGGGCGTAGAGAGGAGGAAGGAATTTGGAAGGGGATCTAAGAAAGGATTCAACAGAACTGGAGGGAAGACTGAGGGTGGTAAAAGGAAGAAGGAGGAGCAACAATGGGAAGGGAGAGCTCTCTGAAAAGCCATTCTGGGGGCGCCTGGGTGGCTCAGTTGGTTAAGCGTCCGACTTCGGCTCAGGTCATGATCTCACAGTTTGTGAGTTCGAGCCCCGCATTGGGCTCTGTGCTGACAGCTCAGAGCCTAGAGCCTGCTTCACATTCTGTGTCTCCCTCTCTCTCTGCCCCTTCCTTGCTCATGCTGTGTCTCTCTCTGTCTCAAAAATAAATAAAACATTAAAAAAAAAAAAAAATTAAAAAAAAAAAAAGAAAAGCCATTCTGGGGCTCAAAAGAGGCCAATGAAGTTCTGTATTATTCTCAGCAAAAGCATGCCAACAGGAATGGAAGTAGACAGCACTGGCAGAAAACATAGTTAGTAGGGGTTCAAGAAGAGTATTTGAGTCAACTGAGAAGTTCCCACAGAAGAGGCAGGATCCAACAAAGAAAATTATGAGGTGTTACAGAGAGCCAGGAAGACAGACTTCCAGTGCAAGGAGTTAAGGAAAAGAAAAAAAAAGAAGAGATTTCCAGTCTAGAGAATTAGAGAATAATCCTCATTCAGGGAAAAAAGAGCCAGGAATAAGAGATTTACAGACTGATAGGCAGCTTTCAAACGAAGAAGCCTAGGACTCTAACCTAGCTTCTTACAAACAGCTGTTTGCCTGGTACTCTAACTGAGCCTCTTACAGGGGACAAACATGGGACTCTAACCCAGTCTCCAGCCTGTGTTTATCTGGGACTCTATCCCATTTTCTAGGGTATACTCAGACTGTTAAGAATCAAAATCTGTCCTTACCAGCTTCCACGGACATTTGTCCGGAGCAATGGTTCAGGAGTCGGACTCACCAATGGATCCCCGATCAATCAGTCAGGAGTGAAGATAAAGCTTTCAAAGGTACACACTTAGGGTCCTGGGTGAGAGGTCTGGGGGTCCAATGATGAATCTGATCCTATCCAGTTTGTGGCACCAAAACTGTTAAAAGGAAAAAAATATTCAATGATACTTGTTGAAGCACGGTAAGGAAGACTTTGGGGGATGGTGAGGCTATGAAATTTTGTAGTAGGGGAAGGAGATTGGACTCAACCCTGAACACTGCATGGGCAAGAGGAATCTTATAGCTAAGGTGAAGGGTGGAGTCAATGAATGGAAAACTATTAAGAGGAAACATGAGGGGCCGGGGGGCTCCAACAGGATTCTTGCTAAAGATAGGCCAGGGCATTCAGACATCACCTTTACGATGGTGTAGAAGGAGGAACCCAATTAGGTATCAAGGGGGAGTGCTTCTTGCTAAACTGACTTAGCAAGGTTCTTGCTAAAACCGCATTTTACAAGGATGTGTACATATGGCCTAGGAAAGGTTCAGAAGCCTGACTAAAGCCTCAAGTGAAGAGCTTTTGTCACCTGTTTCTTCCTTTTATTCCACATATAATACTCCTGACACCAGACATGTGGGGTTTTTTTCTCCCACACCAACCAATTCTAGACACCAGCTGCAATTCAATTCAATTCTGACACTAACCAGAGTTACAAACCTCATGACCTAAGAGCTCAGTCTCATAAGACTGTCCCCCACTTCAGACACCAATCACAAGAAGTGGGTCTCCATGTTACCTACAACTTGTCTGACTTGGTTACAATTGGGAGGTTCCCAAGACCCCCTCACTGATTGAATCACTTGCTAGAACAGTTCACAGAACTTAGGAAAACACTTACTTACGTTTACTGGTTTATTACATAAGAAAGGATATGGTAAAGAACACAGATGAACAGCCAGACGAGATACATAAGGTGAGATCTGGAAGGGTCTGGCACAGGAGTTTCTGTCCCTGTAAAGTTGGGGTGTGCCACTCTCTCAGCATGAGACATGTTCACCATCCTAGAAGCTCTTCAAAGTCCACACTTTTGGGATTTTACGAAGGCTTAATCATACAGGCACAAGCAATTATTAAGCCCCTCTCCCCTTCCAGGAGAATGGGGACAGGGCTGAAAGTTCCAAGCTTCTAATTATGGCTTGGTCTTTCTGGGGACTGACCCCATCTATCCAGGAACTTACCAAGAGTCACCTCATTAAGCCAAAAGACACTCCTATCACCCAGGAAATACCAAGGGATTTAGGAGCCCTGTGTCAGGAATTAGTCAAAGACCTAAGGGTTAGAACAGAAGATGCTTGTAGAGCTCTTGTCATTTAGCAAATTACAAGAGTTTCAGGAACTCTGTACTAGGAACCAGGGACAGATACATGCATATTTCAAAAACCAAGATTAATGGATTTCATCTATAATCTTTTTGATGATGGCCACAAGTTTCAGCATTTGAGTCTGAATCACTTATGTATTTAGAGCATTATGTCTACTTTGAACATTCAAAATTACATTAAAAAAAAAACCCATGTGTACCTGGTGGTTTTATAGCTGAAAGCAATTACTGAAGATGTTACATTTCTCAGTTTAAAACAGCACAATGCCATCTTTTAATATTCCAAGAGCTGTTCTGCTAATGTAAGACTTCCATCCAATTACACTTCTACAACAGAATTGCTCTCCAAGGCATTTTACTTCAACTGAAAATGTCAATTTCATTATAGGACATTTAAAATTTGGGGATGTCATTTGGCTTTAGCAAATTTGTCTAGATTACACAGAAATCAAACCCAAACACAAACTAATTGTACCTTACATAAAACTATTCCTAATTATTGTTTACCTACCAATGGAGAATCTTAAAAGTAAGCCACATTTTTTTCAATTACAGCTAAATAAAGTTGTGTTGGTTTTAAACCTGCACCAGATAATCAGGTAGCTGTTCCAAGAATTTCTTAGAAAGAGGCACTTGCCGCATTACAAAAATGCTGTGCTAGGTTCAATTCAGATTATGCTGCTCACCAATATCAATTTTTAAATTTAATCTGGGTCAACAGAACCAGAATTAGCTACAGATGCCACTATCATAAAAACAACAGAAACATCTTATTTTATGACAGGTCTATGCTACTACGACATTTGGTTATTTAAGTTACCTTAGTTTTCTCAAAGAATTCCTG